>NW_022436949.1:4556860-4739365 GCF_009761245.1 Sapajus apella | reverse complement strand
TTTTTTTGTTGTTGTTGTTGTTGCTGTTGTTTTTAAGATATGGGGCTTCACCATGTTGCCCGGGCTGCTCTTCAACTCCTGAGGTCAAGTAATTCACCTGCCTCGGCCTTTCAAAACTCTGGGATTACAGGCATAGGCTAGCACAACCAGCCCTCTCCTTTACTTTTGAAAAATAAATTTGCTACATACAGAAATCTAATGTAATAGTGATTTGTTTTTCTCTTTCAAGACTTCCTAACTCTACTCTCCTCTTGCTTGCATGGATTTTTATGAGACACCCTTTGTAATACTCATCATTGTTTTTCAGTAGGTTTATCCCTACTGTACACTGGGTCCTTTAAATTTTGTTTTAGTTATCATAGAATTTTCTAAAGTTTCACTATGATATGACAACATATGATTCTTAAGGTATTAGTTGTACTTTTTGTTCACTGAATCTGTGTTTTAGTGTCTGTCACTGATTTTGGAAAACTTGGTCATTATTATATCAAATATTTCTTCTCCATTATCTCTTTCTTCTAAAGGTATTATGATTCCATGTAAGTTATATATTTTTTTAATTGATCATAGTTTGCATATTATATCATAACTTGATAATGTCTTATATCCAATATGATAACGGAAAAAAACCTTGAATAATTACTTGGTAAAAGGTGACCTACAAGTGGGGAAGAAACACAAAAATGTGTTTAATATTAGTAATCATGAGGGAAATTAAAATTAATCCACAATTATATTTTACTTTCAACCCATTAAAAGATGACTGAAGTTAAAACGACCCACAATATAAAGTTTTTACCAGAAATTTGAACAACTGTAAGTCTCATACTCTCATGTGTCATTGGTCAGATTACAAAATAGTCCGCCCATTTTGAAAAATAGATCTATCTCCTAAATTTAAACTGTACCTCAAGACTGAACAATTGCACTCCAAAGTCATTACCCAGTAGAAATTAATACATAGGCCCATGCAAAAGTGCATATATACACACACACTCACACACACACACACACACACACACTCACTCAAAATTAGAAGAATTATTTATTAAAAACTGGAAGTAAAATATTCGCTAATTGTAAAATTAATACACTGATGATATTACCATAATATGTTCTACTATCTGGAATTAACAAAACACATAATATCAATGTGCAATAGATGGGCAGATCACAAAACATTAAGCTAAGTAATAAAAGCATAATTCAAAAAAAGTATTATTTTATCCCTGCTAAATTATACTAATGAAAAGTTCTAGTTACATAAAGCCGAGTAGTAGTTGCCTGGGCTTTTAGGCAAAAGATGGAGGGGTTACAAAGTGGAAGAAAATGTTTTAGAGATTGAAACTCTCCTAGGCCCTGATTTTGGTACTATTCCTGCAATTGTATCCAATTATCAACTACATCCAACTATACATTTAAACTGGATGAATTTGATTCTATGAAATAATCCCATAATAATTGCAAAGAAAAAACCTTATGTATTATATTCCATAAATTAGAAAAAGAAAATTGCTTTGGAATGTCTTTGGACAGAGTAAAAAAGGGCAACATTTATTTCCATTTAATGCAGTAGATGTCTTCTTTTAACTTGTAGAATCTTGACTCCAGATTGAAAACAGATTGCTAATTTTGTGCCACCATGGAAAATAGTTTTACTTACTTTGAGGCCCAGAATTTTTTAATTGAAAAACTCCATCTTTGCCACAAAGCTGGAAACTTTGTCCAAAGTAGCAATTTCTATTTCATTTAAGTTTTTTTTAAAAAGTTTTGTGTCAGATAAAAATCAGTCTACATCACTTATTGCTTCAGAATTTTTGTCTCATTAAAATAAAAAGTAGTCAGAGAAGCAAAGAAAACACTGGTTCCTAAATCATAGTAGTTTCTAAATCACATATGCAATATAGAAATTTTCAGATACTGACCCAAAAATAGTTAAGTATTTTCAGTAGTAAAAATGTTTCTAGGATATTTTTTACTGGATTCATTTAAACAAATTTATTACTGAAAGATGTGGAAAAATATAGATTGCAAATAGAAATAATACTTGAGGAAAAAATCCATAATTTCTTATTTGTTGTAGTTATTTTCACAATTTTTCCAATAATACACAGGTGACCAGTAAAATCTGTATTTGAAATTTTCTTTGGAATCTTCTATTATTATAATTAGAGTTCTCTATTTTATTCTTATATTAGTATTTTAACTTTATAATAGGTGCTGCATGCTACTACTATAAAGCCCAACATACCTCACACCCATGACCCTGGCTATCACTATATTCTCCATCCCTATAACTTTTCATTGAAAGAATGTAATATGGCATTCATTAAAAAGTCAGGAAACAGATGCTGGAGAGGATGTGGAGAAATAGGAACACTTTTACACTGTTGGTGGGAGTGTAAATTAGTTCAGCCATTGTTGAAGACAGTGTGGCAATTCCTCAAGCATTCAGAACTAGAAATACCATTTGGCTCAGCAATCCCATTACTGGGCATATACCCAAAGGATTATAAATCACTCTACTATAAAGACACATGCACACATATGCTTATTGCAGCACTGTACACAATAGCAAAGACTTGGAACCAACCCAAATGCCCATCAATGATAGACTGGATAAAGGAAATGTGGCACATACATACCAGGGAATACTATGCAGCCATGAAAAGATGAGTTTCTGTCCTTTGCAGTGTCATGGATGAAGCTGGAAACCATCATTCTCAGCAAACACACACAAGAACAGAAAACCAAACATTGTGAGAGTTAAACAATGAGAACCCATGGACACAGGGAGGGGACCATCACACACTGGGGTCTGTCGAGGGTAGGAGGCTAGGGGAGGGATAGCATTAGGAGAAATACCTAATGTAGAAGATGGGTTGATGGGCACAGCAAACCACCATGGCATATATATACCTGTGCAACAAATCTGCATGTTCTGCACATGTACCCCAGGACTTAAAGTGCAATTAAAAAAAAAAGAAAGAGCTTAATCATCTGTAAACACAAACAAAGAAAGGGAATTGTATAATATTTAGCCTTTTGAGACTGACATTTTGTCACTAAACAAAATTCCCTTTAGATTCATCCAGGCTGTATGTATCAGTATTTGGTTCTTTTATACTTCTGTGTAGTAGTCCAAAGATAAATTTACAGCAGTTTGCGTAACTATTCGCCCATTGAACAACATCTGAGAAGTTTCCAGTTTTTGGCTATTAAACATAAAGTTGCTATGAACATTAACTTTATGTTTCTGTCCAAACAACCACAAGTTTTTGTAAATAAGGTGTTTTTAGGAAATAGCCACAGCCAATTTACATATTTTCTTTGGCTGCTTGCATGTTGCAATTCTATTTCATAATTGAATAATTGCAATAAATATTGTATGACCTACAAGTTTAGAATATTTTTTATCTATCTGTGTCTTTTAACTCCTGCTAAAAATAATTGAAATATGGGCTGGGCATGGTGGCCCACGCCCATAATCCCAGCACTTTGGGAGGCCGAGGCGGATGGATCAAGAGATCGAGACCATCCTGGTCAACATGGTGAAACCCCATCTCTACTAAAAATACAAAAATTAGCCGGGCATGGTGGTACGCACCTGTAGTCCCAGCTACTCGGGAGGATGAGGCAGGAGAATTGCTTGAACCCAGGAGGCGGAGGTTGCGGTGAATCAAGATTGCAACATTGCACTCCAGCCTGGGTAACAAGAGTTAAAACTCCATCTCAGAAAACAAAAACAAAAACAAAACAAAGAAACAAAAAAGAAAGTATGCATCCATTAATTTAATTAAACATATGTCTTTGTACTGAAGAAGTGATTTTTCTATAGACTAGGATTCAGGAAATTTAGTTTGTGAGCCAAATATGTCCATTAGAAGTTGTTTGTTGTGTGGCTTTTTAGCTAGAAATAACTTTTATATTTGTTTAAATATTGCAAACAATAAAATTTTAAAAATGGAAAGATGGAAGTATAAAAAGAAGAAAGGAAGGAAGAAAATATAGAAATAAATGAAGAAACAGGCACAAAATAAATTTTTTAAGAGTTAATTGGGTCATAAGAAGAATAGCTGCCTGGAATACTCAGACCCAAATAACCTTACACACGAGGCCCATTTAACCTTTGTTACAAGCAAGTGTCTATATACCAAAAGCTGAAGGAGTGGCTTGATACAAAGTTGTTTGTTAGAAATTCTCATTGATTTATAGAAATCACATTGATTAGTGTTTAGCTATACATGAGTGAACTATAAGCTATGGACTATGGTGTGTGGCATGTGACATTGTTGGGTTAATTTGTATCTACTTGTGGCAATAGTAAGCAACTTCAAGGATGATTACTTAGCTCAAAGGGGAAAATGGGAAGGGAAGACTATCTCATTCCTATTTGTCTCCAGGCCTGATAATTTAGAGGATGTTTGCATTCCTCAGATAGAAGTTTGTTTTCTTTCTCATTTTCCCCTCTTGATCAAAATCTTTCTTCTTAAAAGTATTGAGAATAAAAGTCTGAGTGTCAAGGTGTTCCTTGTTGCCAGGCAGTCTCATTCCTGAGTATTCCTGTTCCACATTGGAGGAAAAGAGGAGACATCTCAGCGAAAAAGTTTAGGAGTACCCAAAAGCCAAATTGGCATAACATCACAGAGTGGTAAAAATGGGATTGTAGTCAAGTCATTGATTTACGTAGCTGTTGTCATTTGTTGAATTATCTTTATTCTTCATAATACCAGGATTTTAGTTTTCTGGGAAGAAGTAAAACAACAAGGAATGTATAGCATTTATAATTTGAATAGTAGAAATATAATGCATATGAGGATAATCAAAATGAATCTCTATGCCAGAATTAAAAAAGGAATCTATTCCATTAGAGTACCGATTTAAAATATTATAAAGAAAAGTGAATCCACCTTCTTCTTTAGAGACTTGTTATAGCCAAAATGCTTCTTTTCTAATTTTTCCTAGATGAGTTTCTACTTCACAGGAAGTTTAATGTATATATTAAATACAGGAGGTATTTGCCATCATACATACACCTCCT
The DNA here is from genome assembly GCF_009761245.1 of Sapajus apella. Lineage (NCBI taxonomy): Eukaryota > Metazoa > Chordata > Mammalia > Primates > Cebidae > Sapajus > Sapajus apella. The sequence continues at coordinate 4,734,324 of NW_022436949.1, read as the reverse complement.
TGCTCAGCTAATATACAATCTACAGTGATGCTGTTGCCTACTACAACCTTAGTCAGTGAATCAATCGCTTTTTTGAGCTGTGATGGAGGCAACGGTTTTATTAGCAATATTTCCTACAGTTGTAGAAAGTTTGCTGAACATGTATGTGTTCATGAGAAGTGACACCTCACAGAAGCAAAAGTGTTCTCCTAATAAAATGCATGGAGTTATCTTCTTGATGGCTGCACAGATAATTGGCAGGCTTTTCCCAAACAAAATCTTTGGGGTAAACTAGATCAGCAATCATGAATAGAGCAATAGATCTATTGGGCAATAGATAACAGCAATAGGGTGGGCTTGAGGAAAGTTTGAGGGAACTAGTGCAGTTTGGGGTTTCTTTAAAGCTGTATATAGATAGAGGGATGATCAAATATCCTGAGATATTGCTCATCCTCATTCCATGCTCTTAGATATTTACAGTCTTATGAATGGCAAACTACAGTCCAAAATAAATCCTTTTGGAGCCCAGGTAAGTATACTATAATTTAGAGTGCATCCATTTTGGGACACTATTAAACCATGGCTCAGACACTTTAAAAGCAAGAGACAGTTTGGATTCTGATAACAGGAGAGATTGTTTTTCTTTTGACTTCTAACAGCATCATGCATTTTAGCATTGTCATTTCTGTATAAGGCTGCAATCATTTTGACAATAGGACTCTGATGAGGAAAACTGAAAGATGGTGCAATCAGATTGGGATGAGTCAGGCAGATCCCGTAAACAGGTTTTGTTTTATGTGACCCCTAAGTTGTGCTGTGAGTACAATTAGGACTACCAGTGAAATTTAAACCAGGATGTATCAACATATCACATTGTCAAAAGTGTCTGTCATGGGTGGCAAGCCAACATCTTGTCAAGTTTTCGACAGTGGCAATGCTCTGGGAGATTCTGATCAGAGAATTATTCCTCCATGTTATACTCAAATGCATTAAGGAGAGCAAAAACAGAAACCTGACTATAGCCATTTTGTTATATTGTATATGTATGTACTTTAACATATATGAATAAGACAAGTGTAGTGTAAGAAAGTATATTATATACAAAACAATTTTAACAAAACAACCAAGAAAGGATCCTCACAGTATGAAGTAGGCCTAAAGGCATAAATACGCCAGTCAAGAGGAAAAAAAAGACCAAATAGTTCAGGTGCAGTAGGCATTAGAATCATTCAGAACTGAGTTATAACCTGGTCCTGTGTCTTGGGTGAAATTAGAGTAACACAGATACCCCGCACTTGACATTGTAGTCAGGAAGACTGAGGTTCAGTATCAAGTGAAGATCTCAGTGATGCAAGGTTTACACTTTGGTTAGGTTGCCTTTTTTAAATAAGAAACATGAATCTGCGAGTAAATGCCCTGACATTTGCATCACAGAGATTGATCAACAATACCTGATGTGGTCTATTTTAAGGGAGTTGGAGGGAATCTTTTATTTGATGTTTTTCCCAGTAAACATAGTCTCTGTATTATAGGCCATAATCTTTGATGTTTTCATTTCCTGAGAATTTGCTATGAAAGGAATCCTTTATCCATCTGGAGTTCCTTAGAGAGAAGTTTTGTGAGACTTTAGCAACAATGAAGAATATATCTTTAACAAGTGCAACTTCAAAAGCTCCTTCATGTAGTCACACAGGCATTTCTCTTATTATTTCAAAGAGATAAAACTGTTATTTTCCAAACTTAGTAGATCAGAGGTTGGGCAGAACCAAAGAGAGAGCCTTTGACCAGAGGTTTAAAAACTTCAGTTACTTTTGCCAATTGAGTTTTTAACTAAACTGTTGTGCATTCTGCCAGTCCAGAGGATTGGAGGTGATAGGCACAATAGAAATGTTGGAAATTAGGCCAAATGTTGCAAATAGATCAACTTAATAGACAAGTAAGATGTTTCCTCAGTTGCTGTGGAGATCAGATGGAACTCCCCATGAAGGAATCATCTTTTCTAATAATAATTTGTCTAATGTTTGGGCCATAGATTCTCAGCACGGAGGTGCTTCAACCCAATGAGAGAGCAGACAGATTAGCATCAAAACTTGTAAATTTGTTTTAGTTCTTTGTAGATTGTGGATATTAGCCCTTTATCTGATGGAGAGCTTGCAAAAAAATTTTTATGTGACCAACAAACATATGAAAAAAATGCTCATTATCCCTGGTCATTAGAGAAATGCAAATCAAAACCACAGTGAGATACCATCTCACGCCAGTTAGAATGGCAATCATTAAAAAATCTGGAGACAACAGAAGCTGGAGAGGATCTGGGAAAATAGGAACAATTTTATACTGTTAGTGGGAGTGTAAATTAGTTCAACCATTGTGGAAGACAGTGTGGCGATTCCTTAAGGATCTAGAACTAGAAATACCATTTGACCCAGCAATCCCATTACTGGGTATATACCCAAAGGATTATAAATCATTCTAATATAAAGACACATGCACACATATTTTCATTGCTGGACTGTTTACAATAGAAAAGTATTGGAAGCAACCTAAATGCCCATCAGTGATAGACTGGATAAACAAAACATGACACATATACACCATGGAATACTATGCAGCCATAAAAAGGATGAGTTCATGTCCTTTGCAGGGACATGGATGAATCAAGAAACCATCATCCTCAGCAAACTGACACAAGAACAGAAAATCAAACACCACATGTTCTCACTCATAAGTGGGTGTTGAACAATGAGAACACATGGACACAGGGAGAGGAACATCATATACTAGGGTCTGTTATGGGTTAGGGGGCTGGGGGAGGGAAAGCAGAGGGTGGAGAGATTGGGGAGGGATAACATTGGGAGAAATACCTAATGTAGGTGACGGGGGGACAGAGGCAGCAAACCCCCATGGCATGTGAATACCTACATAACAATCCTGCAAGATCTGCACATGTACCCCAGAACTTAAAGTATAATAAAAAAAATATATAAAAATTTTTAAAAAAGAAAGGAAGGAAGAAAGAAAATTCTGTCATTTGCAACACCATGGATGTACCCGTAAAACATTACACTAAGTGAAACAAGCCAGATATGTGATCTCACTTATCTGTGTAAACTAAAAAATTGGAACTCATAAATGTACGGAGTAGCGTGATGGTTACCAGAAGCTTGGGGATGAGGGGAGTGGAGGGAGGGAATGGGGAGTTGTTGGGAAGAAGATATGCAGTTTCAAATAGGTGGAATAAGCTTTGAGATCTATTGCACAGCAGGGTGACTATAGCCATTAATATTTTTTAAAATAACTAAGAGACTAATATTCAAATGTCTTACAACAACAACAAAAAAATAAGTGAAGAGATGGGTATGTTAATTAGCTTGATTTAATCATTTCACATTGTTTACATATATCAAAACATCACATTGTACCCCATAAATGTATACAATTATGATTTGTCAATTTAAAATAATATTAATTTTAAAAATAAAAACTTTTTAAAATTAAAAAATAGCACCAGAACATAGCTGTAACTCTGAGATGGAGACAGCTGGGTAAAATCCAATTGCCACGTCTCAGATGGCCCTGAAAGTAAAGGAAAATGTTCACATGAACTACAAAGGGATTGTTTAAAATTGTGTTTGGAAGAAACAGTGCAGTGAGAATAAACCTTTGTGAAGCAGTAGAGGACGATTTTCAATAATATTGCTTTCTCCCTACTATCATTTTGTCTGATTTCCAGTGAGTCAGCTCATCAACATATTGCAAAAAGTGTAACTGAAGCTACAAGGAAAAATCAGTCTATTGGTTGAAAACATAAACCTATTTCTGGAGGAAACTTGCCTCCTTTATCTTTCTAGAGGTCTGTTTCTTTCTTGGGATCTCCTGTTTATGCCTCTTTTAATAAAGTTTCAAATGAGCAATAAGTCTGTAAAGACATTTATTTCATGATGTAACCTTCTGGGATATATTCTATGCTATGGCAACAGTAAAATAGTCGTCCTTACTCTCTGGAATATCTAGTATTGAGTGACCACAAATTTTGATGATAGCAATAAATTTGAGTTTAGAAATTTCTTTCAAGTAGTCAGAGAGGTGTTGACCATTTTTGGTGGGCTAACCTGATGAGGTCCAAAACTGTGTTGCTTCCAAAGCATGCCAGAATCATACGGTACTCTAAATGCATATCTATTATTATTACGAACGTTAGCCATTTTTTCCTTCGTCAGTTGACATGCTCAATTTACAGCAACAAATTCTGCCTGCTAAACTTAGTTTATGTCTGGAAAAGTATTATTCTTTATCTCCAGTTAGAAGCACTATGGCATAACTAGCCTGATAAATCACAGATAGATCTTTCAAACAAAAACCATGAGTAAATCAAATTACATAAGCATTATCTGTGGATGTCTCTTGTAAGTCCTATCTAGGTGTGAGAAGTTGGCAGGTCAGAGTGATGCCGTCATATGGCATCTCATTAGCGGACAAAAGCAAAGGATTGGCTAGGTTCAGATTATTACAGCAAGAAATAATAACACCGTGGGAGGGCAGAAGGAGAACTTCATAGGAAATGAGTCTATTAACAGAGTAATGCTGGATATGTGAGTTCAGAAGGGTTTTCACTGAGTGGGAAACACAGATGGTAAGAGGGGATCCCATAACTATTCTTTCAATGGTTATAGAGAACAAGGTGGTGCCAGAGGTTTCTCTTTTAAGCACAGTAGCATTCTTCTATTGGCTGCATCAAGTTTCTGGCTGTAATATCCAACAGATCTATTTTGGTACCCATTTCTGTGAGTTATGACTTCCAAGCCATTTCCCTGGTCTTCATGAATGAACAGGGAAAACAGAAGGGTATAATTGGGATGCCCTAAGGCAGGGGCAACTGTAATATTCTCCTTGATAACTTATAGGGATTGGATTCCCTCTAGAGTCCAAGCATTCAGTAGGGTATATAAAGACACAGCTATTAAGAAAAATAGGTTATCTAGTTCTGACAGTATACAGCCATTTCCAGAAATCCTTAAAATTGCTTCTTTGTCAAGGGCTTGGGGAATACTAGAATGTCTTTAATATTTTCTGCATTTATAAACAATTATTTCTTAGAAGTCAAATATCCTAAGCATTTTACTTGCATCTGGCAAAAATGGAGTTTCTCTCTAGGAACTTTATATCCCTGAAATGCCAATTGTTTTCAGAGTTTCATGCTGTCATTATTTGAGATTTGCATAGTCAGGTGACAAAGGAGGAGATCATTCACATATTAGATGAGCGTATGTCCTCTGAGAAATGCATTATTAGCCAAGTCATATTTCAATATATGATAAAAATATGTAGGATTTTCAGTACTACCTTGGGGTCTGACGGTCCAGGTATTCTGAGGCTCACCTAAGTTAAGGCAAGTAAGTATTTACTCTCTTTGTGTACTAGAATATTTTAAAGCACTGCATACATTAACCACAGTAAATATCCTGCTTTCAGTAGTGACTGCTGTCAAGAGTAAGGAGGTTTGGTACCATCAGAAGTCTTGGGACCAAGATGTTGCTGATAGCTCTCAAATTCTTGTAAGAAATGTTAACCCTACTCATTTGATTTCCTTATGGAAATGATCAGAGTACCATATGAGCAAGAGCAAGAAATCATTAGACACTTTTAAATATAGTATTTTATTGTGGGTCTGAGTCCTTCTATTTCTTTAGGCGTTAGAGAATATTATTGATGTTAGATAAAGGTCTAGTCAGGTTTATTTCCACTTAAATGGAGTGACTGAATGTATTTTACCAATGTCAGTGGAAAATTGAGACCCTAAGTGAGACAAAGCCATTAATACCACTCATTAAACCTAGTTTAGAAAAAAAATTGTTGAGTCTGCATTTTCATAGTTTTAATAGTTTTATTCTTGTTTTGCAGTTGTTCTGTTTGTTCCTTTTGTTCCAAATTTAACACATTTAGAAAAAAAGAAAAAATTGTGCACTGTGCTTAAGAAACATATGGGAACTGAGGAAATCAGCAGAAAAGAATGAAGGCCACTGAGTGAGCTTACCTGGAATCCTAAGGCTATGATATTCCTTCCATTTGTATAAATTCACTACTCTGAGGAAGGGAACAAGTTAAAGCGGTAGTGTTGAGGACAGAAAAGCATCCCCAGTATCTTTCAGGAAATATATCTGTTTTCCATTTACGTAAATTTCTCTTTCTCCTAGGGCAGTAGTCAGGAGAAAGGGGAAAGCCTCCTTTTGATCCTATGAGCAATCCTATTCATCTTGTGGTATCCTATCTTTTATTGGTCCCGCTGTCTTTTATGTTTTCTATGGTCTTTTTTGAAATGGCCAGACTTTTTACAATAGAAGCAAACATCCGTTTAATAGTTAAAATGAGGCACCTGTCTTTTCTTAAAAGGCTTGATTTTACTAGTCAGTTGTAGTTGTAAATTTATAACCTTTGAGGCCTTAGCTTTTACTTCTTTCTGAACAGTTTTATAAAGTTGATCTACCACCGTTACTAATTTGTGGGTTTATATATTTGCCCAATTAAGCTGGTGTCTTTTAACTAAGGTAATTTGGTCCTCATTTAAGCTACTGGGGCATGTAGAATTTATAAGGAAATCATTCTGATGATCATGCCAGCCTTAGCCATTCCAGAATATCATTTAAAGATTTGTTTCAACTCATTCAAAATAATCAAGCACAGATTTATCTGGCATTTGAGTATATTGTTGAATTATCTTCCAATCTACATTTTTTTAGGAAAGACCAAGGGAATGGCATCATAAAAAGCCTTGGCTAAAGTGCAAACCATTTAACGGTTGGCTTGTCTGTTTTTGAAAATTTACCAACAGATTATACCAGCTTTCCTTTTTGAACCGTTCATTGGCTCTGCCTTCTCATACCAGCATAAAAACTAACAGACAAACATCATAATGTCCAGGCTCATAAGTCCAGACAATTGAATTTAATTTTTTGCAAACCCTATGGGATTTTGGAGCAGGTGTGGCAAGTCTTTTATGATATTCTTAAGTTCACACTTTGTCGAAGAAGGGGTATACACAATAACAGGCTCACCTATTTTTGGGAGTTTTATCTTGAAAGGAGCTGCCAAAATAGGAGTTTCAGGGAGGGGTGTCAGAAATCTAGGAAGTTTTCTTAGTTGTTGGTGGTAGTAATAGAAGGGAAAGCAAATCAGAACAGGAAAGCCCAGATAAGAGAGGATATAAATGCGCCGTGTAGGAGGAGGAGGAATAGTTGGAGAAGGAAGGGTGAAGACCTCTGAAGCCTTTGAAATTTAGATACAGTTTCAGATAAATTTTTGTTTACTTCTTGAAAAAAGGCAATTTTCTCAGAATTTCTTTTGGAGGCTTCCAGGTGCCATTAGCAGTAAGTCTCCCACTCAATTTGTCTGTTTCTAAAATCAGAAAATTTCCAATCATGCACACAAATAATTTTAGTCATTTTAAAGGACTCTCATTTCAACCATTGCTGCTATGTCTATCCTGGGGTATGTGAATACATTTTTATAAGTATTTACAAGAGGATACACCTTATGTGTTATACATAAAACTAGCTGGTGTTTCTAAAGGAGGTTGTCCCTTAGAAGAATGTTTGGATTCTGAAACTTAATTTCTGCTGATTTAGGAACTTTTTGAAAGTGACCAAGGCTAGAAATATGTTTTGGGTCAAATTGTGTTTCCTATGAATGTCACCTGACATGTTGTCATCTGAGTCATGAATCAATCTCTCACATGTCTTAGAATCACTAATTGCCTTTCAGCAGCAGAGTGCTCAAGGTGTAAACCTTTATGTGCACCTTCTAGCTAAGCTAAAAGTCTCTGCAGGTGTTCTTGTGGAGAGGCTCCAGGAGACTTACGCAGGTCATGGATAAACATCCTGCTACCTCTGTAAAGTATCTAGCCACTTGGACTACTCAATCAAGTTTGGAAGGGATAAGTGTCTCTTAACTTCTGGGAGAGTTCACCCTCCTGCACCTACAGTTTGAAACTAACAGGAATTGGTCACAAGTGCAAAAACAAGTGTGAATTATAAGCAATAATAGTTATAAGCTTCACCTGTAGCTGACCTCAGGTGATCTGCTTGCCTCAGCCTCCCAAAGTGCTGGGATTATAGGCATGAGCCACCACACATGATCTATTCTTAAGGAATTCAGAACCAAATGACAGTTTCACAATGTTTCATTTAGATCATCTGTGGACAGATGGTTTATTGAGTATCAAGTTTACTAACTTTCAGAGTTTTTTCTATACTGTTAAATTATAAATTCCATTATAAATTTCTCATTAAAATTTTCTTCTGCGAAAAATGTTAATTTTATTCTCAAAAAAATTTTTTTTGCTTGAGTTCTTACATTATGGCTCTCAAATTGCTCCTCATTACATTTCTAGTACACTACATTACACATTTTTAAATGTTCTATAAATTTCCTTCAGAAAATGCTTTATTGTTATCTGATACATTTATAGTTAATGTAGCCAAAATTATCTGGATAGCACCCTATTTCAAATGTCTAGCTATATCTTATTTTTAAAAGTTAATTATTTTAGTTTAAGACATAAGAACAAATAACAGTTGTAATGTTAATTTTAAAGTTTTATTGTTGTAATCAGTAAATAATAAATGTTTATGTCAAAAAACTGCTTGATTAACAGTATGTCATTTTAACATTAAATATTTTTTTACCTAGTGCTTTATTACAATATAAAGTATTTTTAAGTGTTGGAAATAATATATTCTGTAAAACATAATTACATTTTCTCATTACTGTATTATATTAACCAGACTTCACAGACATGTTAGAGCTAAAAAGTAGGTGTGCTTTCTTGGTAAATAAGAAAAAAAAGTGAAACTTGGTAAGAAATCTGTATGATGATTAAATGAATCAAATATACTAGAACTTTTTGAGATCATCAATAAAAATTTTTAAGAACCCAGTGAATTTGCTATGATGTCAAATCCCATAATAATGACTGTCTTTTCTTCTCACTTCTGCTTTACAGCATTTTATGAGGATAAGATGACCCATGGTAGTATAACTTAATGATGGAAATGAATAGCTCTCTGGGAGGGCCAGCAAAAGAATCTTATTTCTTTAGGATAAAAGAGTATAGCTTTCATTTTATTATATAAACAGCATAGTAAATAATATCCAGCATTTTCAAAGAGAGACAAGGATAAGATTTGATGTTTGTCAAACTTTTTTGTTTTTGAGACGGAGTCTCACCCTGCTGCCCAGGCTGGAGTGCAATGGTGCCATCTCGGCTCACTGCAACCTCCACTTCCCAGGTTTAAGCAATTCTCTTTCTCAGCCTACTGAATAGCTTGGATTATAGGTGCCCACCACCAAGTTTGTTCAGCTTTCATAAGGATAATTTTATTTGGGTTTCAGGCTAACCACCAGGGAAGACCACATTTCCTGGTCCTTTCTCCAATCAGACCCACAGCATCAGAACAGATCTGAAAAACCCTCCTTTTTATTTTTTTCTAGACAGCAATTTAGAATAATTAGGGCAATTTTTACACAAGACTCTTTGGCCCCAGATCTTATATACTATATCTTGAAAATTGACCATTATCTTAAAGGTGACATAATTAAAAACAGTGGCGGTGGGCATGAAGTTTAAAAGCACAGGATGTGCAGTCATGCATATTGGTGCTGTTAGGAATTTGTCTCTCCCAACTACATGCTTTGTAGCTTTAAAAAAGTTATTAATGTTCCTAAGCCTCCATTTGCAAAACTGGAATGAACATGAAAAGATCGTTGAGAGAAATAAAAATGTAATCTGTATGAAACCCTTTGTATAATATCTGAAATAGAATAAGTTAATTATTTATTATTATTAAGCAGCCTTTGAACTAATTGCCTCAAATGACACTGAGTCTAGATCTGAATTTAGGTTTACTGTATACTTGTCCTAAAGGCAACTCTAAACTGAAAATTAAAAATAAGTAGATCTGCCACATAAAATCTTCGACCATTTCTATTCATTTCAATTTGGTATACTTATGAAACTTTAGCTTATTAGCCATTAGTTGAGAGTAGTGAATGCTACTCTCAGCTAATGATGTCATGATCACATTTCTTTATCCTCTCATACCTGCAAGTTTTGCTTCCAAGCTAAACACCCACACTATCTTCTGCTTGATTACATTTTTCTTAATTAAATGGTGTGTACAGCTTGCATTTTCAGTTAACACAGCAAAAGGAGCTTGCACTCTCATAAGTCATTTTTATGAGTTGGGCCCCTATAATTTTAATGTGGCAATTAATTAAGTGCTTAATAAAACTGTGCTTTATTTTAGCAAAGCCTGGTTGCAGGAGCCAAGTAACGAATTTGTCAGCATTTTTGCTACAAACTCCTTTATATCCTCTCTATAATTGTACTATAAAAATTTGCTTTGGGTACAAATTTTGAAATGGTGTAAACTCCAACAACAAGCTGTTCTTCAGATATAAAAATAATCAATTTTAGGTGTGACCCTAAGTATGAAGAGAGGGTTAACCAAATTATTTTCCTGCTTTCCTGGAGTATTATGTACATTACATCAAATTATGTATTCTATCTGACTATACATTAATGACGTTTGGTCATGCTGATAGATTCTTTTAATTCTTCTGATTAAATTGTTATATCTCTAATGACGATATGCTCTTAAAGAAGATGAGATTTTAAAATATGGCATCAAATTAGGATTATAATTTAGTTATATTTCAATTAGAAAAATACTTATACACTCCTATGAGTGCATGGATCTTCCTAAAATATATTATACAAAGAAATGTCCTTATGGCAATGTTTTTCAATTAAAAACATCCAAATACAATAATTAATTTTGTTACATTTTAAGAATTATATCATGAGCAATGGTTCAGAAAATTGAGCCTTCAGGAATTCTCACTGAAATATTTATTATGCAATGATATAAAATGACTCAAAATATGAAAAATTAACTAAAATATAAATATTTATGAAGATGTATTTCTATCTAGTTTGTCAGTATGGGCATTTTAGTAAAATGATGGGATTTTTCAGGAATTTTAAACTATTGGATTAGTATAAGAGAAGTAAAGAGCACATTTAAATGACAAGCTAAACATAAAATTCTTGCTGCTCTTCAGAAATAATTGAAATGAAGTGTTACATTTTTTTTTCAGAGTGGTCCATTTTAGAAAAAGCTGAAACATAACAATAGAGCAGAATTATTCAGTGCATCTTAGAATGTCTGCATATTTTTCCTCTGCCTCTGTGTAAGGCCCTCAACTGTGGCTAGATAAGCATGAAAACAAAATTTGTTGATTAAGCAATGATGAGACACAGAACAATTTATATGATATTGGTAACATCTAACAGAATAATATATACGAATGTAGGTGAAATTAAGGGATACTTCTACCCTCTGACCTCATGGAATATGCAATCATACCCATAATAGAAAAAGCTGGAAAAAATGTGTGGATGGAGATCATATGTATAGCTAATAAAAGGTTTTGAAAAATTACCCCAGATTTCAATCTCTTGGCCACATTTACCAAACCAATTTTAAAATATGTAATTCAAGTCAATAAATTCAGGTGCAAAAATTTTGCATGAGTGCAATCGACTAATATTCTTATGTCTACTTTATGAGTGATTTTGTCCAAAGTGCTTTTAATTTAGAATATCTAGTAGGTGCTTATAACTTTAGGCTAATGGACATAATGTACAATTTAATAGGCTAACCTATTACCACTATACTCACTAGTAATTTTGACATTTTAATAATATTTTTCAATATAATTTGTAAGAGACTGTTACCAGATATGTAAACAGATAAAAAGAAAAGCTTGCATGTATCTGTACTCAGATATTGGAAGTTTATGTTAAAAGCATAACAGACAACATATATATGCTACATACAATTTCATATCACTCACTTGTACTGTGATTCTCCAACGACCATCAGCTATCTGAATGAATATTGGCAATATAGATTTAATGAAAACAAACAAAAAGAAGACTAAAGTATGTAAAATATTTCTGTAAATATCAGAAAGCATCAAACATTATCAAAATTATTTGATTAGGGGAGGTGGGGAGGTCGGGGAGGGATAACATGGGGAGAAATGCCAGATGTAGGTGACAGGGGAATGGAGGCAGCAAATCACATTGCCATATGTGTACCTATGCAACAATCCTGCATGATCTGCACATGTACCCCAGAATCTAAAGTATAATTAAAAAATTATAAAATTTTAGTTTACACTGTTGGTGGGAGTGTAAACTAGTTCAACCATTGTGGAAGACAGTATGGAGCTTCCTCAAGGACCTAGAAATAGAAATTCCATTTGACCCAGCAATCCCATTACTGGCTATATACCCAAAAGATTACAAATCATTCTACTGTAAAGACACATGCACACGTATGTTCATAGCGGCACTGTTTACAATAGCAAGGCCTGGAACCAACCCAAATGCCCACTGATGATAGACTGGACAAGGAAAATTTGGCACATATACACCATGAAATACTATGCAGCCACAAAAAATGATGAGTTCATGTCATTTGTAGGGACATGGATGAATCTGGAAACCATCATTCTCAGCAAACTGACATAAGAACAGAAAATCAAACACTGCATGCTTTCACTCATAGGCAAGTGTTGAACAATGAGAACACATGGACACAGGGAAGGGAGCATCACACACTGAGGTCTGTTAGGGGGAGCCAAGGGAGGGAGAGCAGGGAGGTGGGGAGGTCAGGGAGGGATAACATTGGGAGAAATAACAGATGTAGGTGACGGGGGGATGGAGGCAGCAAACCACATTGCCATGTGTGTAACTATGCAACAATCCTGCAGGATCTGCATGTGTACCCCAGAACCTAAAGTACAATAAAAAAATATAAAATTTTAAGTTGTCAGTGTAAAGATTATATGTTCATTCCTTTATTTGAAAATTATTAAAAACAAAAAAGTGCCGAAAAAATTTATATTTCATAAGACTAGACAAGAATAGTAACTTTAAGGCATAATAGTTGGAAATGGAGAGAGTTGGAAATGACTTCTCTGCCTATAGTTAAGTGACAGTACTATGAAATGGTAGTAACCTGCAGAGAGAGGGACTAATTAGAAACAAGACAGTTTTCCCTGAAGAACGTTTGAAATATATAGAAAGTAGTGACATGAGGTACTGTGGAGTACAAAGATGAGAATGGGTACAAAGGCAAAAGGCTGTTCTAAAGACTATATAAAGAACAGTTAAACTCCCAGAAAGCTATAACAACCCTAAAACCCAGATGTCTTCTCTACCCAGTTCCTCCTACTACAGGGAAGTACATAAATTGGGGAAATTGAACCAAATATATCCGAACTGAGAGGCAAAGTAAAGGGGAGAATTAAACTATGAAGAGAAAGCAAGCTAGTAAATAAAAATTAACTAAATGGGGAGAACTCAACAGGATTGATTTCCCATAGTCCATCAGTTAGACGATTGCTATCTGTAAAAATTAAAGTCTCAGAAAGTAAGCATATGGATACTGGAATAGTGGAGAACCCCACAAAAAATTTCTAACTTCCTGAAAATCCTACACTTAATTGCACCAGTTAAGGAAACCTGTCTTTGCAAGTCATCTTTTTTAGTGCTTAACTCTTATATATTAAATGGCAAGAATGAATCAGTAGAAGGTGTTGAAAGACTCAATCAGGAAAGACAAAACTGAAGCCAAACTAAAACAGAAATATTAATACAGAGCAGAAAAGACAGTAAAACCAGTAAATTTTCAAAAATCTAAACTAAAATTAATATCTTCAGAGAAAAAAGTTATTCGGTCTATGATTTCCCTAAAAAAAAAAAAAAAACACATTGAAAAAAAAAACATGGAATGTGAGAAAAAAAGCTATTATGGTCAAAATAAATAATTTAATAGAAGCTCTGGAGCACTGAATGATGAAATCACTGAAAATAGGAAATTTGAGACATAGAAAAGAAAATACACAGATGAAATTCAAGAGTTTTGATATCAAACTAATGTATATTCTGAAAAATAAAGAATGTATAAAACAAAAGAGGAAATATTCAAAGGATGATACAAGAAAACATTTTAGGACTGTAAGTAATAAATCCCAAGACTGAAAGGTCCCAGGAGAAACCCTGAGAATTAAACAAAAGAAAAAGCCAGCCCGAAGTATGCAACAATGTGAATTTTCAAAACACCAGGAATAAGATAGAGATTTTAAATCCTTCCAGCATGAAATAAATAGTACATAGGAAAAATACAAGAAAAATAAACATCTTCAGTCAAACAGAAAAGAGAGAAGACAAAGGAGCCAGAGCTTCAACATTCTTAGTGAAACCAGTTTAAGTGTAAATTTCTTTTTTTCTTTTAAAATTTGTATTTGTATAAATTTGGGGTAGAAGTGTAATTTTGTTACATGGATATATTACATAGTGGTAAAGTCAAGGCATTAGTGTATCCATAACCTTAATAATGAACATTTTACCCATTAAGTAATTGCTCATCTTTAACCCTTCTCCCACCCCACACCTTGTCAAGTCTCCATTGTCTGTCATTGGACACTCTGCGTCCATGTGTTCACCTTATTTTGTTTCCACTTATAAGTGAGAATATTTGGTAGTTGTGAGAATTTGTGGTATATTTCTTTCTGTTTCTCATTGTTTTACTTAAATAATGGCCTTAGTTCCATCATGTTGCTACAAAAGACACAATTTCATTCTTTTCTATGGATAAATAGTATCCTATTTTGTATATATATCACATTAAAAAATGAGATTGTCCACTGATTGACACTTAGGTTGATTTCTTATCTTTGCTAATGTAAGTAGTGCTGCAATAAATACATGGGTGTAGGTCATATGTTCTGGATATAATAATTTATTTTCTTTTGGGTAGGTACCCAGTAGTGGGATTGCTGGATCAAATGGAGTTCTATTTGTAATTGTTTGAGACATTTCCATATTGTTTTCCACAGAGGATGTACTGATTTACATTCTTACCAAGAGTGTATAAGCGTGTTCTCTTTTTTCCACATCTTCACAAACATATTTGTTTGTTTGTTTGTTTTTGTCTTTTTAATAATAGTCATTTTGACTGTGTAAGATGATACCTGATTGTGGTTTTAATTTGGATTTCTCTCATTATTAGTAACAATGAGCATTTTTTCATATGCTTTTGGGCTATTTGTGTATATTCTTTTGAAAGATGTCTACTCATGTCCTTTGCACAGTTTTCAGTAAAATTATTTGGGGTTATTTTTGTTGTTTATCTTGAGCTAACTTTGTTCCTTGGAAATTCTGAACATTAGTCCCCTGTTGGATATATAGTTTGCAAATATTGTCTCCCATTCTGAAAGTTGTCTGTTCATTCTGTTGATCATTATTTTTGCTGTGCCGAAACATTTTAGTTTAACCAAGATCCATTTGTCTATTTTTGGTTTTGTTTCTTGTGTTTCTGAAGTCTGAGTCATGAATTTTTTGCCTAGACCATTGTCCAGAAGAGTTTCCCTAGGTTTTCTTCCAGTATTCTTACAATTTGGGGTCTTGAATTTTAGTTTTTAATCTACCTTGAGTTAAATTTACATATGGTGAGACATAGGAGTCCAGTTTCATTCTTTTGCATATCACAATCCAATTTTTTCAACACCATTTATTGGAAAGGGTATCCTTTCCCCAGTGCATGTTGTTGTTGACTTTCTATTTTAATCATGTGAGGTTATAGAATACATTGATTTTCTGATGGACAGCAACTTCAAAGAGATACTTCCAATGGATCCACTTTTATGAATTAGCTGGGGAATATTTTTCCTCAAAACAAGTATAAACCAAGAAAAGAGGGAACATACTGCTCTATGAATGAGAAAGCAATGAAAAAGAATAGGAGAAAAATGTGAAAAGAAAAAAAGACAGAGGGGAGGGTAGAAATACTACTAATGATAGCTAATATTTCTTTAACACTTATTGCTAACTATAACAATATATAAATAAAAATATAAAATTAATATTTAATTCTCTGTAATATGGATAAAACCCACATGTATAATATTAAATAGGAAGAGCTTACATAAGAGACTACAAACTGTGTTATTTGTTTTTCTGTAAAATTAAAAATCAGGCCAACCAACACAACAATCTTTAGTAAAGATTCCGAATTACAATGATACAAAGTAGGTAATAAAATAATTAAAAGCCTATCTTTTTAATTCATAACTAGAGGACCTTGACTTTGTAAACATAGAGAGATATTGGTTTGTTTGTTTTAAGAAGGAAATTTCTAGGTCCAAATGAGGATTTTGGAGGCACCAAATTGTTTATGCAAAGAAATAGGATAATTTTAAGAAGTACACATAAATTGCTTGCTCCTACAGGAAATCATTGCAAGTCTTTGTGTACCACTTCATGAACCTAAATGATTGCTTCTAATTTCATGAACCACTTTTCCAAAGATTTAGAAAAAAAATCCTTTGTATGCTTACAATATTTTGGACTAATTCTTGCTGTCTTTAACATACCCCCTCCTTCCAATTTTTACCCTCACTTGAAAGTTGGACAGTTTTTAACAGTTCCCTATTCTTTTCATGCAAATGCTGACCTTTGTATTTCAAAAGAAAATTTAGAGTAGAGAAAGATTTTTATTTCCTCACAAAGCAGAGGGAAAGTGATTATTTAACATAATGAACACTTTTCTCTCTTAGCTCACATTTACTCACAGAAACTTATATTTTTCATCCCATACCTGTGATGAAGATGATCCTCACTATTTAGAATAACACTAATTCAGTTGTAGACATAATTTCTGTTATTTTACATTATTATACATATAAACTGTATTTTAAAGTATTATTTATTTTAAATTGATGCATAATAATTGGCATATTTATGGGGCCCTGTGTGATGTTTTGATACATATACACAATGTACAATGATCAAATTAAGGTAATTAGCATCTCTATCACCTCAAATATTTATCCATTTATCATTTATTTTTAGTGAGAACATTAAAAACCTCTCATTTAGTTATTTTGAAATACATGATATTATTAACTATAGTCACCTTACTATGTCACGGAAGGTTAGAACATATTCCTCCTACCTAACTATAATTTTGCATCTGTTGACCAACCTCTGCCTATCGCTTTCTCCCCTTATACTTCCCAGCCCCTGGTAACTACTATTCTACACTATACTTCTTTTTAAAAAATTTATTTATTATACTTTAAGTTCTGGGGTACATATGCAGATCATGAAGGTTTGCTACACAGGTATGCAGGTGCCATGGTGGTGGTTTGCTGCCTCCATTGCCTCGTTATCTACATTAGCTATTTCTCCTAGTGCTATCCCTCCCCTTGCTCCCCACTCCCCAGGCCCCGGTGTGTGATGGTCCCCTACCTGTGTCCATCTACACTATACTTCTATGAGATCAACTTTTTAAGACTGTACGTATGAATTAGATTATAAGATACATATCTTAGAGGTTTTCAGAGTGGCCCATGTTATTTCTCATTTTATGAGTATCATGGGCTGCTAGTGAGATAAAAATGTCTTTGTAAGAATGCCTCATTACCAGGTTTAATTGCATTAGACATAGTAATGATATTGTTTTATTTTTGACATATACATTTTATTTAAAACAGAATTCACACACTTTAAGTTAGTTTTAATTTACAAGAGATTAAGTATATGACTTTGTCAGCCATGTAGATGTAATCTTTATTTATGCCATGTTTAGTTGTCTCTTTAATGAACGTTTTGTGATTGTAGTTACCTTATTTAATCTGTAAACACCTTAATGTCTATGTAGTTTTGATAATAATAGTAAAAATTCTCCAAAGTTAACAATATGTCTTCAAAATATTATTGTAGAAATGGAGAACAATCCATTAAAACTGTGTACTCTTCATAATTCATATTTTTTTAACCATTCACACCCATCACCTCAGTTAAAGAACAATCTGTCATTATAACTCCATTGGAAATGTGCTTACATGTTTAGACAGATGGGCCTGCCCTGAGGTTCATTTTCTAGCTTAAATGCACAATTGACTTTATGCTTTTAAGAAGCAGCTGATGGAAAATAATTGTATGTACAAGAGCTTGTTTAGAATGTACAATGGATACTCAATGTGACAAATCAGTCCATAGTCTTGACTCCTAAAAAATAGTTTTTGTACTAAGAATGCATTGTTTAAAATTCAATTGCAATAATTAGACTAAACCTTTAAAAACTTATTAATGCAAACAACTAAAATTTTGATACTCAAAATATCTGTCAAAAAATTGACAGCATCATTCAGAACTGAGTAGTGATACTTGTGAGTATGCAAATTATAGTAGCTTTCTTAACTGCAAAAATCGAATTACCTCACGCTAAGAGAAAAAACAGCTTTGTTGTTATTTATACATCTTTCTAATGATTTTATATGGTAATACTTGTGAGACCAAATTTTTCTTCGTATGTCTACCAAATATCAATCATAACAGAACTTATATAAAATCCTTCAATGAGTAACACATAACACTTAAAGAAAAGAGGTCTATGTTTTAGATTTTTTTTCTCTCTGACTCACTCTGAAGGAAGGCCCCATAACTTCTCCATGTTTCTGGTTTTTCTTTAGTGTTTTGCAGGGGAAAATGGTATATACATATAAAGACAATTTGAAAAATGTTACACTAAATTCTGGAAATACAAAACCCAACCTTTAAAAAATGAATAAACTATTCACAATTTGTGCTCTCAACTCTTAACCTATCCTCTGGAATGTTGAGTCAACACTACTGCTGACATATCTAAAAAACACATTTCAAAAATATTGCAACAGATTGATAGACATTATTTTTTGCCCACATTTTTCCAGGATTTATTGCAAATTCTAAAGGTCGGTTATTTAAAGCTTCCCCTATTCCAGGTTAATGTGTATTTTTATATTTGAAGGTATGGGCTAAATTCTTGACTGTCCACTTGTCTTCATTGCTGTAACAGCAATGTTTAAGGCACATACCCTGAGCTCTTAATCATTACAAATCTTACCTTGATTTTAACATATTCTTGAACTACCTTTTCAT
Organism: Sapajus apella; assembly: GCF_009761245.1. Lineage (NCBI taxonomy): Eukaryota > Metazoa > Chordata > Mammalia > Primates > Cebidae > Sapajus > Sapajus apella. The sequence goes on along the minus strand of NW_022436949.1, from coordinate 4,715,291 downwards.
GTAGTTCAATGAAAAGGATAAATGCATCAAATATCAGATTGATTTCTGCTTCCCTTTAAGCTGAAAATCTATTTGGAGGGAGCAGAGGTTACAAAATCCAAGTTATTTTGCAGTTCAGTCATACTGATACATTGCATAGGTAAATTATGCTATTGTTCTAATCATCAGCATCATCCTTATGTCACCATCTTGGTTAAAGTTTGGTATTGAAAGTAAGTTAAAAGAATACAGCATGGACCACTGCCTAAGGCATATAGTTTATTTTTTAAACTTCTGATGACTCTAAAGAAAATTTATATTTATTTTCATCAAAGTTTTAGGAAAAATTCTTACACATATTTCTCAGAAAAAATTAATATTCTTGTTTTTATTTTACAACATTTTTCAAATTTCACAGCCATATGTAAATAACTTACAGCACAGATTGCCAAGACCTTATCATTACTGACAATGGGCCAGTGTTAGTTCAGTTAAGTTTAGAAAAGGTAAGCAATATAATTATCTAAGCTGTCACCATCATTACAGTCCATGGTTTTGTTGTTATTGTTACTGTTTTTTGTTATGGTTAAAAAAAATGCTAAGCTGTTCTGAAGTGATTTCTTAAGAGGAAATAGACCAAATTTGTTTATGTTTGGTTTTCTTCGCTCAAGGCATCACTCAATGTGTAAAATCAGTGGTGCTAAATCATAATGATTATATTGGCACTCACTCCTATTTTACCCATCCAGACTCACTTGGTCACTTACAGCTCAAACAGGAAGTATACTTTCTTATTCACATAAACTACACTTCATTAAATTGACAGAGTCGTGTTTATTAATATAGAACGCTATTTTTTTTTTTTGAGATAGATTTTGGCTCTTGTTGCCCAGACTGGAGTGCAGTGGCATGATCTCAGCTCACTGCAAACTTTGCCTCCCGGGTTCAGGTGATTCTCCTGCCTCAGCCTCCCAAGTAGTTGGGACTACAGGCATGTGCCACCATGCCAAGCCAATTTTTGTATTTTTAGTAGCCATGGAGTTTCACCATGTTGGCCAGATGGTCTCAACCTCTTGACTTCATGATCTGCCTGCCTTGGCCTCCCAAAGTGTTGGGATTGCAGGCATGAGCCACTGTGCCCTGCCTAACATAGAATGCTATTTATTCATTTGCTGGAACTATATCATGTCTGTTCATTTTTTATTACACTTACATTTACAGAATATGCAATAGAGAGAACACTCTAGACTCAGAGTTAGCAAACTAAAGCCCACAATACAATCCAGCCTATGGCCTGTTTTCTACAGCACATGAAGTACCCTGGTTTTAACATTTTTAAAGAGTTGTAAGCTTTTTGATGTGATGTTGCAATTGGCTTGCCAGTATTTTATTGAAGATTTTTGCATCTATGTTCATCATGGATATTGGCCTGAAGTTTTCTTTTCTTGTTGAGTCTCTGCCGGGTTTTGGTATCAGGATGATGTTTGTCTCATAAAATGATTTGGGAAGAATTCCCTCTTTTTGGATTATTTGGAATAGTTTCAGAAGGAATGGTACCAGCTCCTCTTTGTACGTCTGGTAGAATTCGGCTGTGAACCCATCTGGACCTGGGCTTTTTTTGGGTGGTAGGCTCTTAATAGCTGCCTCAAATTCAGACTTTGTTATTGGTCTATTCAGGGTTTCAATTTCTTCCTGGTTTAGGCTTGGGAGGAGGCAAGTGTCCAGGAATTTATCCATTTCTTCCAGGTTTACTAGTTTATGTGCATACAGTTGTTTGTAATAATCTCTGATGATGGTTTGAATTTCTGTGGAATCTGTGGTAATATCCCCTTTATCGTTTTTTATTGCATCAATTTGGTTATTCTCTTTTCTTTTTTGTTAATCTGGCTAGTTGTCTATTTTGTTGATCTTTTAGAAAAACCAGCTCCTGGATTTATTGATTTTTTGAAGGGTTTTTTGTCTCTATCTCCTTCAGTTCTGCTCTGATCTTAGTTATTTTTTGTCTTCTGCTAGGTTTTGAGTTTTTTTGATCTTGCTCCTCTAGCTCTTTCAATTTTGATGCTAGGGTTTCAATTTTAGATCTCTCCTTGCTTCTCATGTGGGCACTTATTGCTATATATTTTCCTCTAGAGACTGCTTTAAATGTGTCCCAGAGATTCTAGTATGTTGTGTCTTCGTTCTCATTAGTTTCGAAGGACATCTTTATTTCTGCCTTCATTTCGTTGTTTATCCGGTCAACATTCAAGAGCCAGTTGTTCAGTTTCCATGAAGCTGTGTGATTCTGAGTTAGTTTCTGCATTCTGAGTTCTAACTCAATTGCACTGTGGTCTGAGAGACTCTTTGTTATGATTTCCGTTCTTTTGCATTTGCTGAGGAGTGATTTATTTCCAATTATGTGGTCAATTTTAGAGTAGGTGTGATGTGGTGCTGAGAAGAATGTATATTCTGTGGATTTGGGGTGGAGAATTCTGTAAATGTCTATTAGGTTTGCTTGTCCAGGTCTGAGTTCAGGTCCTGGATATCCTTGTTAATTTTCTGTCTGGTTGACCTATCTAATATTGACAATGGGGTGTTAAAGTCTCCCACTATTATTGTGTGGGAGTCTAAGTCTCTTTTTAAGTCATTAAGAACTTGCCTTATGTATCTGGGTGCTCCTATATTGGGTGCGTATATATTTAGAATCGTTAGCTCTTCTTGTTGTGTTGATCCTTTTACCACTATGTAATGTCCTTCTTTGTCTCTTTTGATCTTTGTTTCTTTAAAGTCTATTTTATCAGAGATGAGAACATACCAAAGACAAAAGCCACATGATTATCTCAATTGATGCAGAGAAGGTCTTTGACAAAATTCAACAGCCCTTTATGCTAAAAACCCTCAGTAAACTAGGTATTGACGGAATGTATCTCAAAATAATAAAAGCTATTTATGACAAACCAACAGCCAATATCATACTGAATGGGCAAAAACTGGAAGCATTCCCTTTGAAATCTGGCACTAGACAAGGATGCCCGCTCTCACCACTGCTATTCAATATAGTACTGGAAGTTCTAGCCAGAGCAATCAGGCAAGGAAAAGAAATAACAGGTATTCAAATAGGAAAGGAGGAAGTCAAACTGTCTCTATTTGCAGATGACATGATTGTATATCTAGAAGACCCCATCATCTCAGCCCAAAATCTCCTGAAACTGATAAGCAATTTCAGCAAAGTCTCAGGATACAAAATCAATGTGCAAAAATCACAAGCATTCCTATACACCAATAACAGACTTAAAGAGAGCCAAATCAAGAACGAACTGCCATTCACAATTGCTACAAAGAGAATAAAATACCTAGGAATACAACCAACAAGGAACGTAAAAGACCTCTTCAAGGAGAACTACAAGCCACTGCTCAACGAAATAAGAGAGGACACAAACAGATGGAGAAACATTCCATGTTCATGGTTAGGAAGAATCAATATTGCGAAAATGGCCATACTGCCCAAAGTAATTTACAGATTCAACGCTATTCCCACAAAGCTACCAATGACCCTCTTTACAGAACTGGAAAAAACTACCTTAATCTTCATATGGAACCAAAAGAGAGCCCGCATAGCCAAGTCAATTCTAAGCAAAAAGAACAAAGCAGGAGGCATCACACTACCAGACTTCAAACTATACTACAAGGTTACAGTAATCAAAACAGCATGGTACTGGTACCAAAACAGAGATATAGACCAAGGGAACAGAACAGAAGCCTCGGAGGCAACACAACATATCTACAACCATACAATCTTTGACAAACCTGAAAAAAAACAAGCAATGGGGAAAGGATTCCCTGTTTAATAAATGGTGTTGGGAAAACTGGCTAGCCATGTGCAGAAAGCAGAAACTTGACCCCTTCCTGACACCTTACACTAAAATTAACTCCAGATGGATTAAAGACTTAAACATAAGACCTAACACCATAAAAACCCTAGAAGAAAATCTAGGCAAAACCATTCAGGACATAGGTGTAGGCAAGGACTTCATGACCAAAACACCAAAAGCATTGGCAACAAAAGCCAAAATAGACAGATGGGACCTAATCAAACTCCACAGCTTCTGCACAGGAAAAAAATCGGCAACCAACAGAATGGGAAAAAATTTTTGCAGTCTACCCATCTGACAACGGGCTGATATCCAGAATTTACAAAGAACTAAAACAGATCTACAAGAAAAAAACAAACAAACCCATTCAAAAGTGGGCAAAGGATATGAACAGACACTTTACAAAAGAAGACATACATGAGGCCAAAAAACATATGAAAAAATGCTCATCATCACTGGTCATTAGAGAAATGCAAATCAAAACTACATTGAGATACCATCTCACGCCAGTTGGAATGGCAATCATTAAAAAATCTGGAGACAACAGATGCTGGAGAGGATATGGAGAAATAGGAACACTTTTACACTGTTGGTGGTAGTGTAAATTAGTTCAAGCATTGTGGAAGACAGTGTGGTGATTCCTTAAGGACCTAGAAATAGAAATTCCATTTGACCCAGCAATCCCATTACTGGGTATATATCCAAAGGATTATAAATTGTTCTACTATAAGGACACGTGCACACGAATGTTCATTGCAGCACTGTTTACAACAGCAAAGACCTGCAACCAACCCAAATGCCCATCGCTGATAGACTGGACAGGGAAAATGTGGTACATATACACCATGGAATATTATGCAGTCATCAAAAATGATGAGTTCGTGCCCTTTGTAGGGACATGGATGAACCTGGAAACCATCATTCTCAGCAAACTGACAGAAGAGCAGAAAATCAAACACTGCGTATTCTCACTCATAGGTGGGTGTTGAACAATGAGAGCACATGGACACAGGGAGGGGAGCACTACACACTGGGGTCTGTTGGGGGAAAGGAGGGAGGGACGGGAGGTGGAGAGGTGGTGAGAGATAGCATGGGGAGAAATGCCAGATATAGGTGATGGGGAGGAAGGCAGCAAATCACACTGCCATGTGTGTACCTATGCAACAATCTTGCATGTTCTTCACATGTACCCCAAAACCTAAAATGCAATAAAAAAAAAGGGTTGTAAAAAGCAAGTAAGGACAAAACAAAACATAGTAAATAATACACGCAAGAGACTTTAGGTGGCTTGCAAAGCCAAAATTATGTACTATATGGCCCTTTAGTGAAAAAAATGCTGACCTCTGCTTTAAATAGTAGGGTATTTTTCTCTCATAAACTCAATTGTAAAGACATTATTTATTTTAAAAAATCTTAGATTCAGGGAAAAATCGAGACAAGGTACAGAAATTTCCTGTATACCGAAACCCCGCTCTTGCATAGCCTCCCCAATTAACATCCCACATCAGATATATGATGAACGTACATTACTACCACACAATCACCACATGACCATTGTAATTTACATTAGGCTTCACTCGGTGCTGTACATTCTATGGGTTTGGACAAAGGTACAATGACATGCATCCATTTTTAAAGCCTCATACAGAGTATTTTCACTGTCCTAAAAATTCTTCTCTATTCTTTGTTTTCATCTCCCTCTTCTTTCTAATTAATCCCTGGCAACCACTGCTCTTTTTCTGTTTCCATAGTTTTACCTTTTCCAAACAGTATGCAGTTTTTTTCAGATTGGTTGCTTTCACTTAGTAATATGCATTTAATTTCTTTCTTGTATTTTCATGATTTGATAGTTCATTTTTAGCACTGAGTAATATTCCATTTTCTGGTTGTACCAAAGTTTATCCATTCATCTACTACAGGACAGCTTTTTGCTTCCAAGTTTTGACAATTACGAATAAAACAACTCTAAACATGTTTGTGCAGGTTTTTATGTGAACGTAAGTTTTAAGTTCATTTGAGTAAATACCAAGAAGTGTGATTATTAGATCTTATGTTAAAAATACATTAAGTTTAGTGAGAAACTGTCAAATTGCACAGACTTGTTTTGTGTGTGGTTTTATTGTTTTGCTTTGTTTTTAACTACTCTCAAGTTTTTTGATGGCTGCTAACTGGTTTGGGAAGAATACAACCAAAAGTCCTTTCTGTATCTTCCACTAAAAAGATGAGTGAAGAGAAAATTTTCAGCACCTAGTTATTTGTATTTTTTTTCAAATCTATTTTTCCTGGTTTTATCTTGTCTACTTTTAAGTTCCCATAAGCAAGGTGTACCCAGATGGACTATTCTGCTATCTATCTAACTATATCAGCTATCTTCTATATATCTGTCTTCTATCTATCAAATCTATCATCTATCTACCTATCTACTAATCTATCTATGTATTAATCATCTATCTATCTATCATCTGTCCTTGTGCCTATTTATCTTATCTATCCATCTATCTAATCAAATCTTTGTCAACATCTATATCTGCCTGTCATCTACCTATCTGTCTACCCATCTATCATTTGTCCATCTAGATATGTATTCATTTAATCTATCTATCTGTGAATGTGTGTGTGTGTGTGTGTGTGTGTGCGCGCGCATGCATTTGTGTATTTTGGAAAGCAAAAAAATATACATCTCCTCTCATTCAAATTGTTTGCCCTATATAAATATTTTGATTACTTGGGAACAAGAAACAGAAAAATCTTCCTTTTTCAAATGAGGGTTCTTTTAAACAATTTTTTTTCTTGATTTTTTTGGAGATACTAGTACCACAGAATAGGCTTAACAGAGCTACAGAAAATATTTTGCTGAGTAGTTGGCACTATACCATAGAAGTCATCACATGCCAAGAACGTGAACATCCTTGTATGAAACTACAGCAAAGAGATATAGAATAACAATCGTATCTCTCAGTTGTACTCTTAAAAATGATTTGCATGTGTTATTTTATTTATTCCTCACAACACTCCTACAAGTACTATTATGCTTATTTAATGTGTAAAGAAATCAAAATAAAGTGTTATAATTGCCATAAGCATTAACTCTTCAAAACAAGCAAACAAAAACCTGGGAATAAATGATGAAAAATACAAAACTTAATGAAGAAATGAAGAAATCTTGATCATTTTGAGGAAAAGGAATTTCAGAAGCTGTCAGCTGAACTCCTCTGGCATAACATTTCTTGCTGATATAATTCAAGGCTCATTAGGATTAAAAAGTAAATGAAGCAGAAAATCTATTCAAGACACTGAAATCATATATAGGCCAGAAGAATTGTACTTTGCCTACTAGTACAGCATCTTAGGACAGTTTCCCTAGGAAATGAACTGTGAGGCAGAGATTTGCAAGCCAGTTAGTTACTTAGTTTACTCTTAAAAACAATGCATGCAAGAGGATAAGTGGAAAAGATTAGGAGAGGAGACATTGATTTGTGACTCAGTAGTACCAGAGGACTCAGCCAATTTCACCAGGAACTCTGGAGCTGAGATGATGCCTCAAATTGCTGAGAATTTTAATAAGAAGGGTAGGCCACTGTTTTAGTTTGTTTTCATGTTGCTGTTAAGAACATACCCAAGACTGGAAAATTTAGAAAAGAAAGAGGTTTAAGGGACTCACAGTTATATGTGGCTGGAGAGGTCTCACAATCACGGTGGAAAATGAAAGACACACATCCCATGGCGGTAGACAATAAAAAATAGCTCGTACAGGGAAACTCCCGTTTTAAAAACCATCAGATCTCATGAGACTTATTCACTATCATGAGAATAGCACTGGAAAGACCTGCCCCTAGGATTCAATTATTTCCCACTATGTCCATGTGGGAATTATGGGAGCTACAGTTCAAGATGAGATTTGGGTGGGAACACAGCCAAACCATATCAGCCACTGTACTCTGCATGAACGAATCAGTAGGTATATTTCTGTTTAGCTGTGATATAATTTGGCTTGTTTGTTCCTTCCAAATCTCATGTTGAAATGTGATCCCCATTGTTGGAAGTAGGGCTTGGTGTGAGGTGTTTAGGTTGTTGAGGTGGATTCCTCATGAATGGCTTGGTTCCCTCCCCTCAGTAATGAGTGACTTCTCACTCTATGGGTTACCGTGAAATCTGATTGTTTAAAAAAATATAATGGGCATCTCTTGCTCTCTGTCTGTCTTGCCATGTGTCATGCCTGCTCCTCTTTTTGCCTTCAACCATGAGTAAAAGCTGCCTCTGGGGAAGCCAAGCAGATGTTGGAACCATGAGCCAAGTAAACCTCATTTCTAAGCCTTGGCAGTTTTTTTATAGCAATGCAAAATGAACTAATGTGAGCTGGTTAAGTGCTGTAACCTTATCCCCACTGAAGGCCAAATTCCACAGAAGGGCTCAACTGACTGTTACCAGCAAACAAGAGTGTGGCTGGGAATGAGCACCAGATTTCTAAAGGGGAGACTGGGCTGTCAGACCACAGCACACACTACAGTCTACTCTTTGCTCTGTTCAAATCTTCTCTATTCACATAGTAATTTTATGCCACCTGGAAACAGTTTCTTAAAATTCTGGAGTTTTGTCATTGCAGATTTTTATTTCCCCTCTAGAGAATCATGAACTAGAAAAATTCATAACAAAAATACTGCACTGGTGATGAGGCTGCGCCTGTTGTTTATCACTTATTTCCTCTTCATTTAACCATTCTAAATTTCTCTTAAATTTGGCCTATGCCTTTGCAGATTTAGGCAGCTCACCTGTTGGGGTGATCAAGGCCCTCATGCTTGAGGATTTTGAGTCATTGGATAACATGAATGATCAAGAAGCTGAGGGAAGTGGTAGCAATAAAAGGTCATGATCCCTTGTGCAGTTACAGATCTGAGCCAGTATTTAGATATAGAAACCTTTGAGGGGAGGCTGGATCCACACAAGAAAAGAAAAAAAAAAAAAGCCCTGGAACAACAAAAGATTTTTGGTAATGAATCTCATCATTTTTTTCCTAAGGAGAACTACAACCATGATTTAAGTAACCATACACTGAGGAGAGAATATCTAGATATATTGAGAAAGTCATAACACAAAACCATGTATGGAAGATGCTCAGAAAATTTATAACAATATATTTTGTGTTAATAGCATATGTAAGAAATGTATGACAGCACTAAACCAAAATATGGAAAAGAGAAATTGGGAATGCACTACTGTAAGGTCCGTATTTCATATGAATTGTGTCCTTCCATTTATCCTCTATTACTTTTTCTTTTTCTTGAGTTATGGCAATGGTAAGTAGAGAGATGTAAAAGAATTTAATTAAAATGAAACAAAGACAAATCAAGATTTAAAAAATTAGGAAATTAGTTACTCTGGGATATCACTTTTGTCATATTGTAAAAAGTAAAAATAGCTGTCAATTTCTGAACATTTATTCTCATTTATACTGTATAACAATCAAGTCATACCTACATGATTAATTATACTTCACTATAATAATTCAGCACAGGCATCAACTCTTGTCTAATCCATATCCTTTACTTATTGTACAATGCTGTGTCATTTTTCCTTTAATATGTCATTTCTTAGTGAAGTCCTTTCAATGCATTATTCTCTTTATGTTGCTTGAAACAAAAATTATTCTTAAAAATTTTCTTAAGATGAACATAATTTTAAGAGTTACTATGTTAGCCTTATGCAATCAAACACATGAAATATACATTTTTCTAGATTTACTGATGTGCATTCTAAATCATAATTTAACCAAATGCTTTAAATGTGCTTTGGAAGGAGGTGAAATATAAAGTCAACAAAATGATATCTATAATCTATCATACTCTATTAAAATATTTATTGGAACACTATCAAAATTCCATACTAAAATATCTATGACACAAAGTGTGCTTTAGAAGAAGTCAACATTTATGAACTAAGAAAATGCAGTGCCTTATTTACAAATATATATATATATATATATATATATATATATATATATATATAAAAGGTGAATCCCTCTCCAGGGGCACATCCAGTGCCCCTCTCAGGAAAGTAGCAACTTGAAATAGAATCTGGCATGCCTATGGCCTTTGGGGAACGGGGATGCTTATTTCCTCTGCCTTCCTTGGCTACCTACATGGATACCCATGTGTCATCCCTTTGGGATAGATTCTCGTGCACATGCTGAAGTTGTCTTTCTTGACATAGGCCAGAGGCATTGATGTGCAGCAGGTTTCTTTAGTCATCAACCATGACTTTCCCACCAGCAAGGAAAACTATAATCACAGAATTGGTCAAGGTGGATGATTTGGCTGTAAGGATGTGGCTATTATGGTGACAGAAGAAGGCAAGCGGACTCTTCAAGACATAGAGACCTTCTACAACACCTCCATTGAGGAAATTCCCCTCAGTGTTGCTGACCTCATCTGAGGGGCTGTCCTGCCACCTAGCCCCAGCCAGAGTTCAGTCTTGGGGGGTGCTGAGGACCAGCAGGAGAGGGGAGGGAAGGGAACTAAGGGATGAACATCTTGTCATTTCTTTTCTTTGACTAAGTGTTACTTTTTGAGGCAAAAAACCCCCACCATATTCTGGAGTTTATAAATATGTATTTAACCCTTAACAAGGCAAATGACTCATACATAATACATAAAATATATTTAAGAGCAACATTTATTCATAAATTAAACTAATTGTCAGTATTAAAAGAAATAACACTCGTTTTGATTTGCTAGCACTTTACAAGGTATTGTAGGATTTTAAAAAATATACATATCTCAAATTCATGAAAATAATTTCATGCACACTATAAACCTATATCAACATTATAATAATGGATTAACAACCAACAGAGCCTAGGAAAACATGACTGGTAAATATCAATATAAGAAGTATCAACTTCCTGATGCTAGGTGCAGAGTTAGATATCTTTTTATTAATAATCTGAAACAAAGAAGATATTTTTAATAAGATCTTACTAAATTTATAAAATAGATATTTAGCGTGGAAGTTTATGTAATATTACAAAGTAAAAAGATCAAAGAAATATATTTTACAGTGATAAAGTTATAATCATTTAAAGTGGAACATATGGAATTAGAAAGTAAAGCTTCTGTGGAAAAATAATCAAAAGCATGCTATCAGTGAGATGGGTTGCTTAGAAAAATATAATTTATTAAAATCTATAAAGGCTGCTGCTGAACTGTAAATTAAATGAGTGAGCATTGTGCTGTGGCACCAGGAAACATCAATATATGTGTGACTCAATATTCAGAGTTTGTGTCTCATTATAGAAAGCATTTCTATTTCTTTTCAAGTGTTCCTGGTGAGAAGTAAATTACATATTTAAAAAAACGGAAGCTGTTATGATCATGAAATATAAACAGCATTTAACAGCTTTACAATAAATGAATCTAACAAAGCTTGATCTCATAGAAGTAGGTAGTAGAATGGTGGTTATCAGAGGCTGGGATGGTTGTTGGGGGAACGGAGATATCGGTTAAAGGATGTATAATTACAGTTAAATAGGAGGAAGAGTTCACGAGATCTATGGCACAACATGGTGACTATAGTTAATGACGATGTATTGTTTTTTGGAAAAATGCAGAGTGAATGTTAAATGTTTTCACCAGAAAAATGATAACTATGTGAGTTAATACATCTTCACGGTAACATTTTTATATATTAAAAACTGGTAGGCATTTCAGTATTTGATTTGAGCACCTTTAGTATTACAAAATAAGTACATATTGTCTTCTCATTTATTATTTACTTGAACATTAAAAACAATTTTGAGGTGCCCCAAACATTCACTTTTTATGGGTTGATTTAGAAACACTTAACAAGGTGGACTAAAATAATCTTACTAGTTGACACTGCTTGAGAAAATATAAATGAACTATTAGGAATCCTAAGTGATGTGACTTTCTTAAACTCTTCATCTATTTTTTCACTGGAGTGCCTTCTTGCCAGGAAGAATAAATATATATTTTCCCCAGTGTAAGCTCTTCCCCTGAGTTTACTGATTCAAAATGTTAGCTAATTTTTAGTATGCCCTTAGGTTATCTTTTTCACTAATAGTTTAATAGCTGTTGCAAGCACAATAGAGCAGAATCAATGGCTCAAAGAAAGAGCTAATCCTGATGTAGTATAATTCTTGTTAGAATATTAAGAAGTAGCTGGCTTTTTTTCTCCATAGAGGCACAAAGAAGCAGTGTAAATTTAACATAATTTCATTCAGTCTTTAGCAATATTTTAATCCAATGATACTACCTAATCAATTGAAAATGTCTGACTGTGCATACAATTACTTCATTTCCAGATCTATGACCTTATTCTCTGTCTATTGCCTTTGCTAGAAATGCCCTTAATTGTTTTTCATGGAGCATTCCAATTCACAGCCCAATAATAAATTTGAATTAATAGTCTAATTAAAGATTATAAAATTAAAACCATGTTTGACACGTATAGAGTGTATCAAAATTTATCTAAATGAAAATTTAGCACAAACCACTTAGAGTATTTTTTCAAGTTCTGAAAATAAAATCTGAAAGTTAAATTAATAGTAAGTGTTGATTAAATTAGCATAGCTACACTGTGCAAATAAAATATATTACAAAGACTCTTTTTTTCCCCTCTGAGTATGAAACATTTTTCCAAGGTCTATGTATCAGAAAATTTAATCAAGATGAAAGTAAGGTGACTTCAGTTTGGTCACAAACACAGGACGTCTCGTTTTCAGAGCTAAATAGGAGTGAACTGTCCTAAGTGTGAAAGCTATTTTTCAACTAAAATAGGAAAAGATCAGATCAGACCACCTGTGACCATTATCCATATCTAGCACAAATAGCTCTGGTGACAGAACAAAATCAGTTCATTTTCTTCTTGAGAACAAGGTATATTTGCCAGAGAAGTTTTGTTGTTTCTCTCTGCCTCTCACAGACAAATAGAAGTAACAACCAGATTCTCCCCAGACTGATAGTTAGGTTAGACACTAAAGATCAGACATGCCTCCTTCTGATCCATAAACTTACAGTCAATTAATTCATTGTTACAAAAGGGAATATTTAAAATAAATAGCATAGCTATGAAATGTTTGTTTTTCAATTGTAAGTTTCTGTATTTATATATGTGTACACTATATGTATTTATATATATATATACACATCTACTTATATGTGTATATGTATATTTATTCTTATGTATGTTATATGAAATAAAGATTTTACAGTTGCAATTTACAAAGTTATAATTTTTATATAGATTATTTATTTACATTCATATTTGACCAAATAGATGTACTGAATATATAAAATAATGTAACTGACATGTCTTGATGTGCTTTTAGCATTTGACACCTTTAATATAATTGTTCAGTAGCAAAAAATCATAGTTTTTGAAACATAGGTTTTAAAGAAACGTTCTGATTTTTCCTAAGCATTCATATTTAGAAGGGGATTCTTTGATCTTTGTGTGCTCCTAGAGAAGTAATTTTACCTTTCTGAGTATAATTTTCCTAATGACTAAAGTCAGCATGTCACAACATTTAACTTCCGTGATTACTTCTATAGTTCTCTAATTCTCTAATTCAATGAATTATTTAAGCATCATATATGTGTTAACTTTACATATTCATGCTCTTTGTCTTTCAAATTCAAACTTTCCTTTAAGATTTTTGACCATCTATCATGTATTAGAATCTATGGTGGACAGAGAAGACAAAAATATATTAAATTTATTTTATCAACATAAAATATACAATTAAAATACTGCACTAATATATCTTGAAGCTGACCTAAAGATGACTCTGAACAATTTTATTGCAATAAAATTAAATAACTTGAGTCAAAAAGATGCTAGAAAATTAATAAAAGTGCACATAGTTTTTTTCTTGTCCTAACCCCTATCTCTCCTATACCTTGTAGCCTTCATAGTCCCTGCTAACCACCATTCTACTCTGCTTCTACGAGTTTAAGTTTTTTAAGATTCCATATATAAGTGAGATTATACAGTGTTTGTCTTTGTATGCCTATTTTTTTTCACTTAACATAATATGCTCTAGGTTCATTAAATTATACATAGTTCTTTGCAAAGAAGTAATTCTCCCATATTTCTTAGGATTTTTGTTTTATTTTTAAAGAGTTTATTGTATTTTGTTTTGATAACACTTATATTATATACTCACTTAAAATATATACTCACATACACTTAGTGGAAGTTTAAAAAACAGAAAAGGGTAAAAATAATCACTGTTAGTATTTTGTTACATTTACACATCTTTTAATTATGTACTTTATGTATTATTTTAGACTTTATTTAGCATTATAAGTAATTTTCAAGTTCAGTTTTTGAAAGTCGTAATCTAAGTGCTTTCATAATATGCCATAAGACACAATATAATATTTTTGCATGCTGAATTTAATATTAATTCTCATTTATTTCATGTTCATGGAAGACTAGAAATAAATATCTTATTCATGTAATATTTATATATAATTTAAGTATCTGAATTGCAATGTATTTTTTCTTATACTTTTAGTTATCAAAAATGTGACAAGAATATTTATGATGAGTTATATTTTCTCATTGCTCATTATTTCCTATTGATAATTTCATTTTGTAAGAGTCTCCAATTTGTGTCAAACTATCTCCTGAAAGCTACAAATCTTTGCCTATACAATTTGCACTTCCTTCTCAATTCACATGATGATCAATTTCTCCAATATACCCTTGTAACTGAAAAAAAATCAAATTATTTTTACAAAAACACAAAATGTTATTTACATGTATTTATTTAAATATCTTCACTGGTTCTTTATTTATTAGAGTAGGAAATATGACTCTTCTGACTGCTCAGAATGCTCTCATAGCTTGCCTTTCCTAGTTCTTCATGGATTTCTCCAACAAGAATTATATTACATTTACAGAGGCCAAAGAATCACATTTTTTTTTATAATTACATATCTATGCTCTTGATACCCTCTTACTAATCTGAGTTTCCACATTTGCCCAAACCCATCAGGAAAAGCAGCCTTTACTTATTAGGATTCCTGTGGCATTCACTGACACCGCTATGCATTTAATGCCTACTTATATGAAAATTCCTTTTAGTTTTTAAGTAAAACTTTAGTTTTATTCTTTATATACTAGCTCATATGATGCCCTTTGGAAATGAGGGTTTTATATGACCCTATTTCTTTGTCACAATAGCTGTGGTAGTGTATAACATGCAGCAGATGCTTGATAAAATAATTGTTTTTATACTCACTAATTGTTTAATTCACCTACACAAAAGATTGTGTTTATATACAACGATGCATAATAGAAAGGATATTAGTCAACAGTATGAACAAATATAGTTTTAACTTTGTTCCACATTACTCATCTCAGATATTTCACATAAATTTATTAAACAGTGAATAGATCCATGTGAAATAAATTGAAGGCACACTTAAAAATTTTTACTTATAGAAACATAGAATAAATTTACATATTCTATTTTATATGTAATATAGAAAAAAAACTCTGAAATTGCTGTAAGAAGCCCTTTTTCTAGGTTAACCTCTGTCTTTTATAAGCTAGGGATTCAACTCACGTCACTGAGGCTGCTTTATCATCTTTAGAAAAAAAGACTATTTCTCATGGTTATTCTGGGAACAAATTAAATAATGAGTATTATAACACTTTAAAAATTGTCCAACATCCATTAAACATCAACCAACATTTTTCATTGTACTTGTTCTTCTACCATGTTCAGTATTATTCCACATGTTCCTAATAATAGAAATTAGTTACATTTGTGTTCATAATATAGACAAATTATCAGAGACAATGACATAAAAAATCTACAATATTTGTAAGTTAACTACCCTGTTGGTTCCAGTGACTGGAAAAAGTAGCATTATGAATTTTGAATTTTCCCCTATAAAACAATACAGTTTCAAAAGGTAATAAAATGAAACACTTCCAGGATTTTTCACTGTGTTCAAAATTCTAAAAGGAGTCATAATTGCTAGCAATTATTTAAATATGATTAATAAACAAATGAAATTAAAAATAAAATGAAATGAAATTAGAGGAGAGCATGTGTCAGTTTTGTTATACAAGGTAGTGGCCAAGCAAAATAAAAATAAAAAATAACTACTGGCCATTTTTGAATATCATTATAAATTGGTTTGGGGAATTATAATAATAAATATAATACAGATATGATAATTGGAAGATTTAAATAGGGGAAGCTTCCTATGAGAGTTATAGAAATTCAAATAGGAGGGGTAAAGAGGTAGAGTCTTTGATATCTTTTTACCTCCCATATTAAGAAAATTATGGAACTGAATTGTAAGACAACTTATGAATGTATATTTACTCATTAAACTTCCGAGAAATTTATGTGTGACAGAGAAAGTCAAAGTTTTTATGAAAGCAATTTTTTAGATGCATTAATATTTGCTGTCATTACTCTGGAAATCACCAATCTGATAACTTGACCTTAAAATATAAAAAGTAGTACCCATTCTTTTCCTTTTTTTAAGCTATATCAATTAATGAAAGTGAAAGATAACTGGCGCATAGTAGGTCTAAATATTTGTGGAATAAAATAAATAAATGTATTATTTAATTATGGTTGAGTCTCTATAAGACAAATATTTGTTGCTTATTAGCTTAAATCAAATCTGCTTAAATAAATCATCACCCAGAAACTGAAATTAAACATTTGATATTCTCTTGAAATTTTTCTGTAGAAATGTTGCCAACAATGTAACAGATCTTCCACCACTCTGGTTAGCTGCTAATAACTAAATTGCTGTTTGCTGATAAAACAATTGTGTTTTCTACATTTGAAAAAGAGAAAAATTACAATCGTACTTTCTACAAAGAATTTCAGAATGCAACAAAAATAGTGTGTAATTTTTTAATTCTCCTTTTAAAAATGTTAACATTAGGAGTGATATCTTGTAACGAAGAGTCCAGTCTGTGATTTTCAAACAGCTGTGGCTTCCTGAAAACTGACTTTCAAAACCTAGGCTACTAAATTGATCCAATTTTATTGGGGGGAAAAAAGCCCTAGCTAGCTCATATCTGGATTAGCACTTTCACGTCTTCTAATCTGCGGTACGATGACCTCAGGACAGACATCTGTGTGTATGTCTTGGCTGAGTTCACGTACAACCATCTGTCCATGGAAGAGTAGCCTCCTCAAAATTGGTCAGAGCCTTTGATAAGAGACACAGGCTGCACAATTTTTTTCACGATTGATGTCCTCTCCTATTATTTTATGCTGAAATAAAAACATGGAAAATGCTGTGTTCTAAGGTATATCAATTCATTTTAAAATAGCTAAAGCAGTCTGAATCCTACTACAGCTTATCTTCAATATAAATGAAAGTTTTTTTAAAAATTTAAATCTGATATTTAAAGTTTGAATGAGTATCATTTAGAAATATATAAAAATAACAAATACATTATTAGCAAAATCAAATCACTGATTCTAAAATAGCACTAATTGTTACATGTTAAAGAAAATGGGGCAAAAACTGAAAGAACAAGTGTAGCATAACTATAGTAAAGAATAGCTTATTTCATACTTGGAAATTACTAAAAGTAAATTTTAAATATTCTTATCACAAAAAGTAAGTGTATAAAGTGATGGATATATGTAATTAGCTTGCTTTACTCTTTCACAAGTATACATATAATCAAAACACCACATTGTATACCACAATATATACACTTTTTCCTTTGTCTATTATAAATACCAATTTAAATAAATAAATATAATTTTTTAAAAATAAGTTGAACTTGCTGTGATTGAGAAACAAAAATAACATAAGACCTACCATTTTTTTCAACAGGCAATAATAAATCTGTAGGATACAAATGACCTACCAGGTGATCGGAATAATGACTATTTTAAATTTTCCATAGAATAATACAACCATAATAAACAGTATTTATTTTTTAAAAAGCAAACATTTTGTTAGAAATATGTCATCTTTGAGCTACTTGAAACAGCACTGGCCTACTGTTAAGCTGTGTCTCTAGTGGATTATTTTAGGGACTTTCAATTTGTTTAATGAAAACCTCAGTAGTTAACACAATAAATGTCATTTTTCTATGGTGAGGTTTTGCTTATTTGTCTTTATTTGTACATTTACTTTGCTTATACAAGTTCACTGCATATCTAGGTAATTTGGCAAGTGAATTGACTTTCATATTGTGGATTCATCTCAGCCCATTCTTGCATGATCACTACATATATATGTGAACATATATACATAAACACACACATATATATATAATTTTTTCATTTATATATAGTTATATACATATGTATGCTCACTATATATGTGCTGATCTATATATACTATGTGTATATATGTATGTGTACATTTGGAAGAAGGTTATGTATTAACCAACAGGCCAACTTTTGGAAGAGCTTGAAAAATGTTTTTAATTTCACCATCTCGTATCTTCTGTCAAAACCTTTAATATTAGTCCTAGTTAAAACAATAAAAAATAGATTAAGTTTTAATTCTCTTTCGTCAGAACATTTTTCTCATACTATACATGACTTTCACCTTCTGGGAAAATATATAATTTAGGCCGTATGCCTTTTTAAGTAATTGAGATATTTAAGCTCATATATCTTTGATCTTACAACTATAGATTGAATTGTGGTATTTGAAAGAAACAAAAAGGTTACTTTAAATGTGGTGATCAGGTTATCAGGTTTGTGAGTTCCTAAATTCATCCTAAATTCATATATATATATAATTGATCCAGTTAATTGCACATATATGTGCAGTGTGGAATGCAGTGGCATGATCTTAGCTCACTGCAAACTCTGCCTCCCGGGTTCCAGTGATTATCTTGCCTCAGCCTCCCGAGTAGCTGGGATTACAGGTGAGTGCCACCAGGTCTGGCTAAGTTTTGTATGTTTTAGGAGATACAGGGTTTCACCCACTTGGCCAGGCGGTCTCGAACTCCTGACTTTAAGTGATCTGCCGGCCTCGGCCTCCCAAAGTGTTGGGATTACAGGCATGAGCCACAGCTCCCAGCCGAGAGTATATATATTTTTGTTAAGTAAGTTGCTAAATTCTTTATATTTTCTGCTGTTACAAGAAATGGTATCTTCATTTTTGCATGACTGTTTCTGTATTGAAACAGTGAAATGCACAAGTCCTAAATGTATATTTGTTTCTCCTTTGAAAAACTTACAAACCTGCATAATCCACACATGTATCAATATATAGACTGTTTTCTCAACCCCAGAAATCTTTCTCTTGCCTCATACCAATCAATTTCCATTTTTGCTGAAGCAAGTATTTTTCTGATCCCTGTCACTATAGATTGTTTTCCTATTCTAGCACTTCATAAAAGGAAATTAAGCAATATGTACTCTTATGTGCCTGACATCTTCCACTCAAGTTTAATATTCTTGAGATTATCCATATTGTTGTATCAGTAGTCCATTCATGTTATTGATGAGTAGCATTTCATTGTATGACTAGGTCAGTTTGTTTATCTTCCTGTTGAAAGAAATATGGACTGTTTCCAGTTTTGGAAAATGTGATTAAAGTAACTGAACATCTTAGTATAAGACTGTGTGGACTCCTCCATCTTCTTCCTTTCTTCTTTCCTTCCTTCCCATCCTCCCTCACTCTCTCCCTCTCACACTTCTTCTCTCCTTCCCACTCTTTCTTCATCCTTCCTTCTTTCTTTCTTAATTTCTTCCTTCCTCCTCCTTCCTCTTTCTTTGTGTTTCTGTATTTCTCCCTCTCCTCCTTTCTTCTTTCTTCTTTCCTCATTTCCTCTCTTCCATCCTTCTTTCTTTCCTTTTTTTGTTTTTTGATAAATATCTAGAAGCGAAATTGCTGAGCTATTGAGTAAGTGAATGTTTAACTTCATAAGAATTTTTCCAACAGTTAAAAAATAAGTTTGGGCCATTTTGTTCCATCAGTAAGAAAATTCAGATGGCTTCACATTCTCGTCAAGTTTTATGATTGCCAGAAGTTTGTTTTAAATGTATTTGTTTCTTTACTATTTTAGAAATTAAAAGTAGTTACCTCTAAGAATTGCCATTGATACACCCACAAATATTGGATTTTGTGTTTTTATTATTATTAAGTTAAAATGTATTTTAAAATTTTCATTTAGATTGTTTTCTTTGGCTCTTGGATCACAAATGTGGTTTGTCTAATTTTTAGGTTTTGAAGATTTTAAAAAATATTAATATTTGATTAATAGTTGTTTTATAATAATATACTTTTGGTGAACATAATCTGTATTATTTTGATTCTTTGAAATTTATAAACTGTCTTAAAAATTGTAGATTCAGGGGGTACGTGTGCCAGTTTTTTACATGAATATATTTCAATAATAATGAGGTTTGGGCTTCTAGTGTCTCCATCACCCAAATAGTGAACACTGTACTCAAGAGGTAATTTTTCATCCCTCACTCCTCACCTCCTCCTCTTTTTTGGATCTCTAGTGTCTATTATTTCTACCTTCATGTCCACGTGTACCCATTGTTTAATTCACTTATAAGTGACAGCATATGGAATTTGATTTTCCATTTTTGAGTTATTTCACTTAGAATAATGGCCATCCAGTTTGCTGCAAAAGATTTGATTTCATTCATTATTTTGGCTGCAGAGTATTCCATGATTTATATATACCACATTTTCTTTATCCAATCATTTATTGATGGACACCTAAGTTGATTCCATGACTTTGCTATTGTATATAGTGCTATAATAAACATATAAGTCCAGGTGTCTTTTTTTATATAATATTTTTTTTCTTTGGGTAGATACCCATTAGTGGGATTGCTGGGTCAAATAGTAGTTTTATTTTTAGACCTTGAAAAATCTCCTTACTCACTTCCAGAGAAGCTGTACAAATTTACATTTCCTTCAGCAGTGTATAAGCATTCTCTTTTCCCCACAGCCTCACTAACATCTGTTGCTTTTTGACATTTTAATAACAGCCATTCTGACTGTTGTAAGATGACATCACATTGTAGTTTTAATTTTCATTTCTCTGACTATTAGTGATGTTAAGCCTTTTTCACGTTTGTTGGCTGTTTTTATGTCTTTTTTCGAGATATCTGTTTAAGTCCTTTGAGTCCTTTTTAAGGTTATTTGTTTTGTTTTTCTTATTGAGTCTTATTACTTCCTTGTAGATTCTGGATATTAGTCCTTTATATCAAGTTTTGTTTTGGTCCTCTTTGGTGAATGCTTTTTACAACAATTAGTATTTGCCTACAAAGAAACCTCCAATCTATTATTGCCAAGTAGGCAAAACATACGTGATATTTTCTTAACTAAAAGTTTTATATTGTTGAGATTAAATTTAACTTAGATTTAGACTAGATTAGATTTAGACTGGCAATAATTTCCTGGGTATCTTTTCTTAACTTTTCTGAAAGAGGCAATCTTTTCTCTGTGCTATATGAATTTTGAAGAAATACTTAGGTGTTTATAATTATTTTTACTATATTATAAATTACAACTGGACTTAATCATTTTACATATTTAATTCTAGGTGTACTTTATTTTCTCATCAGACTTTTATAAGCTACAATTAGTCTGGTTTCCATTACTCTTCAAATGTCCACATTTCTTTCTCCCTATTTTCTCTTTTCAAGACAAGTTTAAAATATTAGTCCAGTATCTTGGCTGCTAAAAACTCATTTTTAATTTTATTTCCTTCCTAATTTATAGCAAGCTGTTATCCTTCCTGTCTCATTCGTTTCAGCTACATTTGTTGCCTGTAGCTTATATTTATGTTCTTCCTTATTTTCCTTTGCTTTTCAAGCTTTGGCCAAATAACTGTGTGTGAACATGTATGTGTATACATATTGTATCTTATTACTTTTATTTGGTGTCAATTAATGATTTTTGAGATTTTATATATTTCTGACTTTGTATGTGTTTTTATTTTAAATATTATTATATTTTTTGATGTGGAATACAGCCATAAAGTAAAAATTCCACGCTAACAATGGCATAAAAGGCATTCCCTTTGAAAGACAATACATTCTCCCTTTCTGTTTTGTTTCTCATCAAACTCCGTAACAGAATTACAAAGCCACATTTTAAAAAATGAAGCTTAGAAGTTAATGCTGGATAGGCTCTCATGGCAGTGATAATATGGTGCCAAGATTGTTTGACAGGCAAACCAAAGTATCTACATAAGCCAGCCTATGCAAAGGTGAAAAGCAAAGATAGTTGCTTATATCTTTGGCACAGTGTGTACTTGTAAGTAGCAATCACAATCACGAACCATGAACTATTAATATGCTTTTTGTTTTGTTTTGTTTTGTTTTTGAGACAGTCTCGCTCTGTCACCCAGGCTAGAGTGCAGTGGCCAGCTCACTGTAAGCTCTGCCTCCTGGGTTCAAGTGATTTTCCTCCCTCAGCCTCCGGAGTAGGTGAGATTACAAGTGTGGGCCACCACAACTGGTTAATTCTTGTATTTTTAGTAGAGACGGAGTCACCATGTTGGCCAGGCTGGTCTCAAGCTCCGGATCTGAAGTGATTCAGCCACCTCGGCCTTCCAAAGTGCTGGCATTCCAGTCATAAAACAGGATGCCCAGCCTATTAATATGCTTTTCAATGACTGCTTATGAGCTGCTTTATTGTTTGGTCAAGTTGAAAAGCAATTTTTATTCACATCTTGCTTCAACATCATGGCTCTTTTTCAATTTTCTGGCTGATTTACAAGCAATACAAAGAATTTCTGAATAACAGCAATGATTAGTAAGAAGTTATATATACAAAATACTAACATTCATTTTTCAATTTCTCTTGAAAGCACACAAGTTTATTATGTATCTTTTAAAAACCATTATTTGATAATTCAATAGGAGGTAGTGGATGAGAAATCATATTTTATGAATTAGTTACTCAAATCAATACTGAATTTCAATGTAATAGCATTCCGTTAGTTGATAAGAAAAGATCTATGCATATCCTATATTCCTCTTAACTTTGCTGAAAAACAGATTCCCTTTTCTATTAATCCTATGTGATTGTTATATGAATGAGGAAATTACATCCTTCAAAATGTTTGCAAACCAGGAAAGATCATATTTATATTCAAGTTAGAGGAAAAAGTGAAAAGAATAAGGGGGATTCTAGAAAAATAAAGATGCTGTGTGAGTGCAATCATGATTTGGAATTGCCATCCTAAACAGCAGTATTTATGACTAAAAAATCTAACATTTAAAAATTTTTAGAAGATATTCTATTTAATCAAGAAAATAATGCTGCAATTTAATGGGATTCCTGCAGAGTTTACTACAATTCTATTTGTATGGTATTTTCATTGCCTGCTGGAATAAAAAAAGAACCAAAAAAACTCTTCCATAAGAATTTTCCAATTGAAAACTGGAAACTGAATACTCAAACAAAGCAAATACAAACCCTGTGGGATTGGGTGGTGGATATTTGGAAGGAATGTCCCTTTTAGCCAAGACCAAGTTTTGGAAACAAACTGACAACACTGCGTTTTAATAAAAATCATTTCACTGCCTCAATATGCATGGCAAACGGCTGCAAGTGTCAGGTTCAGATAAGCTGAAAGCAAGATGGCTGAAAGGTACATTTTCTAATCAACTACCCGAATTATCTGTGACTCCTGGTATGGCCTCACATGTGACCTAATTATGAAGCATAACATGCCAATATTTTCATAACAAAAAAATGAAAATTGGTCTTTTAATTCTTTGGAAATGGTCCATGATGTTATCCTTGCCCTGTTACTTCAATGAATTTCAGATATATTCATCCCCTTAAACTTTGTCTTCTGACTAAAAAGTAGCAGACACCAATTTTTGGTGACATTACTTTATTCTGTATTCTATTATGGACACTTTGTGATTTTTCAAAGTTATATACTTTAGTAGCTAATATTTTTTTTCCTGTGGCCATAGTTCAGTAAAGTTTTTTTTAATGCATTTTATCTGGTGCATGGCCAAAGTGGTTTACTTTTTTTAAAATGAAGAGTAAAGACTTCCAAATAACATGCAGAGGTGTGTTTATTAGGAGTATGATGGAAAAATATGGTTTAGATTATTTTTCTTTCCTGCTCTATATGGTAAAAAGTTGTAGTGGCTTCACATTCATACTAATCTTCCTTTGCCCTTACTTGTTCCATTTCATTCTATTCTTCCTTCTTTGGATCTTTCTGTCTTTCTGAAAGACATAATTAGACCAAGAAAAGACATAATAAAGTCTGTCTTTCCGAAGCTGGACCTAATGCTGAGAAATCTGTGCATAGAAAGATGACGAAGACTATTTTAGGAAACAGGTATGAGTTCAGAATTTAAAAAGGTTGGCTAGTTCAAGAAACTAAAAGAAGGCCAGTAGAGGCTGGACATGGTGGCTCATGCCTGTAATCTCAGTACTTTGGGAGGCCAAGGTGGGCAGATCATGGGGTCAGGAGTTCAAGACCAGCCTGACCAACATGGCAAAACCCCATCTCTACTAAAAATACAAAAATTGGCCAGGCACGGTGGTGTGCAACTGTAATCCCAGCTATTCAGGAGGCTGAGGTAGTAGAATTGCTTCTAGAACCCAGGAGGCAGCAGTTGCAGTGAGCAGAGTTTGCACCACTGCACTCCAGCATGGGTGACAGAGCGAGACTCCGACACACACACACACACAGACACACACACACACACACACACACACACAGGCCAGTAGAGTTGATAAATGAGAGTTCTAACTGACAAAATTTTTAAATGTTAGCCATTAGATTTTGATGTAACTGCAAATGATAAAAATGGAGAGGAGAAAAATGATGCACAAGTAATTTAATTCCTCACTGTCTGTCAGGGGAGTGACTGAGAAGTAAACAGGTGCCAGTACCTGCCTAGTTAAGAAGGGATGGGAATAGGTGAGCCCTGTGTAATGCACAGTAAAAAAGAAATTTTGCTTGGATGGTTTCTGTGGTTGATCGTGGTCATGTCCTTTAGGACACTAATGATCTAGACATGGCAGCTGTGTTATATCAGTTTACCCTCCAACTACTGGCATATGAAACAACAGAAATAGTTTCAGATTGGTGTGGTTATAGAAGTATTGCCCAATTGACAGCTGTTTTCCATAAAAGTAAAGAAAGAAGGTATAATTTAAAATATTATAGATATAGACATATAGAAAAGTTTACTATAATAATAATAAAGTAGTGAAAGGTATGAAGAAAGCAGTAAAAGATGAAGGATTGGACTGGACTGAGAAATGTTCAAAAAAATATTTTAGGTTGGATTGAAGGGATGGTTCTTCTGTCAGGGACTGGGATTGGCATAACTTTGGGGGAAAATGAACTAATTCTGACAGTCTGAGAAGATAAAGGATAAACAGAATGAATGCTATGTCTCTAATAAATTCCCTCAGCTATAGCAGGATTTATATAAAGATTCTTGAAAGCTTCATGATACTTATACACAGAAAATAACTTCTTAATGGTTTTTGTTTTTGAACTGGTTACTTCAGTGAAGGTTAAATGTGGATAAGTGTTATTTGTAACAAAAAATAAATCCTAGAAATCAAAAGACTCAAAATAATGGATTTCTCATGATGTATATTCACAGTCTAAACAGGCAGTGTATTAATTTTCTAGGGCTGGCATAACAAAATACTGAAGAATATGTGGATTAAACAACATATAGAATTTGTCATAATTCTGGAGTCTGAAAACTGAGATCAAGGTGTTGGCAGAGTTGTTGGTTTTTTCTGTTTCTTTACTTGGCTTGCAGATGGCCACCTTCTCATTGTCTCTTCACATGGTCATCTCTGTCTCTGCACATATGTCTGGTGTCTCTCTGTGTGTTCAAATTTCCTGTTTCCATAAGGACAGGAGTGGCATTGGACTAGGACCCACCCTAAAGACCTCATGTTAACTTAAGCACCTCTTCAAAGACACCATCTCCAAATATGGCCATACTATGAGGCACTGGAGGTTAGGATCTCAACATATGAATTTTGGGGAGTTGCAATTCAGCCTCAAACAGAAAGGTAAGGTTAATATTATTTTATTTAAGGATCATTCCATATGGATGCCTTTGTACCAGTAGATTTTGTATTCTAACACCTACTCATAAGGTTGATGATGTGCAAAGATTGCAATACATCTATGGAGGGTGTCATTACTGCAGTTTATTCTTTGCTCTCTTAGCATTTCCTGAAAATGCAGCAGTAAGTATAGGCAACTTCAATAGACACAAATGTGGTGTTTCATTTAAACTCCAAGAGTGTGTGTATATATAAATATACTAAATTTGCACATGTAATTCAACCTATCAGAGTGCTAAAGAAAAATAGAACATAACAATCAAGTAAAATTTGAAGAAAGGTAATGTATATACAACAGAAATATTATCTTCATGGTAAATTATTTTTTCCTAATAGTACAATATTGTGTTTACATTTTGCAAGGCGTAATATTTGGGCATAATTCCAACTCTGTGTAAAACTTCTAACACCACTTCACAACTCATGTTTACATTTCTTAAACAATATTATTTTTTACTACTTCAGAGAAGCATCACTAACTTTAGCATGCAACTTGCTTTAATGGAATGTATGTGCTATTGGCCGTTGGGAGTGTGAGCCATTTCCAAATACTGTATTTTATGTCATATGGTCAGGTTTTTATTTAGTTTTCCTTTTCATTAATGTGTTTGATCAAAAGAAAAAAAAAAGGAGCTACCCTAAGTTGTAGACTATTTAGGTTTCCATCAATTATTATTTTTCTCTATTTTAGTTTTTTTAATTGATAAATAATGACTATATATTTAACAGATATGATGTGATGGCTTCAATACATGTATACATTGTGGAACAATCAAATCAGACCAATTAATATATCCATCACCTTAGATAGTTATCATTTCTATGTGATAAGAACATTCAGAATTCTTCTTTCTAAGTATTTTGAAACATAACATAGATTATCATCAACTCTCATCACCATGCTGTGCAACAGAACACCAGAACTTGCTCCTCTGATCTCACTGAAACTTTCTACCCATTGACCAGTTTTAGATTTCACATACAATGAAATCACATGGTGTTTGTCTCTCTGTGTCTGGCTTATTTCACTTAACATATTGTCCTCTAGCTTCACCTATGTTGTTACAAATGACAGAATTTTCTGTTTTTTAAGGCTGAATATTGTGTATATATACCACAGTTTCATAGACATTGGAATGTGTATACATACACGATCAGTCGTTTCCATACTTTGGCTATTGTGAATAATTCTGCAATGAACATAGGAGTGCAGACATCTCTTCAACAAGCTGATTTCAATTCCTTTGGATACATACCCACACATCAATAATTAATGAATGTAAAAAGTCATACTAAATGGAAACATAGCAGAAGGTGACTTTGAATATGCAGTTTGGCTGATCATTTTTCTACAAATTGCTTAAAACTGTTAATGTTGGCATTTGTATAAGCTATATAAACTGTGGGCTATATGGATTGTTTAAGATAATTATATTTGAAAACATTTATAAAATATTAAAAACGTTTTGTTTGTGTTGATTAAACAAACTCTGTTATCTTTCCATTGGATTTTATTGTAATATATAATTAAAACCTGAGTTATTTAATAATTAATTCATCTTATTAAATTAAAAATAGTGCCTGTTATATTGTTTTTTATAGTATTTGCTCTTAATTTTAATGCCAGATCATCTCTTATGAGGGAACATGAATGCATAATGTTCTTGCACTTTCTTAATTCTAGAGAATAAACCAAAGTTACAAGTGTTGCTGTCTCACCATGGACATCCCACAGGACAAAACACTGAACAAATAGCCCTTTTGTGTGGATCCAGGACACTTTTCACTTCCTAAACCTAAATCCCAGCACATCTGTTCCACCAACTCTGCTCCAGGTTAAAAAAATGTGTCAGTGAATTGCAAGCCTTGTTTCATGTTGTATTGTTCCTGGCAGCAAATTTCTTTTTATAGTTGTAAACCACAAAGTCATTTTTTAGTGCTATGTCTTTCGTTTTATAAAATCTTCCATATAAAGACAAACTACAAAGCATTATCAAGATTTTATGTTAAACTGTAAAGTTCTTTATATTTAAATTTAAATTAAGATATATTCTTTAAGTGACAAATGGTATTTTTAAATTTATCTAAGAACCTGGTGGCATATGAAGACAAAAAGAAAAAAAACTCTTAAAGAGAGACACCTTCACTGATACCGGCAAATCCTTGTGTTTCCTGTTTGAAAGATGATTCATGAATGTATTGAGTGAATACATACTCACTTTCCTTTAGAGAAAGAGTGCGTTCTTAAAGCATAAGCAATACATATTACAAAGGAGCTTCAGTTTTTTAGCACATTCAAATATATGTATATAATATTTATATATATAGTTCAAAATCCCTTGTTCATTCTGAAAAGTTTTTCTTCTGACTTGTTTCCAATGACTCTCTTATCTTTGTCTTTTTACTGTAATCAAGTTAGCACTATCTGCCAAATGACTAGTTGAAAACATAAAATTTATCTAATTTTATGTAAATTTTTTACCTAAATAAGTTTTTTAAAATCACCAATGGAATCAGTATAACATCTGAATTGAAAAATATACTGTATACATCACCTCTTATATAATAAAGCCAACAGTGGATATTAAATGTCTTTGAGCTAATAATGGTTAATTACTTAGAAAACTATTTTGCAATATTGGTTATTTAACATATACTTAAATACCTTTAAGAGACACCTCCAAATTACTTTTGGTCTATTTTGATGAATGTGATGTTATTTCTTTCATGACTGAAAATATATCTTACTAACTTCTTGATATTGATTCTAATTATTTTTATCCATCAATATCATATAAATACAAATCCCCCCCAAAAAATTTAATAGATTTATTTATAATTGTTGTAAAGTTGAGCTGCTGAAGCTTATTCACAGAAACATTTTGACTTGCATTATGTTAAGAATTCAAATACAGAACCAGGAGTGGTGGCTAGTGCCTGTAGTTCCAGCTACATTCAGGATGCTGAGGTAGGCAGACCGTTTGAGCCCAGGAGTTCCAATCCTGACTGGGCAATAAAGGGAAAACCCTGCCTCAAAATAAAATAAAATAAAATGAAAAACTGCCAATGTCTTATTTCTGCCCCCTATTTTTCCATTCACAATCTATAATATATACATTATTATTAAATATATATATTATTAAACATATACATATTTAAATGTGGCAAAAGGTACCTGAGTGTATGATATATATATATACATGATACACACACACACACACACACACACACACACACAAAGTATTTAAGCAATACCTCCTGTTTCCTTCTCAAACCAGCATCATTATACAAGCTTTCTCAGGATTTTCTCCAATTTTCTCTGCCAAAACCTAAAGGGGATTAATGGAGGAAATATATAGGAGTGGATATGAATCCCCTACTTGAAGGCTTCAAGTTCTCTCATGAATTCACACTTGCCTTTCACAATTAATCACAATTTTTCAAC
Source organism: Sapajus apella (assembly GCF_009761245.1). Lineage (NCBI taxonomy): Eukaryota > Metazoa > Chordata > Mammalia > Primates > Cebidae > Sapajus > Sapajus apella. Next base: position 4,685,943 of record NW_022436949.1, on the reverse strand, counting down.
TGTGTCTCTGAAGTGATTTACATGGTAGATGGCAATATTTACTCCAGGTAAAGCAAATGTTTGTGTTGTTTTTCTCTCTGCAGTTACCTATCTCTTCCTAGATTTTGAGTTACATGGCTTGCCTGCAACCTCAATTCTCTGGTAGGTTAAGAAAAAGTAACTAATTTGCAATTTGACCATCTTTTTCCTTATCATAAAGATGGGGCAACACTCTTTCCAGCTTTCTACATCCTTGAGATGAAATTCAGAAAGATCTTATTAGAACGTCATTCTAAGTTTCAAAAATTCTGCATGAGTTTGCTCTTATGCCTTAAACTAACCAGCTTTTGATATTTCTCTCAAATTCATGCACTCCTAGAAATCTATTATCTCTTTCTACAAGTTGCTTCTCGGTTCCCCCTGGCCAATTTTATACCCAGATTGATAATGAGCATATAGCAGGAAGGAAGGAAGTCTAGAACCAATATTACATTCACCTTCACAAATAAATTTGAATGGGTTTGCAATGTATTAAGAGCCTTCGGGGAGGGGACTTGCCTTTTTCAGCGTAAGCTCAACCACACTTAATTTGCCACATTCCTTCCTTCCTCTACATTTATATGGGTGACCATGAGCCAACCAAAAACTTTCAGAGTGAGATTCTAAGCAAGGCTGTTGTTAAAAGACAACCTATTAGTATAATTGTGTAGCTCTTTGGTTTGAGAGGTATAACAAGTTTAATATCTAGCTATCTATTTTAACCTTTTTCACTGCTCTGTATACCTTCTGGGTTTATATAATTGATTATCCCTGCTGACCTGGGCATTTATATTCTCTTACTGTGAACTGATGAGCAGGTGGGCAAAGCTGGAAATAGGAAAGGTTGCTGTCAGAAAACTCAGTTCATGGAGGCTTTTTCATTTTCTTCCCAGGCTTCTTTACACAAAACTGCACGTTTCCAACCACTACCACCACCATCACCACCACACACACACATGTACATTTTCTAATTTCTAAGTCAAGTTTGTCTGTGTGTGTGTGTGTGTGTGTGTGTGTGTGTGTGTGTGTGTGTGTGTGTGTTGTGTGTTTCTGTGAGAAGTCTGGTCTATTAAACTTCCTGGTCGAGTTGTGGTAGAAGCTTATCACCTATGCTAATATGCCATCTTGTTTGGAACAACAACAGCAAAAAGTTACAAAGTCAACTTTCTTTTCTATGGGAAACCTCCCTTACTTGAAATCTCTTTAATTAATTTAACTATTCCTAGAAAAACCCTCCTTTGATGTTAACTTCACACGTAAAAATCAGTAACATTGATTTGAGACTGTCTGTATGAACTTTACATACCATGAAGTAATTCAGAATGTTCTTGGGTCATAACAATAAATGCAAGGGCAAACATGTTCACAGAGCAGATTGAAATCATGACAGGAAGTAAAGGGAGCCCAAGGGCTGAGTGTAAGATACATAACACAATGTTGATAATTGGGTTGTGGGATACTGAAATGTATTTTCTTAGATGCTGAGTTTATGTATTATTTTTAAGGCAATATAACTCCCTAAAACTAGAGAATAGATTCATATTTGAGACTTAAGTCTTGTATTTTTCTTTTTGGTAAAGTCAGCAATATAATTTTCCTTAGTTATCAGGGTCTGTGAATACAATTTGCTATTTTAGATGATTATTGTTTTGCCACTTGCCCAAAAGAGCTAGGGAAAAATAGTTTGGATATGGGTTTGAGACACTTTTTTATTAAATATACTGAATATTCCAAATATGCTTTATTGTTAAAATTAATTTATTACTAATGTTAAATTTCTACACATTTTAGAAACACTAGAAATAAAGATTTTTGGTTAATAAAAAAGCATATAGTTTTAAATATTTTTTACACCTGCTGTGTGCCTTACTTGTTATATCACCATTCTATCCCCAGTTCCTGGCCTGTAATATGTACTCAATAAACACTTGTTAAATAAATGAAATGTTGACAATGAGTTAAGGCTACTATTTTCTGCATTTTTATTTTCAGATAGTGGTTTTTTTTCACGTAGATCCACTTACTCCATTTCAGATTATGGTGCTACTTTTTGTTACCCAACTTGGACATAACTATTTAAAGCTCTTTCATCATATTTTCTTTTCAGTTAAACACATGGAAAAATTATTAAAGAGAAACCCAGCTGCTGGAAAACCACACTGGAGTAAAACCTATAATATATGAGAGAATTAATTGCATTTAAACTTAATCTTATTATAATATAGGAAGCTCATGTAAACAAATATCTCTATTTCCCAACAAGAAATAAATTTTCATTCTCAGTTGGTAATTTGTAGTCAACATTGCTTTCCTGATGTGACTTTTGTTAGAATAAGTAATTTAAATGTTTCATAAAGACCACCAATACATTAAAACCCTATTTAACAGATAAGCACATTTAGTTTGAAGTTAGTATGTAGCAGTGCTTGAATACAAAGTGATAGATATTCTTAAAAATGTTATACATGTTTCAAAATATTGTTAATTTACATCTAGAAAGAGGCTGTATTTTACATGTATGCCAACACATACTTTTAAAGAAATATTTTTAATAATTGTCATTCTGTATTTTTCTAGGTAGAGGTAGAAAAAAATTCTAACTGGCATAAGAATGGCACCTGTGTACCTGTGTAACAAAAGTGCATGTTCTGCACATGTATCACAGAACTTAAAGTAAAATTTAAAAAAGGAAATATTTTGTGGGGATATTTGGGGGCTGCTGGCCCCCACAAAATTTCAGAATTCATATTTTATTCTAGTAGCAGACAAAATACTTTAGATAAACCTGTTATTTATTTTAAATGAAATTACAGTATTCATCAGATACTGCAGGATAAAATTCATTTAATTAGGGGATCTTTGATTAAAAGATCAGAGAGAAATTTTAAACTATTTTAAGCAACCCTTGTGAATTACTTAGCTTAATGAAATTTGGATGAAGGATGTATTTTATAGATGAGGATATTGAGGCTCAGAAAAAGAAAAGTTTAGCCATATCCCACTTTAATTTTCCTCATTCTTTCTACTATGGTGTATTTGTGGCTGAGTCTGGAAAAACAGTGAAATTATCACTGACTGGATCCCCCTAAGAAGAAAAAATAAACTGAAAATTGTGGGGACTGGGGGCAGATCCTTTTCTGAATAAAGTGTATAGTCTTGCTACGATTGGTTATAAAAGAACAGACTGATAAAATATTGTATTTTCCAAAGTATTAAGATTAGAATTTATTTTCATATGTTAAAAATCTTTTTTTTAACTTATTGATATAGAAAATTCCTTTATTTTAATACTAAGTCAACATTATTGGAGACAAGCTACATACTACAATTAAGTGACCTACATAGCATCACTCCAAGAAAGAAAAGTGATCACCTTTAATAGGTTTTATTTTTTTAAAAATTTCTTCAAGGAATCAGCATTATATTCAAATATATTACTGTTGTGATTTCTGGAACTGTGATCTCAAAAGCAAACCTTTGGTTGTTAGGCAAACCATAAAGTAATACTTTTAAGTAAAATTGTTCATATTACATTTCACATTTAAGTTATAAATGGTTTAATAATAAAAAAGTGTCAAATATGTTCTAATAATTTCTGAATGTTTCCTCGTTAAATAGAGATTATAAACTAGCTTATCTTAGTAAAGGGTTGGTCTCAGCATAGCTAGTAGAACTTTTTAACAGGGAACTATACTTGGCACCTAAACCCACAGGTATTGATTTTGTACTTATTGGGTGTATTTAGAGCAGGTATGTTTTATAACTTCCACAAATAAGTCCTTCTGCAGCCAGGAATGAAAATTGAAGCTGTAAACAAACTCTGAAGAGCTGCCTTTATCACTTTGAACTAGACAGATGTGCCCTCAAATAAGAGAGACTCCCCTTACTTCTCTCTTTATTTCTGTCCTCCCCAATTTATTCTTCTGTAATTATTTCTTCCTGACTCTTCCTGAGAATGCAGAAGTGGCTGAGAAGATCTTGCAATAATCAGAAATGTATATGTTATTCTTTTTAAAGCAAGAAATTTTTGGAGAAATACAGGGGCCTCTTTGAGGCTTGCCACACACAGAACAATAAAATAAAAAAATAAAAACATAAAGCAGATGAATGTAGTTACTACTAAAACATTCACAGAGTACTACAATTCTAGGTTCTTCCAGAAAATTAGTTGTCTACCCCATATAATTATAATTTAACATCTCAAGCTTTTCCTTAGGTCTTCAATTTTATTTCTCTTTTTACTTTAAGAGCAGTTGTGAAACAATTTTATAGGCCAAAGTGATCTGTCCCTTTGTAAGGCATGGATCAGCATCACAGAAAAATTATAGAAGGAACTACATTAAAATTTTCAGAAGACTGAGACATTCCCCTATGCTTTTAACTTCAACCATTGTGGCAGACACTGTGATGATTCCTCAAGGATCTAGAACCAGAAATACCATTTGACCAAGCAATCCCATTACTGGATATATACCTAAAGGATTATAAATCATTCTACTCTAAAGACACATACACACATATGTTTACTGCAGCACTGTTCACAATAGCAAAGACTTGGAACCAACCCAAATGCTCATCAATGATAGACTGGATAAAGAAAATGTGGCACATATGCACCATGAAATACTATGCAGCCACAAAAAAAGATGAGTTCACGTCCTTTGCAGGGTCATGGATGAAGCTGGAAACTATCATTCTCAGCAAACTAACACAAGAACAGAAAACCAAACACAACATGTTCTCACTCATAAGCGGGAGTTGAACAATGAAATCACATGGACACAGGGAGGGGAACATCACACACCGGGGCCTGTCGGGGTTGTGGGGCTAGGGGAGGGATAGCATTAGGAGAAATACCTAAGGTTGATGACAGGTTGATGTATGCAGCAAACTACTATGGCATGTGTATACCTATGTAACAAGCCTGCATATTCTGCACATGTAACCCAGAACTTAAAGTATAATAAAAAAAAGTATTATGAAAATTGTAGAACATTATAGCTTTTTGTTCATTGGTCATTTCTGCTTGAATCTCCCAGGCACATCAACATTCATGGCCAAAATTGAATGCATTTTATTTAGTTCTAAACTGAATTTTTCCTCTCACAATACATACTTCTATTTTCAAAGCTATTTCCAAAATTAATAACCTAGAAATCACTTGTGATTTCTCTTTTACCCTTGGTGACACTATTCAGACACTGACAATTTATTTCTGAAGCATCTCACAAATTTATCTATAGTCATCTTTCTTATAAAGACAATGATCAGATTATCTGCTGCCTGAACTAGTACAACAAAATATTAAATGGCTTATCCAATTTGCCATGTAGTAGAATTTTCCCTTAAACCATGTCTACTCTGCTTTAATTTATTCGTTAGATTCCCAAGCCCTAAGCATAAAGATGCCTGACGTATGCAGCCCTGAATCACCGAGGTTTGCCTGCTTGCTAGCATTGTCTCTTGCTTTCTCCCAATCACACATTCAGTGCCCATAAACTCTGGACTTCAGATGTACTGAACTATTTTGCCCATCAAAGTGACCTGTTCTCTTTTGTTTATAGGTTTCTGCATATGCAGGATTGTGCCCAAAAGCCAGCCTCTCACCATTCATTCCCCTTGACTCCATTCATTCTTCATATTTTTCTTTCAATCTGAGCAACCCTTATTATCTTCCAAGTCTCTGCTTTAAATAGTGCTTCTTGTGAAACGCATTTCTGGCCCTGAGACTAAGTTAGTTGTTTTTTTATTATTATTTTTATTTTTTGCTTCTGTTGAATCCACTATTTCCCCTATGATAATACCTATAAGACCTTACTAAAAAAGCCTATTTTTGTTCTCTTTTTATCCTCCGAAATTCTGTGAGAACATGGCTATGCCTACCTTTTACCTATCAAAGAATATGGATACCAAATGAATAATAATTTTCAAAAAGAAATAAAATCCCACAGTTAACAAACTGTACCAATAGAAATGGCATTTGAAAGACTCTTTATCTTCAATAAAAATAGGGATATTTTGTAAAATGAAAGAGAACAAAATGACATAGGAACAGGGATGTCAATTTGTAAGCATATCAGTGTTTTAATGTGCTTGCAGGAACCCCGGATCATGCTAGAACTTAAAATCTTTTTTTTAAAACAAGAGGTATGGAAGGACTTTGAGTGGTAACTTTCATGTAATTCCTGTGACTAACAGCTTTTTGATTAACATAATCACATTACTCTGAGACAAATATTGTGGAACCCTGTGGAGCATAGAGGTCAAGGGTCAGTCATTCAAAGTTTAAATTGGTAGCACCTTAGAAAACTGTAGGAATGTGCTTTCATAATTAACAAAAAAATGAAAGAGTATAATAATGCCATGTATCAATTTTATTAGAACTGGATTCCAAGCTCAAGAGCATAAAGTGAGTGCTAGGACAAGGAGTCCGTAGCTTCTTTCAGTTTTATGGTTTAACTGCTCATATAATCTAGGGCATCATTTTTTCTTAATACGATTCCATCAGCATTATAATAGCTAGTAGATTTTGATGCAAGATTGTAGCAAGATTATGGTTTTCTTCTTACACTTTGGAGCCTGCACTTTTTTGTTGTTGTTGCATGTGCTGCTTGGAACAATTCTCTGCCTGCCTTTTGGTATCACTTATTTGTCATTCAGAAAACAGTTTAAAAAGTTACTGCCTAGGAAGTAACTTTCTAGGTTGCATAAGAATTATTCAATTATAAATTAGGAGACTAAGTGACAGGAATAAAATATTTTGGAATAAAATATATTCTAAGGTAATTAGAATAACTACAGGTAGTTGCATTATTTTTGGGATAATGAAAGAGTTGAATAGATCTTCATTCATTTTAATTCTCAAGGCGTCTCCTGTTTCTGTGATTCAAGGTTTTTAGCCCGGGGTTTGCCTAGTGAGTAAATTTTGAGATTTTTTTAATGGAAGTAGCATGAACAATGATATAATTTTAGATAAAATAGTAATATGTAGATGTGTAGACATGCAGTTAAGGCATTTCACTGGGGAGAGATCTTGGCTCTTAGTCTTTAAATTAAAAGGTTAATGCTAGTTGGCTTTACATTGATATTACAATATGAATGCTGACAAGGTTTGAAGTGTTTTAGGGATACTAGTTCAAGAGCAATGGGTATAAAGCTATGTTTAGACCCACAGATTTCTGTGTGTTGGCCATAAAGCCTAGTCGTGTAGATATTAAGGTTGCTTTGTTTAAACGTCTTGGAATTGCAGCTGTTTTCAGTCCTAGTTATGATATGGCTCATGAAAGTAAAATATTTGATGAAATTAGTATATGAATTGATATTTCTATAGGGAGGATTACTCAATTGCCTACTTCAAGTAATCATCACTCTCCTGGCTCTAGATGTGTTATAGGAATTATGTATAGTCTAAATTTAGACTTCATAATCTGAATATTCATAGCTTCAGTATCATTGCTGGCATACAGTTTTGACAGTAAGGGAGGGGGTGTAATTGCATCTGTTATATGTAGAATACATAATAATGGGAGGGACTTTCTTGACAGACTCCTTCCTAAAATAAATAGTCTTCCTGCCTCATAGAATTTTTCTTTACGTATTTAAAGCACTTATTGCAATATGTTGCTAAATATTCATTGACTTAATTTCTCTCTTCCTACCCTTCTATATGGGTCTATTAGCATAGGAATTATGACTGTTTTCATTTTTTTCAATAGTATGTCCTCAGTATTTAATCTTATGTTTGAAACATAGTACACACTTAATATAGCTTTAATTATTTCACAAATAAATTCACTAATTTGCACAAACATGTAGCTGGAAGAAATGATGTTATTTTTGTATTATTGAATTATACTTTTTCTTTTTTATATGTAAAGTTCATGGGACACATAAGAAATTTTGTTACATGTATATAATGTGTAGTGGTCAAGTTAGGGTATTGTACACGAGTACAGTCTAGGTTTTTTAAGTATAGTCACCCTACTCTGCTACATAACACTGAATTTATACTTTTCTTTTTTATATATTTTTATTGTTGATGTTTTTAAAATTATCATATGTTTTTATTGTGATTAAAAAGTTTTGATATTTTTATAAGCTTTTACAGTTTTAATGTGACAATAAATATAAACTGGGCCTTGTTATGTACTAGACATTAAAAGAGTTCAAAACAGTAATGTTTCTGCTCTCATTTTACTAATTCATGAGAAGCATTTTTAAGTGGTCATTGTATTAAATTCTGTATCATATCTGTAAGTTCTATTAGGAAAGCTTGCCTTTATAGTTTGATTTCTGTACAGTATGGATATAACAGAAACCTAAAGTTTTACATGATGACAGAAGTAAATCAAGCTAATGAATCATGTATATTTACCATGCTGATCGCAACATTGTTATAAAATGCAGTTTTACAAAGTCTGTGGCTAAGTTACTCACAATCTTCTGCCAATTTTGTTAATTAACTAGCATTTTTTAAGCTTTAAAACCACATCCCATATTGTTGAAATTGAATCAATTGTAATATGTATTAGCCATTATTTAACTTACATCAGCACCATAAGAGTAACAAAATACTAATAAAACTTTTCTTTGCCCTACAATCAATCATTATGATTGACCTAGTATTAATGTTGTAGTAGCCATGACATTTACATTACCAGTGATATAATACTAAAGCCCTTATTAAACAATTTTACTTCATTAATTCATTTACACCAATCATTTTGCTGAAAGTGGGTAAAAGGAGTATATAGATACAGCTTATAATGGTGAAACAGGATGATTTTCTTTCTCCAAAGAAGATACTAACATCTTCTGAATATTGTTCAAAGACACATTTAAAATGAATTCCAAATTATTTATCTGTTTTGGTAATCTATTGCTGCATAAAAATTATCTCAAAATTTTGTGGTTTAAAATAGTACCATTTGTTATCTCACAGTTTCTATGAGCTAGATATCATACGATGGTTTAAATGGGTCCTCTACTTTGGATATTTTATAAGATATAATCAAGAAACCAGTCAGAGTTGCAGTTTTATATGAAGACTTGGCTGGGAAACTATCAGTTTCCAAGCTCACTCACATGACTAGTGGCTGGATTCACTTTCTCCAGGGCTGTTGGATATAGGTTCTTGCTACACGAAGCATTCATTCCGTAGGGCAGCTCACACCATAGTAACTTGCTTTATCAAAAAAGTAAGCCAAAAAAGCCAAAGGAAGTGTGAACCAGTCAAAGCTATATCACAGTCTTTTACAACCTAGCATTCTAAGAATGTTGCTCTAACCCATTCTTAAGAAACAAATTACTAGCCCTGTTTTGTACACAGATGGAGGGTGTTACACATTCATATGAATGCAAAGAAGTGGGGAATATTGGGAGCCACTTCAGAAGTTGCCTATTACATCATTGGCGCAAGCACATAACTCCTGTGATCATGTATTCTGCCAAACTACTTGAATTTGCCTAGATTCAAGTTCCAGTTCAATTATTTATTTTCCATGTAACTTCAGAAAGCTGTTAACACTATAATTGCCTCATTTAAAAAAATCACTAAACTTGTCATAATAGCTATTTATCTCAGGTTTTGTAAAAAGAATAAATTACGGATTCTCAGTTTTGACACTATTGACATTTTGGAACAGATAATTTTTTTTCAAGAGTTAGTCCTTTCTATGAATTGCAGGATGCTTAGTAGCATTCCTGGTATCTATCCATTAGATATCACAACTCCGATATTGACAAACAAAAAATATTTCCATTGAAAATGTCCCCTGGGAGGTAACATTACTTCCAGTTGATAGCGAGTGGATTAAATGACTTACTGCACATGAAGTTAAGGCAGTTTATGTAAAAGGTGTATAATATCAACTATTTGTATAATATTGCATATGATTTCAATTACGTTTTACTCACTTAAGCACTTAACAGAAGGGTAAAAGATCTGACAACAAGATTAAAACATCTGAGCTAGAGGTCAAATCAGATTGTTAAATGGAGCACAGTTCGACATACCCCAGGCAGCACGGTTTATTGGGAAACTCTCATGGGGATGTCCACCCAGTTAATTTCCACGTTGCTTAAAATCTGGGTATTTTTTGTTATTTATTTCCTTTTATACTTTTGGTTTATAGACACTCAGGACATCTTTTTCCAAAATACAAATAACTTTAAATATAGGGAATCCTTGAATGACCTTTAAATAGTGTTTTATAACAATCTATTCAAGTTTGACTATGAAATGCTTTGTTCATCTGCTCAAAGAGTTTGAATAGTGTACTGAAGAAACATGAGAATCAGATACTTAAAGTCTAACTAGAAGTTTGAAGTCATTAATTGTAGAGACAGAGAGGGACAGAAAGACAGAAAGAGAGGGACAAAGAAGTTCTGAAATATCTGTATAAGTAGTTCATGTCATCTGAAGAAAAAGTGCTAGATATAATTATACACTTGTTTTATATTGCTTTTGAAGAGAAATCCAACTTTATAAGATATTTTAATAAGATGTTTTTTAAGTTACTCAATTCAATCAAATGTCATAATGTTTGTGAAAGCTTTTCTTTTCAAAATTGGAATATATGCCTATGTAAGAGTTCATGTTAATGCAAATAGTGAAAATGTCACAGCTAAAGCAGTTTTTACTAGTAATTTATTGTGTAGGTATAAAAATATGGTTATTAAGATTTACCAAATATGTGTTGCATCTGATATCTGTAATAAAATTGCCTTGCTTATTGAAATAGCCCAACTCTGAAGCAGTGAATCTAATTCTGGAGCAGTGATACTTCTCTTCATGTCTTAAGTGAATAAAAGAGGAAAGAAGGTAAACAAATGCCTTTTGCTGGGGGAAGGTAATATAGCTGGTTACAAAATAATAAGCTTCCCAGACCCATCATCATGAAAATCACTACCAGACCTTGGCCATCTCTGCATATGAGAGGCATTGATAGGATGTCCATTTTACTTCCTGCCTTGCTTACTCCAGAAAACACATGGTTTTGCTAAAGTCAGACATATGCATCATTTTTTATTGTTTCTCATATTTTTAAACAAACTCTTAGCCTTCTTTTATAATGATCTTTCTCAGTATTTTCAGAATGCTTTAAATTCTTGATTGCATTTTTATTTGGCACTATCCCAGAAAAGTAGTTTACATATCATAGCCCTTTTAAAATAAAATAATAATAATACTTTCTCTGCACCATAAAAGTTTACTTGTTTATTTATGTATTTAATTGATTCCGAATTATATTCAAAATGCTATGGTCAGTCCAGTGAAGAATATGAAGATTGGTTAGACACAATTACTGTTCTCAAAAATTATAGAAGAAAATATTTGTATACATTCTATCACATACAAAGCAAAGTATAATTGTTTGCTTGTTATTTTTAAAAGCTGGAACAAGGTAGGATATCCATAGTACATCTGATTGGAGTGGGGACAGTAGGGGGGATTTTGCCTTTGAAATAGACTGTACATAATAGTTTTATGTAATCAGATAGAAATGAGGAAATTGGGCCTGGCGCAGTGGCTCCTGCCCCTAATCCCAGCACTTTAGGAGGCTAAGGCAGTCAGATTACTTGAGGTCAGGAGTTCAAAAGCAGCCTAGCCAAAATGTTGAAACCCGTCTCTACTAAAAATACAGAAAATAGCTTGGCATGGTGGTGTGCACCTGTAATCCCAGCTACCCAGGAGGCTGAGGCTGCAGAATCCCTTGAATCCAGGAAGTGGAGGTTGCAATGAGCTGAGACTATGTCACTGCACTCCAGCCTATTGACAGAGCAAGACTCTGTCTCAAAAAAAAATTAAATATGGCAGATGCTGGAGAGGATGTGGGAAAATAGGAACACTTTTACACTGTTGGTGGAAGTGTAAATTAGTTCAACCATTGTGGAAGACAGTGTGGCAATTCCTCAAGGACCTAGAAATAGAAATTCCTTTGACCCAGCAAACCCATTACTGGGTGTATATCCAAAGTTAGGATGTATTTATATATTATATATTATACATAAATATATTTATATATTATAAATCGTTCTATTATAAGGACACATTCACACATATGTGCATTGCAGCACTGTTTACAATAGCAAAGACTTGGAATCAACCCAAATGCCCATCGATGATAGACTGGACAGAGAAAATGTGGCACATATACACCATGGAATACTATGTAGCCATAAAAAATGATGAGTTTGTGTCCTTTGTAGGGACATGGATGAACCTGGAAACCATCATTCTCAGCAAACTGACACAAGAACAGAAAATCAAACACTGCATGTTGTCACTCATAAGCAGGTGTTGAGCAATGAGAATACATGGATTCAGGGAGGGGAGCATCACACACTGGGGTCTGTGGGGGCAGACTAGGGGATGGACAGTTGGGGGTAGGGAGTTGGGGAAGGATAACATGGGTAAAAATGCCAGATATAGATGATGGCAATGGGGGCAGCAAACTGCATTGCCATGTATGTACCTATGCAACAATCCTGCATGTTCTTCACATGTACCCCAGAACCCAAAATGTAATAAAAATATATATATATATATATATATATAATTGAAAACAAAAAAAAAACAAAAAAAATGCATTTCTGCCATACTGGTAGGAATTTCAGAAACTATTTTGAATTGATGGGGCATATTTGAGGATATGCTAGCTTACAAGCAAATTCCAAATCATACCATATAGGAAGCCACCTAGGCAGGTTATAAGTAAAGCGAACTGATATCTCTGCTTCTCTTCTCCATCCTTTCTTCATCCTAACTTTACAAAGAATGAGGATTCACACGAGTGTGGTACAAACTGCAAACATAAAAATTCTACACATGTGCTTGATTAGTAATGCGAAACGGAGAAAGGCCAGGGCTTGGAGCTCTGCTATTGCAGAACGGGTGGCACTATGCCCATGGCAGAGATATGAGAATCAAATTAATAGTATTTCTAATGTAGAGATAGAACTCTATTGTGATTATAAAGTGTAATAGATGTATATTACTGAAGAAAAAAAAACCTTTAGAGAAAAATGAAAGGACCAGTCTTCAATCACTACATTCTCTTTCTCAACTTCATCTTATTATAAAGTTATTTCAGATTTTATATTCCAATATGGAGAGTAAAGCAGTCTGTGACATTGAGTTCACTGAAGACACTTCTTATAGTGCCCCAGAAGCCTATTACCTTATACACTGAAAATACAGTAATAGAGATTTATTTTTGAGAAAGTTTAACTTATTAATTTTTCTCTTAGGAAAATATGGCGTTGTTAAAGAATCTACAAGATTTCTGCCACAAATGAAAAAACAATGCAATAAGAGCAAGAATAAAAAGAACTGATGCACATTACTTTTGCATTTATAAGTTCAATGGCAGATTCGTTTGTTTGTTTTGCTTTTCCAGTTACTGTTAGAGTTTCCCCTTAAGACAAAATAGAATTAGGACAGAAAAATAAATCCAAACATACACTTGGGGGTTTTTCGGTGTTGACATACAAGAAATTGTCCTTTTAGACATTTGATCCTTAATTACCATTAACACTTCCTATAGTACCAATTTGCCATAGACTTTCTTATTTGTGGAAGGCTTAGTTCATTCAGAAAATGGTTTTGAATTTATATTGTGAAGTAATTTGTAAACAAAATAAATGAGGTTAAACTAATTCAACAGAAAGCTATTAATAGTTTTTAAATAAAAACAGAACTTCAGTAAATTTTCAACTTATTCCATACCACCATCAAATATTTAAAAATCTTTAAATAGCCTTAAACATGATATTTATTAGCTCAGGGATCTAGTTAAACAAAATCTTTCAAAATTGTACCTAGGAATGTTTTATCTGATTAAGAAAGAATCTGTAAAGCAAACCACTCACACTAACAAAGCGGTAATTAAGAACTACACTAGTGTTAATGGAGTTCTCTGAGTGACACATGTAGAATAGGAAACCATAAGCAAATGAATATGTCAGTGAGAACTTCAGAAACTAAGTAGGTTGCATAGAACTTGCAAAAGGCACCGTAAGTCAGAAGCCCTACACCTATTATTCCCACTTAATAAATTTGTAACCTTAGATTGACTGAGAATTAATGAGTCTTCTGTCATCTGGAAAAGTGTAAAAAAAAAAAGCACAGAGAATATAGTTAAAAAATGTTTAAAAACCAGAAAAAATGATAGCAAGCAGATATTTTAAAACATTAATACAGCAATATTTTATATGAGGCAGTCCAGAAACACAAGAGTAAAATTATTGACTACATACATTTGTATAGATAGCATGACTTTTTCCCCTTTTTGGGGTAGACCTTTTATACAGAACGTATGAAAACATAGGAGAACAGCACCTTTCAAACAACCTGCCAAATTGGGAGATTTGTTTTTAAGAAAATATTTATACAATCTTGGATTATTTTATGTGTACAATTTTTCAATCAGGCAAAGAAAGTTTTTGGCCAATTGCAATTTAAGATACAATTAGATGTGCTCTGATTTCTAGATGCATGTAATCTAAAACTTAGATATAAAATGATTTTTTTTTCAGGGACTGAATGCTATGTGTGAATTTAAATAAATGCACTTAAGATCTGGAATTAGATATGTATGATATCTTCCTAGTTCAACCTTCAATTCCTTCATAAAACAAGCTCTTAAAGAACAAAAGACATGGGGAACTTAAGAGTAATCATGGATATTATCAATATACAGGTGACCTAACTTCAAAACCGGGAACACAGTAAGATGGCCAAAGAGTCCTAGAAAAACATGTTTTTCTGTGTATAGTAGATACCAAAATCCTAGTTTCAGAGTTCTGAGTGGTGGAGTACATGGATATTATCAATATACAAGTGACCTAACTTCAAAACCGGGAACACAGTAAGATGGCCAAGGAGTCCTAGAAAAACATGTTTTTCTGTGTATAGTAGATATCAAAACCCTAGTTTCAGAGTTCTGAGTGGTGACAGATTAGCACAAGCTGAGGCATAATACAAGTAGAGATAAACTCTAAGAATTAGAATCTACTCCAGGGCTATAGCCTTGAAGTTCAGGGCTGAAGACTAGTTCCATGTGGAAAACGGACAGAAAAACCAAGACTCAGATGGAAATCCAACAAGAAATATGGATTATGTTCTGTATGAATCAGAGGTTGTACTATATTTGTGATTATATATCCGTGATGGCATTCAGGGTGCATTTCATTTCCAAGAACCACGGCTGTAGGGTTCAGGCCAAGCCAACCAGATCTCTCTCATAGCTACAGTCTGGATACCAGGGATTCACAGAATCCATGCTCTTCCCTTGACATTAACTTTTTTGTATGTGCTGTGCTACCACCCACAAAGTTAATTAACCACATGGATACCTCAAGCAGGAAAGATATGCTATGGAAAAAAATGACAGACAAGACCTCAAAAATAATATAATTTTTCATGAATTTTCTTCACAAGGACCTTGGCACAAAAAGAGAATGAGTCAATCCATAAAGATGAAGTTTTATGTTGTTTCATAACGGTGAAAAATAAGGGACATCTTATTTAGAATTTCTGCAAATGGCTATTTTGGGTTATTGAGTAGGAAAATATAATCAACAGAATAGCTGCCATTTTCAACAAAATTTCTTATATTTTCAAACATTTAATATTTTGATATATAGTAATTATAAGTAAATTTTTAAAATATGAACTTAAAAATAAACAGTTTCAGAATCTATAGATATATACTGTTGTCATATTGTTTTAAATATGCATTTATGTATTAGATAAAATATTTAAATGGGATATTGATGCAATTTAACTTAACCTTACCTCTACTGAATAAATTACTAGCCATGTCAGTGCTACTACCTGCTAAACGTCCTTTACATTTTTTTGTGGTATACTTTTAATTGCCATCCTTTATCACAGACATCAATGAATATCTAGAAAACAACATTTTAAAATTGCTTTCTCTGTATTTGTGTGGTTTTTGTGGTTGTTTTTCTTTTCAAGATAGTCTTTCTCTACATGTAGTCAGAGTCCTTCTGAAAAACAAAGTTTATTTATGTAAAAATATAAATCAGTTCATGTTACTGTCCTGCTGAAGCGCTTCAATCCTACCTTTCAAACTTATCTGGAAAGACTCCTAAGGAGGTAAACTGCTCTTTATTTCTGTTCAGCCTCGTCACAGGCACTACTTATGCCTCTCCCCATTTCTCCTGACCAACTCAATCTGTAATTTGAGTATGTCACTTCCTCTGAGGCTTCTTCCATGTTGAAGCACATAGGTTAGGTTAGATTTTGCACCCATACTTATCTGCCATGTTTGCTTTTGACCTTCCAGGTCAAGTGTAAAGTTTCTTAAATAACAGAATGAAATGCATCTGGGAAAAAGGGAAATTTTTTAAATAGCAAATTTTTAATAGTATGTATCCTCGTTCTGTGCACATATTATTTCCTCTTCTTGGCATGTTCTTTTCCTCTAATATACTTGACTGACTTTTTACGCTTAAGCCCTCAACTTAAATGTCATTTCTTCAGAGTCCTTCCCTGGATCCCAAATCTAAAATCCATTATACAGTGCTTTAAGAGAGTATGGCAGAGCATGGAGCATATCATGTGTAATAATACATCTATTACCTTGAATATTTGTTTCTTTCCATTTCTCCCACTATACAGTCCCTAAGAGCAAGAAGGTGATGATTCACTTTATTTTCTCTCTGCTGTTCCTAGCAAACATGCACAGCATGAAAGAGGTGCTCAGCAAACATCTGTTTAGTGAACAGCAGATAGTAAGAGTTTGTTTGTTTTTATTTTGTTTTATTTGGCACAGGTTTTTATGTCTTGGTTTAGCAATAATAAATTTTTCTAAAAATATGACAATCCACAATTGTTTATACTGCTTCTGGTTTATGAAAGCAACAATCTGAAAGACTTTGCTGGGGAAATGCATTTTTATATCAATAGGATAAATGCAAAGAATTGGGGGTCTATTTAATCGGACATTGAAATGAAAGAAGTAACTTTTAAACTTGCATTTTATAAGTAGAATACTGTTTGAGAAGGAAATATATTTATTTTTGAAACTGTGATATGACAGAACTCACCTGTCACTCAGTTAGGGTTGTTTTATCCTAATTACCCAGACAAACTGATTCAGGATTATTCCTTTGTGGTCACTGTGGTTGTACATTAAAAAGCACAAGTGGACATTGAAGCTTTAAATTGCTTGACCACTATTGGAAAACTGTAAATGTTCCTGCTTATTTATGTAAAATAAAGATTACCTGAGACCTGTAAGCTAAATTTATTAGCATTTCAGTGAAAACCCATATGCAAGGTGAGTAATATTTCTCTCTAAAAGAATAGTAGATAATACATATTCCTTGGATAATGATAAGTATATCATTCCTAAGGCCACCCTCAAGGAGAACAGAAAGAAAAAAACAGTTGTGTCTGACAGTTAACAAGTGAATGATTTATTTATAATAATGTGGGAATTGTAGTCACACAGAATTTTTTTTTAAAGAACAGTAACTCCTATACATATGTGTCATGAAAAATAAGTCTTATAAAATCCGTTTTAATAATGTTCCTACAAAAGTACAAATAGGATTCAACAGTAGAAATGAATCAAAAATGTTCATCAATTATTAATACTGAATGAATAAACCCCGTTAAGAAAAGTGCAGAAATAGTTTAATAAGACACTATCATACAGATATAGATGTGTCAATAACTCTCAAGTGATTGGTATATTCATCCATGCTTTATTAAAAATTCATGGCTACTTAATTTCTGACAAACTCAAATATGAACTCTGCATTCCAGAAAAGGAGGAAAGCCATTTAATAATAGATTTTATTTATTTAAGTATAATTTGTCAGTGATACTTTTGTAGCAAAATATTTGTCACTGAAACTGGAAATTTGGCTAAGAATTTATTAAAAATTCATTGCTATTTCTTTGTAAAGGAATGTTTACATGATATGCATTTTAAAATACTAGAGAGTAACAGAAAGCTAAAGCAGAGATATACCTCCTGAAGCGCTACTGTGTAAATAGACTCAGGCTTTGGTTTTGCACCATAGCAGCTTTCATTTGTAAAGGATCACTTTTCACATTTATCCAATTTTAAGGGATTTTAACCATAAAAATGTTGAGTTAATGTCCAGTTATGCTCACTGAATTATAAATGAGATTAGACTGTTTAGTCAATAGAGGTTGGAAACTAAGTGGTATGTTCCTAATGATCTAACTTCATACAAAATTTGATATATAGGAGCAGCAATAACAAAAGAAGATAAATTATTAAGTAAAATAACAAGCAAACACTAGGAAAGAGATCAAGCTATAAGAAAAAATTAGCATTTTCTGCTGTGATACCACACCATGTATTTATCAGATTTTCCTTCATTTAAAAGAGCATTTGGGCAGATTCTTCTTCTCCATTACATGGAGATTTGTGTAGTAATTTATTGCTATTTCGTAGACTATTTGGCCTAATATTTAGCGTTAGTTTTACATATTACTGTCTCTAAAATTATTATATGAGAATAAAATGATTTTAGTTTTTTAAAGCCATATAATATATTATTATACTGCCAGCTATTTTACTATCTTGGAATATTGCTTAAATATCAATTATTATCATTATTTTTATTTTTGAGACAGGGTCTTGCTCTGTTGCTCTGGTTGGAGTACAGTGGCATGATCAGGGCTCACTGCAGCCTCAATGTTATAGGCTCATGTGATCCTCCCACCTCAGCCCCTGGAGTAGCTGGGACTACAGGTGTGCACCATCACGCCCAGTTAATTTTTAAATTATTTGTACAGACAAATATTTTTTAAATACTTTTTAAAAACTTATTATATTTTATGCTTTTTCTGAGTACTAGGCATACAATGTTGATAGACATAAATATGAGCCTTATTTTGCTAGAGCTCACACTGCAGTAAGATAAAGAAATTAAACAAATATTAAACAAAAATATTCACAAACTTGCAATTTATCTAATGAAAATATAAATAACATGAAAATTACAACAGAGTTACACAAGTTGGATTGAGCTCCTTAGAATGCACGATTGAGAAATTTATATAAAATGTGAGATATATATAGGATAATAGAAAGTTGTCAGCAAAAAGTCAATGAAAAATACCGCAGTTTGAAGAAGCATCACGTTTCCATCTCAGAAGTGAGAAATAAAAGTTTAGTGGATTCAATCACCTGAGAGTAAGCTAACATGAATGAAAATTAATGAGTGAGGTAAAACTGCTGCAGGAAGAGACTACGATGTTTCCAGATCACAACAGAACTTGTAGGTGAAATGTGGAAATTTGTATTTTGTACAAAGATCAAAGCATTTTAAGAAGGAAAATGATTTGAATTTACTTCCTTCCACTTTGTGAGTAAAACTTAACTTCAGGGGAATAGAATAATAGGTGGTGTGTTAAACAGTGAAGAGACAAATAGGAGCATTGCAGGCAAGATGTAATTGTCAATTAATTTAGAGAAGTCACAATTGCAACGGAGAAAACTGGATGAATTTGAGATACATTTTAAAGTTAAATCAACATAACTTGGTAATCCCAGGTGCCTCATGGAGAGAGAAGAGCCAAAGGAGCCTGTACTTCATTTCAACTATGGCTGGAGGGTATCACCACATATTTATATTGGGAAGTTGAAAGAAGAGAAAATTGATAGAAAAAATCATACATTACACCTCTGATATATTTTTTTCTGAGATCCATTGAGACATCTGTGTGGAAAAATACCTACTACTTGATTAGAAACAGGGCTAGAGTGCAGAAGAGTTTTGGGCTCAATATATATTATTAACTGGTGGTCAGAGGTCAGAGTTCATATGTATTTTAACATATGGGAGAGATACCATAACTCACAGATGAGAGAGAGAGAAAGAGAAAGATCGAGAGAGAGAGAGCACTTAAATGAGGATTGACAAACTACCACTTGCTGGCCAAATCTGTGTGCTGTTTGTTTTTGTAAATGCAGTTATATTGGAACACAGTCATGCCATTAATTTCTATATTGTGTATGGTTACTTTTATGTTATAAAAACAAAAAGAAGTAGTTTCATGAGAAACCATATGGCCTGCAAAGCCTAAAATATTTACTATCTGGACTGTTTAATTTTCCTGAGCCTAAAATAAATACTTGAAGAATCTTAATACTGAATGTTTAGGTGGAGGAATATTAGATTAAAAGATAGGATAGAAGACGAGAGGGAGAAAGAGAAGGAAAGACAGACACAGGAGAATAAGAGAGGAAGAAAGTGACACAGAGATGGGCAGATAAAGAGAGACAGGCAGAGAAAGGGAGAAGAAGTGGGAGGGAAAGTGAGATAGGGAGAGAGGGAGAAGGAGAGAAGGAAAGAAATTGAGACCCAGATTCAAAGCAAGAATGATTTTCAAGAAGGAAAGAAGGGCGGCCAAATGCAGTGAAATCTGCCTAAAGACCATATTATTCAGTTGTATTAGTTAGTTTGGGCTGCTATAATAAATGTAACATAGCCTGGATAGCTTAAAAAACAAACATTTATTTCTCACAGTCCTGGAAACTAAGAAGTCCAAGATCAAGGTGCCAGCAGATCCTGTACCTGGCTAAGTCCTGCTTTCTGTCTGAAGTCTGCTTCCTGCTTGCACCTGGCTGTCTTCTTGTTGTATGGTCACATGGCAACGAGATGGGAAACAATCTATCTTATGATGCTTCTTACAAGGGCACTAATCTAGTTTATGAAAGCTCCACCCTCATGATCTAATTATATCCCAAAGGTGTCACATCTAAATACATTGGAGATTGGATTTCAACATAGTAATTTTGGGGAGCCCAAAACATCAGTTGATAGGAGGGATTAAGTAGGATGATATTTTGTTAAAGCACAGATATCAAGAAGAGAGTATAAGAAAACAAGATAACAGTTCCCTCTTGTCTAAGAATTGCATAACAATTAAATATGGTACATTTGCTTTAAAATACATTTTGAAAGTAAATGCATATCAAAAAATAACATAAACATTCCTCTAGATTAAATACAGAACAGAATCACATCCTGCAAGTAAGTCTGTATCAACAGATACACATTTGCTGCAAAATTAGAAAAGATACTGAGACCAGGATATCAACTCTCCTCTCCAGGTATATTGAAAAGCTTAATGTACCATGTGTTTCAAGGAAAGAAAATTGGACTTGTAGAACAAATCTGTGGCATTAGAGAATTTTGTTTAAAGAAGTTGTGAGAACTTCCATTTTTCTTTAGGTTGTAGAAGATGTAAGTAATATTTCTCACACTAATCAGTAAATACTGATTGAACTAAAATATCATAACTTTGAGTTCATCAAACAGCTGAGATCACAAAGCAACCAAGTAGCTTAAAATATGAGAAAGGGACAAATATCCATGGTGAAGGATGGAACATGAGAATTGTCCCAACTGGCATGGAGAATGGGAAGAAGGATCTTTGTGTGGCCTTGATAAAATTAATCATCTGAAATTGGAAGACCCAACAAAGGTGGTCTATGCTGTCAGTCTGAAAAAAATGGGACCTATTATATAGCTTAACCTCTATGGCTGAAATGCATAAAACAACTAGCATTCTGTTAAAATTTTTAGAAAACACACCACACACACACACACACACACACACACACACACACACTAGTTAACATACTGTAAAAAGAGAAACAAACACAATCAGATTCATAAACAGCCAGATGTCAGAACTATCATACAGAAAATTTAAAATAACTGTAATAAAAAATGTTGAAGCTTTTGGTGAAAAAGGTACACCACATGCATGAAGATATGGAGATTTAAGCAGAGAGATTAAAACTATAATAAAATAAATATTCTAGAAATAATTATAAATTGTCTGCTATAAAAAGTCTTTCATAGGTGCATCAGCAGGGTTGAAAGAGCTGAAGATAGTATCACTGAACTTAAAGTTAGTTTAGTAGAAAATATCCAAAGTAAAATATCCAGAAATAAAGAGAGGGAAAGAAAAAAAATGACAAAGCACCAGAAGCTTTAGTACAATGCCAAATATTTATAATACATATAACTGTAATCAGAAGGAAAGAGCAAGAGAATGAGGTAGAAGTAATATTTATAGAAATAATAGCCAAGAATTCACACCTCTTCAAAATGAAAGGCATCAAGCCACATTCTAAGAATCTCAGAGAAAAGCAGAATATATAACTTAAAAATAACCATGCAAACAGATTAGAGCCAAATATTTAAAAAATAAAGATTAAAAAAAACTATAGTGAAAGCAACTAGGGGAAAAACATTATATATAAAGAAACAGTAATCGTAATGAGAGAATACTTTTCACTAGAAACTGCAAAAAGAAGGACAAAGTAGTGACATTTTTAAAGTATTAAAAAGAGAAACTGTCATCCTAGAATTCTGTAACAGATAAAATGTTTTCAAAACCTTAAAAATCTGAAGTAATTTATTGATCACAGAAATAGTTCATTGATAGTGCAGCAAGAAATGTTAATGGAAGTTCTTCAGTCATTAAGAGATGATATCAGATGAAAACACAAATTTAAACAAAGAAATGTAGAGTTCTAGACATTGTAAAATAAAGTGAATAAATTATTATTTTTTAAGCATATTAACAATGGAAGACTTTCAATGAATAAATAAAAAGATTTTTAAAATGCATACATATACAGTCCTTATAGAGAAACTTCAGAACACTAAAGACAAAGAGGAAATTGTAAAACAACCCAGAGAGGAACAAAAGTTTGCTTCCAAAGAACAAAGCTTGAACTATGAAGAAGTTTCTGAACAGCAACAATTGTGGCCTAAAGCAACAGAATAATATCATCAAAGCACTGAAAGCAAATGAATGCCAAACTAGAAATTTGTATCCAGCTAAATTCTTATCCAAGAGTAACAGTGAAATAAAGACATTTTCAGACAGGCTGAAACAGTTTACTGCTGAAAGTCCTTTACTGAAGATCTCTAGAGTGTACTTCAGGAAGAAAGAAACTGAGCTCCAAACAAAGGAGTACTGCATGAAAAGACAGCAAATGAACTGGTAGAACATGGACTGGTAGTGAAATAAGTATCGACAGTGAATATCAGTTGTATTAATAAGGATTATCATGGTCATGACAAAATGAAACCAAAATATTTCCATGTAAAATGGAAAAGATGGTTGTCAGAGTAAACATATTCTAAGGTTCTTAGAGCATTTAAGAGAAGGTAGTCATTGACTAACTGTTGACTTTGTTGAGTCTAATATGCATGTTAAAAAAAAGCAATGGCAACAAAAGTCAAAATAGACAAATGGGATCTAATTAAACTCCAGAGCTTCTGCACAGCAAAAGAAACTATCATTAGAGTGAACTGGCAACCAACAGAATGGGAAAATTTTTTTGCAATCTACCCATCTGACAAAGGCCTAATATCCAGAATCCACAAAGAACTCAAACAAATCTACAAGAAGAAAACAGACAACCCCATCAAAAAGTGGGCAAAGGATATGAACAGACACTCTTCAAAAGAAGACATTTAGGTAGCCAACAAACATAAGAAAAAATGCTCATCATCACTGTTCATTAGAGAAATTAGAAAAATGCAAATCAAAATCACATTGAGATACCATCTCATGCCAGTTAGAATGGCGATCATTAAAAAATCAGGAGACAACAGATGCTGGAGAGGATGTGGGAAAATAGGAAAGCTTTTATACTGTTAGTGGGAGTGTAAATTAGTTCAACCATTGTGGAAGACAGTGTGGTGATTCCTCAAGGATCTAGAACTAGAAATACCATTTGACCCAGCAATCCCATTACTGGGTATATGCCCAAAGGATTATAAATCATTCTAATATAAAGACACATGCACATGCATTTTCATTGCAGCACTGTTTGCAAGAGCAAAGACTTGGAAGCAACTTAAATGCCCATCAATGATAGACTGGACAAAGAAAATGTGGCACATATATTCCATGGAATACTATGCAGCCATTAAAAGGATGAGTTCATGTTCTTTGCAGGGACATGGATGAATCTGGAAACCAACATTCTCAGCAAACTGACACAAGAACAGAAAACCAAACATTGCATGTTCTCACTCATAAGTGAGTGTTGAACAATAAGAACACATGGACACAGGGAGGGGAACATCACGCACCAGGGCCTGTTGCTAGGGGGTGGTGAGGGGAGTGATAGCAGGGGGTGAGGAAGTTGGGGTGGGGTAAAATTGGGAGAAATATCTAATGTAGATGATGGACGGGATGGATTCAGCAAACCACCATGGCATGTTTATACCTGTTTAACAATCCTACACGATCTGCACATGTACCCCCGAACTAAAGTATACTTTTAAAAAAGGGGATAATCATTAAAAGAATAGAGGTATTGGATTGAACCATATGAAATTGCTGATATTTGACCAATTTTGACCAACATATGGCAATGTCACATGGTTCAACCTAATACAGTAGATAACTTTGAAACCAGAAAAGGTGAAATGGAGAAAAACAAAATCCAATCATACCAGTAGAAGGCAGCAAAGGTCATGGGAGAGGCATAAAGGAAAGCCATGGTAAATGCTCCAAAAGGAGATGACAGAAATAAATGGGGGACCAAACCTTCAAATTAGAAGACAAAGTCACAGGTGAGATAAAGCTAACTTTTTAAATGTGCTAACTATAAGAACCACGCTCACAATAAGTTGATCCAAACTTTAATAATAAAAGGATGAAAAAAGTAATTATGAATAAATTTTGAGCATAGCTATAGCTATATTATTATATCTAAACTGTACAGTTAAAAAAGCAAGCACTAAGTTAGAGAAAGTACTGTTGGGGAAAAAGATAGTGAGTATATAATGATATCAAAAAAACTGCACTAGGAATTCACCAAAAAGATATAAAAATGGAAATTTTATGCCTCAACAATTAGCTTTTAAATTGCTAAAAAACAAAAATTGGAACAAGAAAATAAGGAAATATGAACAAATTCCTAATTATAGTGAGAGATGGTAGTATATATGTCCCAGAAATTGGTGGATAAGAAAAGTTAAGAATTAAGAAGTTAATTAAGGATATAGAACATATGCATAATTCAAGTAAAACCTTGATACAATGTATACATATGAGTGTCACAGTGCAAACATATAGAGTACTTGACATCCCCAGCAAGTGGGCACAGACTCATTCCAAGCACTTCATGTCATAGTCTTATTTAATTGACAGCACCTGTTAGGGAAGTGATGTTTTTATTGCCATTCATAGATTATGATATGGTGGGCTAAGTATGACAGTGAGAATTCCAGAAAGCACGAGAATGAACAGGGATTATTGGAAGAGCTTTTCAATATCACTGCTCATCAGGGAAATGCAAAATGACATATGAAGTTAGAAGCCTGGCTATACCAAGCCTTGATGAAGGACAGGGGACATGCAAACTGTTGCTGGCTGTGGGGGTCAGTGCATATGGCCTGTCTGGAAGGGCAGTTGGGAGATACTCAGAAAAGTTGAAGATGAACTTGAATTACTATCCAGAAACTCCACTTTTTAGGTACCCATTCTAGAGAGATTGTCATTCACATGCACCTGGAAGAAGTGTGGGAAGATGTTTGTTGCCACACTATTTGTGACTAAAAACAAGAAAAGCAAAAATGTTGCCATTGGTAAGGCTCTGATACTTACACTTACTTCAATTCATAAAATGAAATTTTTCAGCACGGATAAATACCAAAGATATAATGTTGACCATATGAAATAAAGCAAGGTACAAAAGTGATGGCAGCAGCCACTCCAGATAGCCTGCAACTGCCATTGTGCGGGCTGCAGCAGAGAGATGCAGCCAGGGCTGCATGCTCCATGCAGTTTGTGGGAGCGAGGGACAAGTGCAATCCCTGCGCCTTCTGAGTTGGGGCAGGAGCTCCTGGGTGCTGCTGACCAGTGAAAAATAATATAAAAATTACACAAGAATCAAAAGAATCAGAACACCAGCAAATAGCAAATAGCAATAGGCAAAGGATTTGAACAGACACTTTATAAAATAGATATCCAGATGGCCAAGAAACGTGAGAAGAGGCATTAGGCAACATCACAGGGTCAGCATGGAAATGCGAATGTTTTGAAACACGGGGGTGTGATGTGCAGCCTGGACTAAGCTTCCTGGTTCCTAGACTTGCCTCCCCTCCCTCAGGCTCACTTCTTTCTTCCTATGCTTGGATTCCCCTAAGGTGAAGTCTCAGGGGAGGAGGTCCTACATGGGGGCAGTGAAGCCTGGTCTGATCAGGTAGGGTCTGCCCTCCACCTTGAGGGTGGAGGTGGCCAGTGAAACTTGAAGAGGCTGAGGCAGCTTGCAGAGGGTTCCCTCAAGAAAGCTTCATGTGCTCTAAGCATCACTTACTGTAACCCATAGGTTGAGTTGGCTGTTGTCTGGGTCCCTTCCAGGGCACCAAGAATATCCCCCATAGACTCAGAAAAGAATCCGATCTCCTCCAGGGTGGGGAGATCATCAACAGCCTGACTCCTCAGGGAGTCCCGCTTCCATGTAAGCAGCTGGTTCTGACAGAATGTGTTCTCTTTCTGGGACCACAAGGGGGCGTAGTTTTAAGGGCAAGAATTTCCCAGCGCCATGCCCCCCATTCCACGCCTCTCCATCAGGGAGATTTAACGGTTTCTGTTTTAATTTTGGGGGGCACGGGAAAGGATCAAAAAGTTAATCACTCCAGAAGAAGTTTAAGGGAACTGATTTCATTGGCCAGGGGGCTTGGAGACGGTGGGCTTCCCTCCCAGGTTAAAAGTCCCTGTCTCCCTCATCCGGGTGGATTTCCCCCCTGGGTCCCTTCCACTCTCCTGGAAGCTGCTTTTCCTCTCCTGGATTCCATACTTGGGTCCCCTTCCACACACTCTTTGTGGAAGCTTTCTTTCTTCTTCTCCTTTTTCTCTTTCTCTACCTAAATAAATCATTCTGCAAACACTTTTTGGGTTCGGTATTTACCAGCGCGCACCGGCTGTGATCTCCTCTGCCATTCTTGAGAGAACAGAGACCAAGAGCCTGGAGCCCACCGGGGAGTGAGCTGAGCGCTTCCCTGCACCCCAAAACCCACCATCAGTTCTACCCAAAGGACTGTCCTGCACTGAGGTCCCACCAGCCCAGGACCTGCTAACACACCTACCTGCACCCACACCTGAAGCTGGTTCCACATATGGCCCAAGACAACTAGCTCCACAAACCCATCAGGGTTTCCAAGGGAGAAGCAAGATTTCCAAGGGTGGGGAAACAAAGGGAATCAGGTCTTGTTTAGCAGAGGGTTGGAGGGATGAGGGCAGGGGACTTACAGGGTGGGTCAGGAGAGTCCCAGGTAGCCTGAGGGATATTGGAAGATAGAGCAGAACTCTGAAAAATAACCAGTCACACCTCAATGGCAGCAGGCCAAGGGTAATTTGTGCTCTGAGTTTTCAGTAAGTTATCACTTTAAATCCTCAAAATGGCCCTATCACTCCTGATAACAGGTGAGAAAACAGGCTCAGAAAGGTTCATTCACATGTTTGGTAAATGCTGATTTTTACGCTAAGGGCCAGGTGAGGCACCTGATGCTGGGGATACAACTGTGAATCCTGTGGAACTGGTCCCTGCTCCTGCTCAACATCAGGAAATAATGGCCCAGGGTGAGTGCATGCCCAGAGGGGTGAGAGGGAGCTGCTAAGGAGCACTTAGGGGCCACCTGCTCACTGATCTACATTCACATGGGATCAGAGAAGCCACACGAGGGTAGTGTTGCCCAAATCAAGGTCCAGGCAGGTCAGCAAGGCAAAAACAAGTTCCAGGCAGAGGGAGCTGCCTGTGGGAGGTTCCTAGAAAAGTGCTACTTGGGGGCTGGGGCAGGAGAGTAGGAGCAAGTTATAATACTTGGAACAGCAATGAGTCAGCTAGAAGATTTTGTTTCCCTTCCTCCCTTGCAGCAGGTGTGACTGAAGCAATATTGTTAGTTTGGGTGAATACTCGGGGTTTGTCCTCTCACACTGAGAAAATTAACGACACACACACACACACACACACACACACACACACACACACACACGGAGTGAGTTTAGGAATGGAGTTATAATAGGCAGAAGAAAGAAAAAGGGGAACAGCTCTCTTTCTTGCAAAAGCCAGGGGCATCTGAAAGAGAAAAGCTGGCCTGCAACAGACTGCACCAGATTTTATATGCAGGCTTGAGGAGGCAGTGTCTGATTTACGTAAAGCACACAGATGGGTTGTACCAGGTGCGACATTTACACAGTGTGCTGGGAAGGCTGGCCACCCCACCCTAATCTTATTACGTAAATGGGCTTTCCACTTAGCCGAAGCCATGTGTTCTGCTTCGTACTGTACACATGGCTGGCAAAGAGAAGAGAAGATGCCTGCTACATTTTTGAACATTTCTACTCCCAGGTAGCACAAGTGTTTCCTATTGGCACAACTGCCTGCATTCACCTGTGCAAGCTTCCAGCATGCTATGTCTGCAGCTCGATTTTACAGGCAGCTCTTTGTTAGAAATGAAAATTGGGGGGCTGCTTTTCATTAAAAGGAAACCTTACCCTCAATATCTGCCTAAATAATTTCTTAACCCTTACATCATGACCATGTAACAATTTGGGCTACTGAGCCAGAAGGGAAAGAGTACAAGAAGTAGACTTCCAGGAAGGCTGTTCTAAGGGTGATGACGCAGAGGACATTTTATGTTTTTTGATTTTTCTTCCTCCACTTCCTGCTTCTCCGAGCTAGGGCATAATGTCTGGAGCTCCAGCAGCTATTGTGGACTGTGAGGTGATTTTGAGTCTAGAAGCCACACCTTAAAATGCAGCACCAAGATGAAAGACCCTAAAGCTACATATAAGACCTAGACTACAAACCAGCAAGCTTCTTGCATGTGAAAGAGAAATAAGTTTAGGTTTTGTTTCAGCCAGTGTTACCTTTGTTTTCTGTTATGAGCCACTGTGATCTCACGTGTTAGGCCCCATTCCTCCTCCCAATGTTCTGGACTCGTTACTAGCATTCTACACTCACAGTCCAATAGAGGGGCAAGGCTATGACACCATTTTAAACTCAAAAGTAATGAAATCATTCTCTGCTGCTGGGGTATATGCTTTATAAATAAACTTTCAAAGTATACTCTTGAAATCAAATTGTTAAAATAAAATTGAGTCTTAAAATTATAGGTTTTGATTATCAAAATCCAAATTCCCAAAGTACATTCTGGAGAGAAAGTTTTGCTTCAGAGAATAGGCATAAAAAGATCTTTGACCATCTGGGCAGTACTCCTCCACTTGCAGGACAAGGTAAGATCCTGTAAGCTAGAGGGAAGGAGGGAGTCAGGGAGAGAGTTAGAGTGTTGAATCTGGACAGAGACTCCTGAGAGGGGCCTGGGACTTGCCCCTCCAGCCCAGAGTGGGTGGAACTGGGAGGGAAATGACAGAGCAAAGAAAAGCACAACAATGGGTTATGAGCTACAATCCTGCCATCTCTGAGTAAAGAGTCAAGGTAAATGGATTTGGGGGGTATCTTGGAAAAGGGGTCTGAAGTAGACAGGGGGTCCCCACCCAACTGAAGTCAGGAGGGTCATCCAAGTACTCCTGGAAAGACTCGAGTCATCTGGAAGAAGATCAGAGGACCCAGTGTGACATGAGTAGAAGAAGAAAGATCTCTCAGCAGTGAATCTAGAAGGCCAATGTCTTCCTAGGACTGGAAGAGCCTCTTGATGCCTACATCTTGGCAAACCCTTCCAAGAATGTCGGTGACCTCCCCCCAAAGAAAAAGGAGTGCAGGAGCACTGAGCTAGCAGTGAAGCCAAGAACTGGCCAAGTTTATCATAAACTATGATCAAATCATGAAATGACTGAGGATGATCTTGAAATGACTAGAAAATCCTTTCCCACACTGCTGTGCAAGGTGGGCCACCTGTGTGGCAGATGTGGCCTTCTGGCCCTCAGGTGGCAGGAGTGGAGCCCATGCCAGGAACCAGAAAACCAACCCAGGGGGCAGGGCCAAAGGAGGGGTCTGCTATGAGCTGAGGTTGGACACACAGACAGGCCACACACAGCCCAAGCCAAGCCAAAAGAGGAAGGCTGGAATAGGGAGAATACCTGCAGAACTTACACACTTCTAACTTGAGTTCCTGCAAATTAATAAGCAAAAGATATAAAATCCAACAGAAAATTGTGTAAAAATTATATATTAGCAATGAACAGAAAAGGATTATAAAAGTGGCCAAAAAATCCATACAAAGATACTGAACCTTATTAGTAGGAGAAAATTCAAATTAGAACAACAATGAGAAAACATTTCTATCCAAGAGATTGGAAAATATTATAGAGTCCTAGCATTTATTGTTTGGGAGACAGTGGGTGGAAGAGGTGCCCTTATCACTGCTTGTTGGAATTGGCATTGATGCCACCTAATTTGAATATAATTTCTTAGTATATATTAAAATAAAATATCACTCAACCCAACAATACCATTGTTGGGTATATACCCAAAGGGATATACATCATTCAATTGTAAAGGCACATGCATGAGTATGTTCATTGCAGCACTATTCACAATAGCAAAGACATGGAATCAGCTGAAATGCCCAGCAATGCAGGAACACAGATGAAGCTGGAGGCCATTATCCTTGACAAACTAACACAGAAACAGAAAACCAAATACCACGTTCTCACTTATAAGTGGAAGCTACATAATGAGCATACACGAACACATGGAATGGAACAACACACACTGGAGACTGATTTAACTTAGAAGTTAAATCAAAAGGTAAATTAAAAAAAAATGTGGCCATACTGATTGGTGTAGGAATCTCACTCCGAGAATTTATCTCACAATTTTTTTTTTTTTTATAAAAAGGCCAGGTGTGGTGGTTTTCACCTATAATCCCAGCACTTCCAGAGGCCAAGGCAAGCAGATTGCTTGAGCTCATGAGTTCAATACCAGCCTGCACAACACGACAAAAACCCATCTCTAAAAAAAACACAGGAATTGGCTGGGCAAGGTGACTCATACCTGTAATTCCAGCACTTTGGGAGGCTGAGGTGGGCGCATCACTTGAGGTCGGGAGTTCAAGACCAGGCTGGCCAACATGATGAAACTCCATCTCTACTAAAAATATAAAATTAGCCAGACATGGTGGGCTAACTGTGGTCCTAGCTACTTGAGAGGCTGAGGCATGAGAATCACTTCAACCCAGGAGGTGGAGTTTGCAGTGAGCTGAGATCACTATGCTACAGCCTTGGTGAGAGTGAGACTCTGTCTCAAAAAAAAACCTCAGAAATTACCAAGGGGTTTTGGTGCCTGCCTGTAGGCCCAGCTACTTAGGAGGCTGATATGGGAGGATCGCCTGAGCTCAGGAGGTGGAGGCTGCAGTGAGCTGTGATTACACCACTGTGCACTCCCGCTTGGGTGACAGAATCAGGCCCTGTCTTTCTCCATACACAAATGTTTAGTGACATATTTTAGTGGTAGAAACAACCTGGAAGCAGTCTATCAGCAGATGATCGCCTACACAACCTAAAGCCTGCTCATCTTTAAGACAGACATACAGCAAGAAGATAGTGACACGTGTGCTTAAGATGACTGCCAGGATGCTTTCAGGCTCATGCATGACAGACCCTGATGGCAAGCCAAGCAGCAGCTCCCACTGCACAGTACTTATTGGGATCCATGCTATGCTTCAATACTAAGTCGCTCCTGCCCAATTTGGAGGGGCATGGGCTCCACAGAGGCACTGGTCCTGACCACACCTGTGTTACCTGCCTGGACCCTATAGTCACTTCAGCATGACCCCTGGCAGACGGCATGCCAGATGTTTGTAAAATCAAGCCACCAATGATGCTTTCAATGTATATGTTTGTTTCTGTAGACTTGTGTGATTATGGGGAAAGACACAATAGGAATGGGGAACAGAGATGGTAGACATTCCTCTTCTACCGTTTTTTCCTCTGGTTTTGGTAGGCACATTTTATATTTGTAATTTGTGAAATTTTAGTAAAAGAACTGTAGTACAAAATAAGTTAAATAGAAGGATTTATTTAAAAGGTTGAATACACAAGAAAAAAACCTTTGACGAAAAACATTCTCTTTGTTTCACTTAGACATTTTCTCTTACAGATGAGTGAAAACCAGCTAAGCAAAGCCTACTTAATAAAATACAAAATCCAATTTGTAATATACATTTTATAAAACTCTGAAAAGATGGGAACCACCTTAACTTAAACATCTGTGAGAAACTTACAGCAAACATCTTAATGGTGAAACACTGAGCATATTCCCATTGAAGCCAGGAGGAAGCCAAGGATGCTGCCATCAAATTACTGATTCCTTATTTAGGATTTCCAGTGAGTCATGCATTGTCTTTGTTTCTGTTAACCCCCCGACACCTTTTGATTCATCAAATGTTCTTTGATCCTCTTTATCCTCAATCCATTTGAAATTTTACATTCTATTCCAATTCATTTAGTGATTCCCAATGGGTATCTATATTGAGATTTAAAAATGTGTCAGAGTCTAGAATTTCATTGCTGTCTTATATTCAGCCACTATATTAACTCCAGGAACTAGACAAGAACTTCAGTAACTTCTAGCTCCTTTTTAATTTCCTTATATCCCACATGTCTATGTCAAAGTCTTCTGGAATTTTAATTCTAGGTAACCCATCTTTCTTTCAGAATCATACTTAATGCAGTTCACTAATTTCCTTGCTTACTGATTCTTCTTGCATCCCACTTCTCCCAGGTGTAATGTCTGGTTTGGCTTTTTTCTAGAAGAAAAATATGACTTGTATTTCCACTGTAGATAACAGCTCCATTCAAATCACCTTGTACAGAAAGGTTTAGCTGCTTGCACATTGTAAGTTGGGGGGAAGCTCAGGCTTTAGGTCCAGTCTGAGTAGGATTCTAGCTTTTTCTGTAGGCCATTTCTCCCTTCATGTGGCCTTGCCCTCGAGCTGACACTGCCTGCCTCCTCCTCTCCCTAAACATTTCTTTGATTGCTCATAGAACTCTAGATTCATAGTTATTCCCTCTCAAAGCACCATTGCTTTCCATAGTCATCCATGCTTCCAGGCAAAGTCTAATGTCACCATAATTCTGCTTTCCTTGTAGGTCTCAGCTCTCAGATTTCTTCTGTTTAGAGAAATCATTAGCCATGATTTCCTTGTATTTTGCTGTCATACAAATGTTCTGGCTCTTGCAGGAAAGCTCCATGTTAGATGACCTCCCATCCTCAGGATGACTGTTCTGTTGCACTGTCCATCTCTCTTTTGCCCAAACGTCTAGTTTTTACTGATTTCTCAGTCCTATCTATTCTGTGATTCAACAAACCATCAACATAACTTTGGATCCAACAACTTTGTATCTCTAATTGTTTTTTTTGTTTTGTTTTGTTTTGTTTGAGATGGAGTGCAGTGGTGCAATATTGGCTCACTGCAATCTCCACCTTTCAGGTTCAAGCAATTCTCCCGGGTAGCTGGGACTACAGGTGCATACCACCACGCCCAGCTAATTTTTTGTATTTTTAGTAGAGACTGGGTTTCACCATGTTGACCAGGATGGTCTGGATCTCCTGACCTCGTGATCCACCCGCCTCAGCCTCCCAAAGAGCTTGGATTACAGGTGTGAGCCACTGCGCCCAGCCAGTTGGCTTTTAATGTAAGCACAATGAGAAGACTAGGGGAGCTGCTGGTTTATTTTAACAAGCATTTAGGAGCTCCATGCATGTGTGACTTTGACAGAAGGTACAAAGCAGAGACAAGAGGGGCATTGAAAGCAGATGGACTACTGTCAGGATCCTGGGAGGAAGGCCTGGAGGCTCGGTCCTGACAACACAAGGTGGGGGCTCCGGTTGGTATGGGAGGGAAGGAGTGGAACAGAAATGGGGCTGGAGGGAAAGTCCGGGTGGAAGAAAGGGAGGCTGGCAACAACATGGGTGACAGAGGTCAGTGTGTAACATGGCCGATGAACACTGGGACCCCATGCACGTAGGTGCCCATGGAGGAGTGTGTGACTCCTAAAACAGATGAGTCACCCAGAGGCATAAACCCAATGAAGGGATAGACGGCAACAGCCTGAGGCCCAGAGAAAGGGGGCAGCTCCTGAGGCCCCACCACAGGCAGGGCTTCGGGTGGGACAGGGCCTTCCTGCACAGTTCCACGCACAGCCCCTCTGCCACGGCCTCGCCCTGCCCGTTGGCTTCCTCCCCAGCGCCGGCCTCTCTCTGCAGGACGAGCCGGCTGGGTGCGAGCTGGGGGCTTCCATCTGAAGGGCTTCACATAAGCAGTGGGTTTTGTGGGTTGGGTTGGCTCTGTGGGCCCATCTGCTTCTCCTGGGTCTTCATGGTCCACAACAGAGCGGCCTGGCTCTGTAGAAGGCCCACTTGAGGCTAAAAGAGAAGCAGAGTATTAGGAGAATGAGTAGGGTCTGAAGCCTTCGGGGAAGTGTGACTAGAAGAGGGGTTCAGGAAAGGCCCAGGGGAGCCTCGGCAAACAGAATGAGGGGCAGGGGAGACCTGCAAGGTAAGCCCTCAGGAGTTCTGCCTACCCGAGGGCCTATCCTGAGCTCAGCACTCCATGAGCTTTTCATCGCAAGTCCTTGCAACAACCTTACCCGTGCGATATTATGACTGTCATTTTACTAATCAATAAATGAGTCTACAGTTCCCTAGAGAGATTGAATATGAATAAAAGTGGGATGCTGCCTGCCCTCACTGAGGTTAAACTTCAGTAGGAGAGACAAACAGAACACCAAAAAATGAACGATGCTAATGAGCAACCAATTGGGAGGTGAAGGGTATCACAAGGGAGGTGGCTCTGGATCCAGAATGCCCAGGCTGTATTCCCAGGCCGCTTAATGTACCTGGGCATCAATTCCCCTTTCAACTGGTATAATAACATGCCAACCCCTAGGTCTTTACAAGAACTGAGTTACTATAAGTCAAATGTTTAGATTAGTATCTAGTTCAAGCAAGCATCTTAACATTTATTGGGAAGGAGATGGTCAAAAAGTCTTGCTGGAGGAGTAAACATAACCTAGGAAATCAAAGATGGGTGGGGTTTTGCAAGGCAAAGGCAGGAGAGGATTAGTAGGGATAGCAGGGAGGGGGGGCATTCCAGGTGACAGAAGGGTATGGGGTGGCTGCATGACTTCCAGGAGGAAAGAAGCCTTCCATGGCTATAGGATAGCTTAACAGGGAGGGGAGGTGTTGACACAGATACATTACTGAGCAATAGAACAGAGCACGAAGCCCAGGACTAGACAAACTTCTATAGAAATTTTATCAATGACAGAGCAGGCATTGAAGATGATCAGAAGATTCTTCTCTGGGAAACCTGCATAGCTTAAGAGTCCCATAAAACTGACATCTGGCGTTGCATTTTTTTTTTTTTTTTTTTTCTGAGACAGAGTCACACTCTGTTGCCCAAGCTGGAGTACAGTGGCCAAATCTCAGCTCACTGCAATCTCGGCCTCCTGGGTTCAAGTGATTCTCCTGCCTCAGCCTCCCAAGTAGCTGAGATTACAGGCAGCCGCCTGTAGTTCTTTTGTATTTTTAGTAGAGACAGGGTTTCACCATGTTTAACAGGCTGGTTTCAAACTCGTGACCTCAAGTGATCTGCTTGAGTGCTGGGATTACAGGCATGAGCCACTGTGCCTGGCCTGGTATTGCCCAATTTGATGCCCCAAACATACGAATGCTGTGGAATCCAATCAACTAGCCCTATCCATGGGTTTGGAGCTCTCATCAGCTTCTTCCTAGGTCCCATTTTTTTTTTAGTCAGATATCACCAAATATCACACACACAAACAAAAAAGGCCCTAACACCAGAGACAGACGATAACACAGGAAAAGCCAACTTGGATAAAACAGTTTATGCCACAGATGAGACTTTCCAGAAACATCTATGATTAATACCCCCAGAGAGATAGAAAGAATTTTATCTACAAATCAATTATAGGATACTTTTAAAAAGAAATACCCAGAGAAAATAGGGCTTTTTGAAATTAAAATTATGAGAGAAGAAACAAAAATCTCCATGAAAATTTTAAAGAATGAAGTTGAGAAGATATCCCAGAAAAGAAAGCAAATATCTAAAATAAGGGAAAGAAAGGAGGATAAAATACAAGAAAATTAGAGGCATATTGTCACTGAGACATATCAACACAAAATTTCAGAGTGCTGATGACAAAAAGAAGATCCTAAAAGCTTCCAGAGAGAGGGAGAAAGAGAAAGGGTGGAAAGGTTATATGGAAAGGGCTAAAATTCAGGCATCTCAAAAGCAGCAATTAAATCTATTAGATAATAGAAAATGTCTTCAAAATTTCAAGAGAAATGGACTTCCCACCTAAAATTTGATACCCAACCAAAGTTTCACTTAGAAGTCAGTCAGGGAGGGTAGAATGAAAATGTTTCAAACAAGCAAGATTTTTTTTTTTTTTGAGATGGAGTCTCACTCTGTCACCTAGGCTGGAGTGCAGTGGTGTTATCATGGCTCACTGCGACCTCTGTCACCTGGGTTCAAGAGATTCTCCTGCCTCAGTCTCCCAAGTTGCTGAGGTTACAGGCACCTGCCACCATGCCTGGCTAATTTTTGTAGTTTTAGTAGAGATGTAATTTCACCATCTTCGCCAGGCTGGTCTTGAGCTCCTGACCTCGTGATTTACCTGCCTCAGCCTCACAAAGTGCTGGGATTACAGGGGTGAGCCACCATGCCCTGTCCAGACAAGCAAGATCTTAAATAATTTTCTTTCAACGCATACTTTATTGTTATGCATCTATCAAACTAGACAAGATTAAAAGATGTAGTACACTCAGTGTATGAAAGGAAATGTTTTGGAGAACAATGTGGCAATAGCTGTAAAATTCCAATACCTCCAGAAAATAACAAGGTGGAAGTACGGGTTTATCATAGATCAAGATGTAGTTTGAGGGCTTGCTCCACTGTAAAGAAAAAGTAAAACAAGAAGAAGAAGAAGAAAAAAAAAAGACACAAGATTTGGGAAATGGTATACAATTAAAAAGAGGGAAAGGAGTTTCCCAGATGATGCGGAAGCTGGGAGCTGACTTAGAGCAGCCAGTCCAGGTTGGAGCAGGCTATGAGGTGAAATTGAGAGAACACTTGATTGAGTTGGAATTTAAACAATTGGGAAAGAATTGGCAAATTAACTAGTGATAAGTAACCACTCAGTATTCCAAGGTAGGTATTAAGTCCTGGAAAATTCAAGTTATGCAAGAAGGGGAAAGTAATTCTCCTACTATTCTCTCTGCTCCTGGGCAATGGGGGAGGGGCAGAGGGTGTGTGTCGGGGATGGGTGTGGCATGGCACTTGGGTGATTGGTGGTGGTGAGAATGTGTAAACTACAGCTAAATATTCTTCTACCCCAGAGGGAAGACCATAAGGAAACTCTAAATAGGAAAAGAAATAGTAGTGTTCACGTGTTACTTAAAGAATGAGAGGAAATGCTAAAAGAAATGGCTACACAGATGGAGGTGGTGTTCCCAAAGTTGTGGAAGATTGAGAAGCTGCTGCATTTCATAACATGCCACATTTGCATCTCTAAGTTCTGTACGTCAATACCAAAGGTAAAGTAAAAATCCAGAAAAAAATTAAAAAGAGAGCGGCAGGCATTTGACATACCTTGATTAGAGGCCATGGAGCGAAGTCGCTTTGAACACCTCGGTTCTTCCATAAGGAATCTGCAGGAGGGGGTGGAAAGAAAAACACATCAGCAGAGTTAAACCACAGACTCATTTCCCAAGCACCACGCAACGATGCGGACCCCCACCAAACGCTCTCCTCTAGTGCCTTCACTGTCCCCAGGCCTCAGAGCACTTGGCTGCCTGGGCACCGAACCCACGAGGCCACCCAAGAGGACAGTGTGAAGGTGGGGGTTGGGACGGGGGCTGTGCTTGTGGGAGACTTCCACACCGTAAAGGGTTTCCAAGGGGAAGCCAGTAGCTAGCATAGACTGGCCTAGAGGCAGTTTATTTAATTTATCCCAGTTTCTACAAGCAAAGCTGGGAGAGGGGAGACTAACTTAGGCCTCCTGGAGGAATGATCCCTCTTTAGGAGAAGAGGGAAGGAAGGTGGGGACAGACAATGGAGTTAGGAAGAGAGGGGTGACAAGGGACGTGGCCATGGCCCTTCTGGGGGAATGAGAATTCTGTCCCCATCTGCATCCATGCAAGCTCTACCCACTCCCCAGGAACACACAGACACACACCTGATCTCCCTGCTGCTGGCTCTGGAGATCTGAAAATTAGGAGGCCCTTCTACGAAGAAAGGCCGAGGAGCTGGAGGTGTCCGCGGATTCACGGCTGTAGCTCTGAGGTCGTCGTACCCCAACCAGGCAGGCAGGAGGGAGCTTGCTGCAGGTCCTGGCTCGGAGCTCAGCAGAAAGCCGACTGCTCGAGGCCCTGAGCCGACCATCTTATAAGGCACCAAGGTGCTTACGTAAGGGGAGTGGTCACAGGGGGGCCCGGCTGGGGCTGGGCTAAATGAGCTTGGAAGGCCATTGGGCCAGTCCTCCCCCTGTGCCTCCCTAACCCCGCGCCCGGTCAAATGAGGCCCTGCCAAGAGGCCGCCATTCATATATGTCAATGGTTGATTGATTAATGTAATCATTGAGAAAAAAAGAAAAAAAGCATAATTACATTTAAGTGCCAACAAAAGGGATGTGTGGTGGTGCCCTGAGAGTGGCAAATACGAAGATTTGATTAGACTTGATCTGACTGTGGTCTAGGAAAGCATCCAGAGGGGGATATTTGGGCTGAAATCTGGACTTTAAAATTTGAAATTGGTCAATGTGAACCGGGTTGGGAGAGGCAGGGAGAGAGGCAGGCGACTGAAGAACGTGTGCTGAGGCCCAGACTGGAAGGGAGCCTGACCCGTTCCGGGAATGGAGGAGAGGCCAGGGCCAGGCCCAGAGGTGGTGCAAGGGGAGGAGAGGGGGCACACAGGAGCTGGTCTTGTTCCAAGGCAGCGAGAAACCATGGAACCGTGTCCTGCAGTGGGTTAACATTTCAAAAACGGCTAGCCTGGCTGTGAAGGAGAGCAAACCCAGGGTTTTCAGATTAACTCAGGAACAGCAAGAAGGCTATTACAGCCCTTGGTGTTGGGTGCAGGGTCCTATTAGGCTAGGACTGTGGGCAGCAGAGGAGGAGAAAGTTCCTCGGTGGGAGAGAAATTTACAAGAGAAAGAGCCCCAGTGTGGACAGCCCTTGGAGGGAAGGAGACTGCAGCCTTGGTAGCCGGTTCATTCAGACAGAATGAACCTGGATGGGGAACCTGCTCTGAATGGGAAGATGTGGAGCTTGGCTTGCATACGTTCGGTTGGAGGAGGTTTTGAGCTGCCAAGTGAGAATGTCAAGTGGCCTTTTGTAAAAAGAGACGAGCTTAGAGAGGTGGCGATGGGGCTGGAGACACGTGTGAGACACACACCACTAGCTTTTATTGCTGTGGGTGCAATAAAAGTTATGTGTTGTTTCCTGCTCTCTTCCTCGGCCTATGGGTGCACACATAGGACGAGGAAGAGAGCAGGAAACAACACACAACGACACTAGAGGGGAACCCACAGTGGGTTGGTTGGTTTGCTTTTTTATTTTTTAGAGAGATGGGTTCTCACTCTTTACAGTAGTGAGATCTTGGATCACTGCAGCCTCGACCTACTGGGATCAAGCGATTCTCCTGTCTCAGCCTCCCGAGTAGCTAGACTAGGGACGCACGCTCCCACACCAGGCTAATTTTTGTATTTTTTTGTAGAGGTGGGGTTTCGCTATGTGAACAGGCTTGTTTGGAACTCCTGAGCTCAAATGATTCTTTCTTCTCAACCTCTCGAGTAGCTGGGACCACAGGCGCAAGCCCCCATGCCCAAGTAATTATTATTGCTTTTGTTTTAATTCTTTGTCGAGATTAGATTTTGCGACGTTGCCCGGGCTAATCTCAAACTCCTGGCCTCAAGCAATCCTCCCACCTTGGCCCAAATCACTGGGATTACAAGCATAAGCTACCACACCCTACTCTCACAGTGCTGTTTAAAAAATTCTGGCCAACCACTGTGGCTCATGCCTATAATCCCAGAACTTTGGGAGATGAAGGTGAGAGAATTACTTGAGCACAGCAGTTTGAGAACAGCCTGGGGCTACGTGGCAAGACCCCATCTCTATACAAAAAAAAAAAAAAAAAAAAATTACCCTTGTGTGGTTTTGCCTGCCTGTGGTCCCATCCTCTAGGAAAGGTGAGCAGGGAGGATTGTTTGAGCCCGGGAGATCAAGACTGCAGTGAACTGAGATTGCACCACTGCATTCCAGTCTGGGACACAGAGTGAAACCTTGTCTCAAAACAAAAAACAAAACAAAACAAAACAAATCTAAAAATGAGGTACAAATAATGCAATTCCAGTTAGATTGTCAGTATTTTTTTTTGTTATTGTTATTTTAAAAAGTCAACTTTATTAAGGTACAATTTACACACAGTAAAATGCTTTCATTTGAAGTACACAATTTGGTGAGTTTTGACAAACATGTAGGCTTGGGTAACCACCTCCACAGTTAAAATAAGAATAATTTCATCACTGGGACAGTTCCCTTGTGTCCCTTTACAGTCAACCCCCTCCCCGAATCCTCTGCCCCAGGCAACCATTAATCCACTTCTTATCTCTACAGGTTATTTTTGCCTGTTCTAGAATTTCACAAAAAGGAAAGCATACTGTATGTCCTCTTTTTTGCCACATTTATCTTGCTTGGCTTAATTTTGTTAAGGTCCATCTATGTTATAGAATGCATGAGCCATTCATTCATTTTCATTCCTGGGTGGTGTCCCATTCCTCAAATAGACCAGGGTTTATTTATCCAGTCACTCGCTCACAGACACTGATTAGGTTGTTTACTGTTTGGGGGTATTACGAATAAAACTGCTAAGAACACTCATGAACAAGACTTTGGATACACATATGCTTTCATTTTGCTTGGATAAACATCTACAAATGAAAAATCTGGGTCAAATGTCAAGAGTTATTTTTAGATTTATAAAATATTATCAAATTGCTTTCCAAATTGATTCCACAATCAATTTTACATTCCTTCCCAAAGTGTTTGAGGGTTTTGGGTGCTCCACATTCCCTGCCAACGCTTGGTGTTGTTGATCCTTATTCTCTAAGCCACTCTAGTGTCTGTTGGAGTGGTGTCTCATTGTGGTTCTAACTTGCCTTCCCTTGCTGACTAATGATGTGCTTATTAGAGTTTTAAAAATAAGTGTTTTTATTTTAGAATAGTTTTAGACTCACAGAAAAGTTGGAAAAAATACAGAGTTCTTATATGTCCCACACCAAATTTACCCTGTTTCTAGCATCTTACAGTGTAGTACATTTGTTATTATTATGGCAATAATAATTATTGGTACATTAATATAATACATTGTTATTAACTAAAGTTTATGTTTTGTTCCGATTTCCTTGGTTTTGACCTAACATACCTTTCTGTCCCAAGACCCCGTCCAGGGTACCACATTACAATTAGTCATGGCTCCTCTTGGATGAGAGAGTTTCTCAGGCTTGCCTTGTTTTTGATGACTTTGACACTTTGAATACTGGTCAGATATATTGTAGGATGCCCTCTCCTGAAATTTGTCTGGTGTGTTCCTAATGATCTGACTGGAATGATACATTTTTGTAAGAAAGATTGCAGAGGAAAAGTGCCATTGTCATCCCATCCTGTCTACAGTCTATCACCATGGCTTATCACTGCTGGTATTAATCCTGGTCACCTGGCTGGGGCAGTGCTGGTTAGATTTCTCAGCCATAAAGTGATCTTCCCCACTCTTTCCCTACTGTACTTTTTGGAAGTCACTATCTATAGCCTACACTTTTAAAAAGGGAAGTTATGCTTTATCTCCTTGCAGGGGAATAGCTACCTAATTTGGAGTTCCCCTGTGTGGAGGATTTGCCTATTCTTCCCCATGTGTTTATTTATTTAAGCATTTATTTCTATTGGCATGGACTCATGGATATCTATTGTATACTTTAGATTATGAATCAATACTTCCTCGGATGAATTATTGAATAATTTTGCTAATTATTTTGTTAAATATTTTACTTAAATATTTAATTATTAATTAGTGAATTATTTTGTCACTCAAAGTTTCTAGCTTTGGCCATTGGGAGCTCATTTAGTTGGCTTCTGGGTCTTTTTGTCACCCTCCATCACTGTGGCTTTTGGTTTGGTTTGGTTTGGGGCCCCTTCTTGCTCCCTGGCACCACAGATGTTCCATGCTCATTTGCATAATTTCATTCTTATTGGGGTTTCATGTGCTCACCAACCACACCCATAAATACTTTTGTGAGATTTCTGTTCAAAACCTTTATTTTTTTTACTGGGTTGACTTTTTTCTTTTCTTTTCTTTTTTTTTTTTGAGATGAAGTTTTGCTCTTTTCACCCAGGCTGGAGTGCAATAGCACAATCTCCAGTTACTGCAACCTCTGCCTCCTGGGTTCAAGCAATTCTCCTGCCTCAGCCTCCTGAGTAGCTGGGACTACAAAGCACCCACCACCACGCTGGGCTAATTTTTGTATTTTTATTAGATACAGGGTTTTGCCGGGTTGGCCAGGGTGGTCTCCAACTCCTGACCTCAGGTGATCGGCCCGCCTGGGTCTTCCAAAGTGCTGAGATTACAGGCATGAGCCACTGTGCCCACCGTTATTTGGTTGACTATTATTGAGTTTTAAGAGTTCTTTGTGTATTATAGATACAGGTCTTTTATGAATATATGTGTTGTGAATATATTTTACCAGTCCATTGCTTGCCTTTTCATTTTCTTAACAGCGTCTTTCAAAGGACAGATTTTAATTTTAATAAAGCCCAGTGTCTCAAGCTGGGATTCCCAGGAAGCCAACACAGAGATGGAAATTAGAGTACAGAAGGTATATGAGGTGTGCCTTTTAGGGATGTGGGAGGGAAAGAAACAGGACCACACAGTCTCAATGCTGCGCTTCAGCAAATCCTGTAGGATGTTCTAAAGTGACCTACTAGAGCTATTCTGAGTTGGAGCAACAGGGCCAGGCTTTGATGTTCCCAATGAACATCACTGGATGCAGTCTGCCTTGTGGAGAATGCCCCTGTGGGTAAGGGCAGGGGAGCCTCTTCAGCCAAGGCAGTCCCTTAGGGTCCATCTGCAAGGGCTGAGGGCAGTCTGCTGGTGGAAATTCTCACAGCTGAGGTCACAAATCTTTTATTTCTTTAGAAGGATCTGGTGACAAATCACTGTTCTCATTGCATAAAATGCACTAATGCTTTCTTGTACAATTCCTGGTTTTTGTGTCTCATCTAAGGAATCTGCCTACTCCAAAGTCATGAAGAGCTTTGCTATATTTTGTTCTAGAAGTTTTATAGTTTGCGCTTTTACCTTTAGGTTAACACACGATTTTTGTTAATTTTTGTGTAAATTGTGAAATAAACGTTGAGATTTATATTTTTAATTATGGATACCCAGTTTGTTCCAACACCGTTTGTTAAAATAAATGCAGTTTTTTTTCTTTCTTGAAAGTTAATGAAATGTTTTAAATTTTATATGGTGAATTATGTTTTAGAAGAAAAAAGTCATAAAAAAAAGACCAATAGTGAATTGAGCCTTTCCCAGCTATCAAAACGGTATGGTATTGGAATTAGGTGATGAGAATAGATCAGAAACCTATTAACAGCTAACAATAGCTAATGTCTATTGGACACTGCTGTATGCCAGGCATTTTCCCCAGTACTTTTCACATATTCATGCATTCAATCCTCCCAACAGCATTAGTAAGATAATTGATTCTCTAAAGCAAAAACAGTAAGAAATATGTAGTGGATTTTAGAACATATGAAAAGTAAAATCTAACAACCAAAGCCCCAAGGAGAGAGGAGCTGAAAGCATGCTATTGCAGCCCTTACACTATACATGAAATAGTATAATATTATGCAAGCTTCCAAAAGAGAAAGCTGCCACAGGCATGGCTTTACTGGTTAATTCTACCAAACATTCATTGAAGAAATAATACCAATTCTACAGAAATTCCAGTGGGACAACCATTTTGAAAGAAGGGGTTTGGCTGAGGCTGCATTGTATGGAAAGATAAATTAGAAGAAAATGATAGAACCTAAATGGCTTTAAACTGGTTGGGCATTATTAGGACAGCTCAGAAAATCTGAATATGAATTTCATACTGGAAAATAATATTGTATAAAGAAAAGTGTT
This sequence comes from Sapajus apella, assembly GCF_009761245.1. Classification (NCBI taxonomy): domain Eukaryota; kingdom Metazoa; phylum Chordata; class Mammalia; order Primates; family Cebidae; genus Sapajus; species Sapajus apella. The sequence goes on along the minus strand of NW_022436949.1, from coordinate 4,641,702 downwards.
AAATATCCTGAGTGTGAAAATTGAATTGCAGTTTATATACAAAACTTTGTTTAAGACTTTAATTTAAATAAATTCAAGCAGTCTACTAAGGTGATGGCATTGAAAAGGATGATGACAGGTAGAAGGGGGAAAGTAAAAACACATTTTTTTATTTGGGAAGATACTGAGTTCAATTGTTAACATTTTGTTAGAAGTCATTTGTAAGGAAATCTAGTTAAAATTTACAGTAGAATAATATCATCTAATACAGTTAAGAAATTAACATAGTCTCTTCACATCCAATTGGTTTGTTTTTAATGTTGAAGTTAATTATTGATTGAATTTACCCATTCTCTTTCCCAAAACCATTTTCTTGTGTAGGTTCCCAAAATTGAGCTTAAGTAATAATGTCTGGTGTTAGGAACTCCAAAATATATTTTCTCAAATTGGTCTTCTAATTGTATATGTAATAAAGCTTTATTATCTGTTTAAAATTTTTCAATATATCTCTTTTGCTCTAAATATTAAATACATAGCCTGAACTTAAAAATATTTATAATCTTATCTTCATGAGACTTCCAAACCACATTGCCAGTTAAACTTACCCCAGCACTCAATATTTAATACACCCAGCTATTTCATGTTTCAGAAACATACCATATTGTCTTGCAACATCTGAACTTATGCATATAGTTTCCTTTTCTAAAAATCCCCATTCACAACCAAGTAAATTTGACCTTAACTCATGTCTCAAGAGACTTCGAGTCTTCCCTGGTTTCCAGGCTATGTTGGTACAAATTCTACTAATATGTACCCATACTGCTACCGACTTAATTTTACTATAATATGTATAATAATCTATTGCAAATGTTTCCTTATAGAAGTTTTTGCAAATAGCTAGTAAATCTTCTAAGTCTGAAAATGTGTTATAGTTTTTATATATTTCTCTTCCTAATTCAATGGCCAGAGCATGAAAGATGATTGATAAATGTTCACCTAATTAATAAATGACTAATTTAGTAAGACAAAAATAATATGATAAATGATATTAATAATAACAAAGAAAGCATGACTAGGTAGGTATAGGCTTTAGTGCAGTATTTATGAGTATTTAAGTGTTTATAATTATTATATTTTAATGTTCAACACAGTTTTATTCTTCTATGTGCAGCACATTTGTAAAGATTCATAACTTGCCAAAGTCTAAGCATCAAAAGCTAAGAATATAAAAAAGCAACGTTACAGTTTAGCAGTCTATAAAAACACCAGTAAGCAGATATTGTAAATCACTAATAGACACAAACTTTCTCAGAGCACAACATAACCATGCTGAAAAGTGCTGTAGATATAACTTGTAGCAAACCTTTCAAAGAAAACTCTATTAATCTTAATTTTTACTGTTGCATTTATCAGAATTAATGCATGGAAGATTATATATGTGAGCTATTTATATGATAATGAAATTGTGTAAAATCTGTGGTATGCACAAATCAAACATTTATATTTGCTTCCTTTCTTGCTATGCTTATTTTGTTGTATTTGTGACTTGTAATTTATTTTCATATGTCATATTTATGAACAGGAAATTGTAATCTATATAAACTATATTCACAGAAGATATTGTATTATAATGACTTTCTCAGTATTTTCTGATGTATTTTCTCATTCTCTAATATATTATAAATGTATGCTCTAAATTGTTGTATATATTACTATATTTTCAACAGACAAAATCTACTTAGATACTTCTAAATGAACTTGGAATTTGGTGAGGTCATGCCACAGAATGTGTAAACATATTCAGTCATTTTGTGAATTTATACCTACTTAATAATATCAGGAAGTACTGTCATCTTTTGAATTAGGGAAAATAATTATAGAAAAATATTTCTCAAGTTTAAAAAGGGCATTTCCCTACCATCCCCACACTCCGAGGAATGTGAAGATAATGAGAATCTGCCATAAATCAAATTACTTTATCTACATCTTGAAAGTGCAAAGTTTATCTCTATTCTGTATTTTGTCCTTTGACTTTCTATAGAACTTTCTTACACAGCTGCCCAGGAGCACAATACTATCCTTCATATTCTAATGAAAATTCAATCTCAAAGGCATTCATTTCTTAGTTTCATTTTAAAGTTGTGAAGTAGTTGTATTATCCACGTATTTTTATGCATGATATTATTTTGCCATTTCTCTTTTCTTCGAACTTTTCTAATTTTTCAAATGCTATAAACTGGGAAATTTAACTTTTTGAACTACCTCATTCGGTTGTTTAATTTCTTTCTAAATCCTTGGTTTTTTCTGCAGTTCTTTGTATAAACACTTGTGACCTCCGATCTTTTAATCCATTCTACATCTTCTGTATTCTTTCTCCTTTCTTCATGCATTTAATCCTAGACTTCAAAAGGCTTTTTTTTTTTTTTTTTGGATTGCCAACTTAATTATATAATAAAATTCAGTGGGAAATCAGTCACCAAAAAATTCTGATTTACAAGCAACTTCTCAAAGCCTGTTCATGTATTCTCTTTTGTAACATAAAGACTATAGTTTCTACTAAAATAAAATATTTAAATTTTTATTATGTATATACATACATCTATCTAATATATTAAAGTTTAACAATACTGTTTATCACAAGAAGCTGAAAATATTAATAATGTTTTTCAAAGCATTTTTCAGGTAGGAGTTTAGTCAGTATGTACAATAAAATCAATTTCATTTGGGGTTTAATATTCTGAGCTTAAATTAAGTCATCAGAAATTTTGATGGAAGTGAAGCATGTAAAGATGAGAATGCTTTTAATTGTTTATAAATTTTCATTTTGAACATTACTATGGTTACTGAATCTAACTCACTGTAAGTCAACTTTAGCTTAAATATATTATATATTTGGTCATAATTTATCTAAAATTTGTAGTCTGAGATAGATGGCTAAATAATATATAAATATGTATACATATAACAACAGCTATTGCCAGGAACCTTTCAAATTATGACGATTTCTGCTGATTATTAAGAGTAAATCTTTTAACTTTATGCCACTATTAGTTTCAATACTAAGAAATCACAGGTATAATTACCAACAGGGAAGTATTCATTTACACATTAAGCCATGATTTTATATGTACACATGTGCATGTTTTTATAATATTGTGTGTATTAAATTTATAATATTAATAAATAAATCCCCTTTTTAATGATCACCTTATTTAAATTGGGGTTGATTGTGGGTACATGGATTTGAGAAAAGTATATTTTGAGCACATCTGGGGAAAATAAACATATTTGTAGTGGAAGACATGAAGATTTGTGATCCAAACTTCCCATAATGTCCATTATTTTAGCAAGACTGTAACTAGTACAAAAATCATGGGCTCCCTACTAGACCTACTAAACATAGTAGATGGGCTTCTTACAATAGGAGTGTCTAAATAAAGCCTGATGATCTTCAATACCTTCCCTGGGGAAGGAGCAATTGAGGGATGTCATGAGCAGACAACTCAGATATGAAGAAAAAGTGGAATAATATATGTGATCTATTTATTCATTGTTTCTTTTAAATCAATAAAATGTGTAAATGTATTATATACTATTATATATGTAATATAATATTGTATTATATAATATTATATATTACATATTATATAACTTAGCATGCGTAACAAAGAGAAGTGGGAGCAGCAGAGATTCTAAAATCCCACAGGGTTGATAGTATCATCATGTTCTGGCAATTCTAAACAAATCAGTTATAAAAGATTCCCTTACTCCTACTCAACCCATCCCACAATCCTTCCAGCTTTTGTACCACTGGCAAGAAGTGTTCCTGATGCAACATTCACTGCTTTCTGCTTCGAAAGAATCCTCTGTCCTGTGAATATCTCTCCACAGACAGTAAGTTCTTAATACAAGGGACGGAAGGGCACACACAGAAGTGGGAGGTGGAGGATACGATGGAGAAGGTGGTTGGGGTAATGAAGACGGCATGGAAGACTGCATGGTATTTCATATATAATTTCTAAATATGTACATTTTTCCTTTGAATTAAGATCCCAAACATTTAAAAAAATTCTTAATCAATTTCATGCAGGTCAGAGAGAAAATGAGCAATAGTGCCTAATGTTGAGACTTGTAAATTTTCTCTCTGTGTGTTTTTAGAAGTATTTGACATGATTGTATTAATTGACTGACAACCAAACATCTAACCTGGCTCACCCTTACCTTTCTGCCTTCCTTCTTCTTCCTCATTTTTTTTTTTTTTGGTCCTTCCCCCATGTCCCTTTAATGACTATGGGCTAAGCAGTGTCTAGGGACAATGGGTAAAGTATTGAGCAAAACAGGTACTACTCTGCTTCACATTGTGTTTATAATCTAGAAACATGTTGTACTTGGTGACACTTTAGTTTTTAGCAATTATCACTGTCTGAAAAGAAAAACTATGTAGTAATACACAATTTTGTGAAACATATGTACTTGGTTCAAAATGTTGTAGATCCCCCAAATTTAGGTTAATGCTCCTGATACATAGTAAGCCAAACACTGACACATCAACACCTAGGAGCAGAGAGAGATTTATTCAATTTGGCTAAAACAAGAGCAGGAGAGAGAAATCACTCAAATTCTATGTCTTTGAACATATTTGGTGGCTTTTATGGTAAGGTAGGTATCTGAGGAGTGAGATGTCCTGATAATCAAAACTGTTTGCGTCCCTTGGCCTAATCAAACTTCTAGATCCCATCAAGGAGGTCTACATGGTCTAAGGTTCATTGTTCTTTGAAAGACAAACAAGTTTATTAATCCTGTGGGCAGCTCTTGGTGGTTAGGATGTGAAGTTAATTAGTGACTACTCCCTAGTGAAGCTACTATAGGCAAGCAAGTATGCATGGAGAAAGAAAACAAAGACAAAGAAACTACGTAAAACAAAGTCGTGATTTTTATAAAATACAGGCTTGGTTACAAAAGCACAGAAGAGATAAAACAAATGAACAAATAAATAGAATTACAGACACTTTTATTGAGATATATTTGCTTGAATAGGCATTAGCTATGAGATATATTTACTAATGTAAATGCATTTAAATGATTCTAACTGGTTGACAATATTCCAAAATGCAACTAACTAGATATAGAATGTGAAAATGTTGTACTACAAAAATATATTTGATGTTAATGCTAGCAATATGCACTACACTGATTCATATTAGTGATGAGACCTTGGAGAAGCATAAAGTTATAGTAAAATGAATGTGAAAGGCAAGCTACAGACAATAATTGCCTTATAAAAGCCTTTCATTAAATATCAAAGTGCTGAGTTGGCCAACACCATGATTCTGAAAGCAAAAGCTAAACTTTTAAAAAAGGAAGTGTTCCTTAAGCTCTCCCAGACTTTTTTGTTTTGTTTTGTTTTGTTTTGTTTTTCTAGGAATTAAACTTTGAAGGTTAGGAGAAACTCTATAGTGAAGACAAACTATCAACTACATGAGAAAAGAGTAAAGCTTCGATGTGTTAAGAGATTATTGCATTTCTTCTTAAATTAGTTAGAAGATTTTAATTTTAGAATTGACTTTTTTTTCTGGAAACATGACAGATAATATTTTGTTTGCTATACCATTAAAAGCACTGTATATCAATGTTGTGCGTATGTATTATGTAATTTATAATGAAGATAATTAGTCATAAATAATTGGAGGAAAATTAAAGTCAATATCAAAAAAGGGCAAATTCCCCAAAGTAACATAACCCAGTTGTGAAATAAATAATAATATATTCAAGTTGATGAAACAAATATGTAATTCAAACTCTATTATTCTGTACAGTAAAGACCAGATTATAATCAATTATAAACTATTAAAAATGTACCAGATGTAATCTTTTGATTATTTCAGTTTTTCAAATGGCATTTTGGTGTCTAAAGGATTATTTTATTTTATTTTATCTCCATACATACATGAATTCCCCCTTAAAGGTCTTTTGAAGTATTGGCCAGAAACAACAATAACAAAAAAATGTGTAGGCATACTTTCCAGTTGTTCCAGGTTTTAAATAGAACTGAATATTCAGTGCTTATGTTATAATAGTACAGTATTAATCAGTTTTGTTTCATTAACAAACAAGTCTCAAATCTCAGTGATTTACACAAAACATTTATTTTCAGATTATATTACTCATCAGCAATTGCAGTTCAGCCATTGAATTTGCTCCACATTTATTTTTCTAAAATTGATGTTGAATTTTGAGCCCTTATTTGGACATTATTGCCCTTGAGGACACATGAAAAGGGCAAGGATGGGCAAAAACATGAGATTCCTTTAAAAGTCTCAGCTCAGAACTAGCACCTTGTCACTTCTGCTCACATTGGTTCCAGAAAGCTAGATGATCATCAGAAAATGAGGTAAGGAAGTATACTCTGCCTACATGTGACAATGGGAGGGGCTGCTTGATCTTCTAACAGGGAAGAGAATCAATTAATTGTTGAGAAAAATAATATAATCCATTATTGAAGTATTTTTAATTTCCTGCTTCCCTTCCAGTATATCTTTGAAAACATTTATGACCTTTTAATTATCCTAATAACTCACCTTCTCCACTCTAATTCATAGAGTTTTTAACATATATATGCATAGGAAACCCTTGTAAGTTAAATTAAAAGGGAAAGTAATTATGAATAAGCTATAGGATCTCTCTCTGCCTAATTCTGTTACTGCTATTAATCTTTCCACTTATCTTTTGATACTGAATACAAAGAAAAAAAGAAAAAGAAGAGAAAAACAACCAGCTTGATGTTCTAGGAAAAGTTGGTCATTTTTGGAAACAATATAAGCCTGTATGTTCACAATTGATGGACACAATAATGTTCTTGCCATGTGAACAGAAAGGAGGAAATTGGTAGGGTCACAATTTATGAAAGCTCTGCATCCTGTTTCCAAGTTTAGAGGGACATTCAAATGCTGAAACTGGGGGTCCTTAGTAGTCCCAGGGTGGAAAATTTCTATAATTGGGACTCGCAGTGAGAATATAAGGAGCATTAAAATGCCATTAACTTCAACTACTCACACTCAGACAATACATTGAATTTGATTATTATGACATTACACAAATATGTATAGTATCCAAATGTTCTTTAAGCTATTTATGAAAGTGAATATAAACGTGCATTTGGTACCAGAGAGCACGTTAACTTAATTATATATATATATATATATATATATGCCACCTTACTCCATGTAGAGAAAATGCAGTACAATGTATTGGATCTATATTCACTATTCTTACGAATATCATGCCCAATTCAGTTTATTGAATGCCAGTGACTTTCAAGTGAACTGATTTCACAGGACTAAAAACTGGAACAGAAGCATGAGAAGAAATGGAGAGTAGTATACCTCAATTATTTATTGGTTGTTTTATTTTCTTCAATTACTGTTTGTTGCTCTGTTTTTTCTCTTTGTAAGTTGCCTTTTGACTGGCATTGCTTTGATATCCTGCAGACAGCTGCTGCCAAATTTACCAACAGTGAAATGTTGCAAACTGCCAATTGAATTTTTAATGTTTTGTTTTGTGTTAGTGTTGTTAAAAATCACGAAATCATTTTCTAACAAATTACACCAGTGAGCTATGGTTATTTTTTCCTCAAAACAATTTGCCTGAGCAAAGACCTCCCTGTTCTGATAATAACTTGAAACAGGTATGCATTTAAAGTTAAATATCTTAAGTGTATGCTTAAAACTAGAAAATGCCAGATATAGGTGAAGGGGAGGAAGGCAGCAAATTACACTGCCATGTGTGTACCTATGCAACAATCTTGCATGTTCTTCACATGTACCCCAAAACCTAAAATGCAATAAAATAAAAAATAAAAAAAACTAGATGTAAAACACAAAAAAGAATAATTAATTGCATAAAACCAATTCAACTGGAAAGGATTGTAGTTTCTCTCTCTCTCTCTCTCTCTCTCTCTCTCTGTCTCTCTGTGTCTCTCTTGCTCCCAAACATTTCTGTCATTTTATGAAGAGTCCAACCATTATTGAATGAAAAGAATATCCTCCAACCAATGTGCAGGCAGTGTTGTATTTTCTGTTGTGTACATGTGAAAGAGAGACTGGTTTAGAAGCAAACAAGAAAGTGGACCTGTGCTATTTGTTAATATCATTAAAACGTAAGCCAATGAAATCTCCCCAATTTATAATCAGACTCATAATATAAAATTGCTCATTTACATCTCATATCCAGAAATTGATAAAACTTTACTGTCTCCATAAAGTGTATATATAAAGCAACTTTTAAGCTTGTTTGCTGTTCAAAAAAAATGTTTTAACAACATTTGGATAGATCATTGGAATTGAGTTTAATTATAAGTCAATATAAATATAAAATGCATTTTGCTTACTATGTAATAGAATGTATAGTTTTATAAACATGTTAAAATTCCAAATTGTCCAGGGTTTTACATACATAAATAGAATTTCTAACATATGTGACAATTCTATATTCTGGGACACACACACACACACACACACCCACACACACACAAATAATACTTATATGTATGTGTATATAATACATATAATTATTCAATCCTGGAGTTTTTTTAAACTTAAAAGGAAAATAATAGTCTTTTATATTTGCATAGCTATTCACTATTTCCGTTGCTGCTTCTCCATTTTTGAAGATGCATTTTCCCTCAAGTACCATTTACTTTCAGCCTGTAGTGTTTCCTAGAGACCAGTTTTATTGGTAAAATTTTCTAATTGTTTTCTGTCATTTAAGAATCTCCTTCTTTCACACTCATTCCTAAACAATAACTTTAAAGATATTAAACTTGAATTTGACAGTTCTTTTCTTTCAGAGTTTTATGTATATTGTCCAAATGTCTTTGCCTTATGTGATTTCTATTGAGAAGTTTTGTGTCATTTGAATCATATTACCCTTGTATACATTGTTTTGCTTTATGTTTTACTCTAGATGCTTTCAAATTATTTTATTTATCTTTCGTGTTCAGCCATTTTATAATGATTTGACTTGTCATGGTTTTCTTTTAGATTATCCTATTGAAGGTTAGATGAGGTTTTTCTGTAAAACTTTAAATTTATGAATTTAAATATGAACTTTCAATTTATGAATAATCTAGGAATTATTCCTTCAAGAACTTTTCTCTGTCCAAATTTTATTCTACTTTCCATTGGATGTTTCAGTGACATGTTATGCACTTGGATATCAGAAACTCAAGTCCCTGAAGTTCTAACTTATTTTTCTTTTAAAATATCTGTTCTTCAGATTGGATAATTTCCATTGTTTTATCTTTAATTTAATTGAGTTGTCTTCTATAGTTTCCATTCTGTTATTATGCTCATTTAGTTTTTTTTTTTTTAATTTCAAATAGTCTCTTTTTCCATTGCATAATTTCCATATGATACTAAAAATGTATCATATGGAAATTGTATGTTATTTGTTATTATATATTATTTGTTGAAAGCCTTTTTTCCTATTCATTCCAAATGTGCTTACCTTAATGTCATGGAACCTAGTTATAATAATATTCATTTTATAATATTTGTCCAATAATCCATTATATGTATAATATTAAGGTTTTATTTCTGTTGATGTTTTTTCTCTTGAGAATTTGTCACATTTTCTTATTCTTTGTATGGCAGGTCATTTAGCACTATATTGTGGACATTATAAGCAATGTGTAATAAAATGCTATATTTGAATTTTCAACATAGAAAAGGAATAAATAGAAAATGCAAGGAAATACTGCAAGGCAACAAAAAAGTCAGGAAAAATAATGAACACATGCAAAAGATATGAACGGCAATTTCTCAAATTAAAATTTTAATGCAAATAATTAAGGGAAAATACACATGGTAATTATATATGGGCAAATAAAATACCACAAAATTTGTAAAAAATCAAAATTCAGTAATACCAACTATGAGTCACTGTGTACTGCTTGTAGAAGTAAAAATCGATGCGAGCATTTTTAAGAAAAAATTGATAAGCATAATTAAAGTCAGATAATTTCCTGTGAGCCAACATTCTACCTCTGGATATATTTTTTGAGGAAAACTCTTGCAAATGTGTAATGGGTCTTGAGTTACAATGGTCTTTCATCATTTATTGTTTTGTCAGATAGATGGAAAGAATCTTGATGTCCAGCATAAAAAGATCAATATATAACATGTTAAGTGTATTTGCTATGAAATACTATGAATCACTTAGAAGTGATTAATTTACTGTCATGGCATACAGATAGATGTTTAAAGCATATCATACAAGCACAATAGATAACTATCTAATGGAGAATATTGGCAAAAATATTGGAAGATTATAGCTATCTCTGCTGGTGTCTCAAACATATTATCTCAGCATTCATATTTCTGTACATGGCAATGGATTCTTAGTGAAAACACCTGAGTTTCTGCCTAAGAGCTTTCTCTAGTTTTATTAATGTGCACAGTTCATGTTCAGGGAAAGTCAAGTGAGAGGGAGTTAAACCTCTAAAAGTCAGTCTCAACCCATAATTACTAAACAATGGTGAATACATACTGCAATGTCCTTATTCCTTGAAAAAGACAACTCAACTCGGCCAACTACATTTTTTCAGGAGGGCCCAAAGGAAACTACCTTTACAAATGCATAAGTAATAGAATAGTGAAGTGGGATCAATGATGTATCTGAGAAACTCAGTGGTGGCTCTGCTCAGCAGGCCAGGTGGTAGACAACAGATGCCAATAGAATTTGGTGGCCTAAATGTAAATTGGTATAATAAGATTATAGAACTATAGAGCTGGTAACAATGGCACTTAACTGTTGGAAACTGGTTGGATGTAATTCTCTTATTAGTCTGCAAACTAGCAATGGTCCAAAGAAACATTGATGCAGAAGTATTAAAACATTGATCAATGTCACAGAACATTGATTCTGTGACAATAGCTAACTGAACACAGTATTTCTGAAAGGCATAAATCGACGGTCCATGAGAAAATTATTTTATTTGTATAGCCAAAAAGTTAAAGACATGATCAAAATATCAGATTCTTCAATAAAGAGTTCAAATTTCCTTGTGCAATATCCAAACTTGAGCCATTCTTGGATCCAGAAGTTTACCAGTGTAATGGAAGGTTGTAACTTCTGGAGGTCTACGTATAGCATTCATTGACCCAATCCTTCCCGAGAGGGGTATATGGTCATTTATCAGATTACCATACAGTGACAACAGGAGGAAAAGGCAGACAAATATATTTGGTGGATGTTGTTCTTGGCTGACGTTAATTATAGGAAACCACAAAAAACATCATGTACCTACTATTAACAGTAGGACCACGTGGAGACAAAATGACAAATGAAGCCCTGAACCAGTTTCCTCTCCTAATGGGTCCAATGGACGGGGAGCACCCTTGGCCAAAACCATTTGCTTGGTTTTCTAATTACATACTTAGAATATATATGTAATATATAAATCTTATATTGGTCCCTGATAGTTTAGTAAGAGCTGGTATGAAAGAAAAGAAAACCTCTGAAACTCCCACCCAGCACAGCCAACAATGTAAATCTGAACCACAATTAATCCTGGCTGAAATAACAAAATTAGTTCCACTTTCAAAGACTCATAGATGCAAGGGCAATATTCCCTATAAAATCACAATTTACTCTGGACCGGTTCCTGCAAAACTTCAGATGGATCATATTCAGAATCACAGGCCACAGTGATAACTACTGACATCTTTATTAGAATAATCACAATATATCAGCAACTTGATATGTGACTCTCATATGTGATTAATCAGTTTGTTTTAATTTTAATCAGAAAGAGACAATAAATATCACTGTCCTCATGTTTATATCCAAAGCTCTATTAACTCACATATGTATATACTATATAATTCAAAGAAACTTTAATTATCTTTACCTGGTCCAATGCATCACACTATGTGGATAATGTGTTGCTCATATTTCCCCATAATATTTTAGTAAATATTCTAGATAATAGAAATTGTACATTACAAGAGAACAATACTGTCTAAATTTTCTTTCTTTTCTTTGTTTTTTTGAGACAGAGTTTCACTCTTGTTTCCGAGGCTGGAGTGCAGTGATGCAATCTTAGCTCACTGCAACATCCACCTCCCAGGTTCTCCTGCCTCAGCCTCCTGAGTAGCTGGGATTACAGGTGTTTGCCACCACACCCAGCTAATTTTTTGTTTTTGTAGTAGAGACAGGGTTTCACCATGTTGCCAGGCTGGTTTTAAATTCCTGGCCTCAGGTTTTAAATTCCTGACCTCAGGTAATCTGTCCCCCTCAGCCTCCCAAAGTACTGGGATTACAGTGTGAGTCTGTAATTACAGTGTACACTCAGCCTACTCTCTAGATTTTCAATAATTGATCACTTTATCCTGTCTTTTCTTCCCTGACTACTCTAGGTGAATAGTAATAGTAATTGTATTCACCATATGTTATATTACTTTCGTTTGCATGTATTTACTCTGTTAAATCAGAGTGTACTAATGAAAAAAACCATTTTATTTTATTTGCATCTTGATATTATTAAAATTAAGAAGCACATATATATATATATATGTTAGGCCATGACAATTGTTACTGAATTTTATTTCATTTAGATTATAATTTCAATTTTCAAAGTTTTTTATACAATTTTAGCTGATTTAAAATCATATATTAAATAGCAAGTTGTTTTTTCTTTCTTTAATACAAAGATAGATTATCATTGTCCTAACCCATTTTGTGTTGCTCTAATAGAATATCAGAGGCTAGATAATTTATAAAAGGAAATTTAGCTCAAAATCTTGTAGGTGGAAAAGTTCAAGAGCATAGCACTTGATCTCTCAGACCAGCTGCTAGTGAGAACCTATAACTGGGTCAAAACATGGTCAAATTTGTTCCTTTTTGTGGCTAACTAATATTTCATTTATGTATATAAAAGTAGAAAACCGAGAGGACATGTGCACAGAGATCACATGGTAAGAGAGGAAGCAAGCATGAATCTAGGAAGCTTGACTTGCTTTTATAACTACCCACTCTCATTGTAACTTATCTAGTCCTGAGCAAGCAAGAACTCACTCCTGAATGAGTGAGACTTTACTTCCACCAGAGGATATTCATCTGTTCATGAAGGATCTAATCTCATGACTCAAGCACCTCGCTCTGGGACCCACCTCCTAGCACTGCTGCATAGGCAATTACAGTTCAATTTGAGTTTTGGCAGGGACATACGACATCCAAACCATAGCTCTCATCAATATGAAATTCATCCCCAGGATCAAAAGACAACAGCTTGCTTTCAAAATTATTATTGCAAGAAGTTTGCAGGAAATTTCGTAGTGACTGTTCTCACAATAAGGAAGATAGTTCTATTGAGATACTGCAAATATCAAATAAGAAATTCAATAGATTAGCAGCTGTTAAAAGAATTTAAAGATGGAGATGACTAGTTTCATAAGAAAAAGTCATTAAAATATTCAATCAATAATAAAGAAAGCATAGAAATAACCAAGGAAAAGTTTTGTTTAAATAAGAAATATGAATATTTTTTTCATTATGCTTAATGAAACCTATTAAGAAGTTGTTGATATCAGCCAGGCGCAGTAGCTCACGCCTGCAATCCCAGCACTTTGGAAGGCCAAAGCTGGCAGATCACATGAGGTCAGGAGTTCAAGACTAGCCTGGACAGCATGGTGAAACCCTGTCTCTACTAAAAATACAAAAATTAGCTGGGCGTGATGGTGGGCACCTGCAATACCAGCTACTTGGAAGGCTGAGGCAGGAGAATGGCTTGAGCCTCGGAGGCAGAGGTTGCAGTGAGCTGAGATAGTACCACTGCACTCCAGCCTGGGTGACTAAGCGAGACTCTGTCTCAAAAAAAAAAAAAAAAAAAAAAAAAGAATTTGTGGATGACTGCTGTGAATAGTAGTTTAGAAGAAGACAGTATAGAGGAGGCTTCAGTATTCTGAATCATCATTTTCCTTCCTATATTTCTCTTCAATAATGTAAGCTAAATTTCAGGGGTTTTGTATTTTTAAAATTGTTGTTGTTTTGGTGGTAATACTATAAATCAGCTAAGAAATGAAGACACACACATGCCTATACTTCATGTACACACACACACACACACACACAAACACACACAGACACACACACACACACATACACACGCATGTTATACCGATATATTAAATAACATATACGTATAACAAAACTGGTAGCAAAAGATTTTGGATCATCAAGCATTCCTGTCCCAAATAATAGAAATTCTCTGAGTTAAAAAAATGGCAAAATTTTGCTCCTTAACTGACAACACTATACCGTTTCCTAGTCTTCATATAAAAAAGATTTATTTTAATACAATTGCAGAATGAAAATGTTTACTGCACTGTTTTATCCCTGTCTGTGTCTTGAGGTTGTGGTGTGGAGGAGCGAACAGTAGATATAGTTAAATTTATAAGCTAGAAAGACAGAGGTATATGTACATGGTATCTTATCTGTTTCTTCAGTATAGAAAATACAGCCACTAGTCCAAGAAAGCATGTAAAGAAACTATGTCAACACTGAGATGCTATAAATTTATAAAGGTGACAGTAGCATAATAAGACAAATTACTTTAAATATCATAAATTACCTGATGTATTAATATATTTATAATGGAAAAACATGATGAGCTATTTCATTTTTCTTACAGATACTTTAATAAAATTCAAATGCAACATATATGACATTGATAATCACATAAGATGGCTGCAAAACAAGAATCTTCCATTAAAAACTATTAATTGTATAAAGACATAAACCTGCAAGAGGCAAAAATTTTCATATGCTGATCCTTACAATCCTCTTTCCTACCCCTCCTGCCAAGCAACTAAAAATTAAATAGATTCTAAGCACATCTAGACTAGGCAGAATCAGGGACTTGCTTTGCTTGGATGAAAAACAGTTACATATTGCACATAAGATTTATATATTCCTTAGAATCTTGGGTTTGATGGGATGGAAAGAACATATGTCTCAATTTTATTCTTCAGGCACAGACTGCCTCATGTTTGCCTCAGTAACATTTAGAAGCATGTCATATTATTCCTTTCAAGGATCCATAAAAACTAGCACCATCATTTAAGAATTTTACTTTTTCTTAAAGTAGGCTCTCTTCTCAGATTTTGAAACATCCCTTTTCACAGCATGTGAAACACAAATAACTTTCGCTTTAAAACTACTAAACCCTATGTAGGCTCAATGCATTGCACAATGTAGCCATTTATTTTATCACATTTGTAAGTGAACATCATATGATGCTATCTCCAAATAGAAATGTTTATAGAGCTCATGAAAGAATACAATGCAGACAGTTGGTAAACTACCAATTAACAGAACCAAAGTACAGGACATATAAGACTCCAAGAGAAAAAGAGTGATGACATGGCTAAAAATCAGTGCAGTATTATGTGATATCAGACATAGAATTTTAAATAAATATAGAATTCTACATTATGCTTAGTAATTTGTATTTTAAACATGCATTCATTATTTTAAATGAACATACTAAAATATTAGCTTTGTATTCTAACATTTCTGTTAGCATTTAATTATTGGAATTATTAAATTCTAAGGATTGGCAAAGTAAAATGAAGATTAAAATTTAATCGTTATAATCTTTCCTTTATCTTCACTAGTTTGTTCAGGGTGCTGGCCATTGACATATTTGGCAGTTAGTTTGAAAATTTCAATATTTTGGTTATTTCTTGACATTATTATGATATTATTTGCTAGTAGAAAAATATTCTTATTTTAAAGTCATAACTTTATTGCAATTTTAGTTTTTCTAATAATCTCAAGATAGAGATGAGAATTTATAAAATTCTAGTACATTCATATTAGATTCATAATAGAAAGGATCTATTTCTTTGATCACGCTTCTTCTGGTATATGCTGATGTGAGAGAAGCATCATAATTATACCTTATATAATTGGGATATTAAATATGAACAATTTCTCTAGTGATTTATAATTTCTCTTCATCAGTTGCTATTATTTCTCTCCAACATAAATTATTAATCCCAAATCCTCAAAACCTCTTGTTCCTAAGAAGCATATTTGCCTACTTCTCCCTGATTTGACATTTAAAAATTTGATACCTCTTTTGCAAAGTTTGATGCTTTCCTAATTTATATACTTTCACATACTTATTTAGTCTTTTTTAAAGCATCATTTGGAAACTACTGTTTCTTCCTAGTAAACATTTTTGCCAACTCAAAATTTCTCTGCTAATCCCCTTCTACTAGCAAATTAAAAGTCGGCATTCCTCAGATGACACCATATTCAAAACTCATTATTTCAAATAGGATAGTCTTATTTTAAGTAATACTTGTACTACTTAAAAAAGTCAGTACTGTAATATCTTCATTGCTAACTAAAAACAAGTCATAGTCATCTTCTGCTGCAAATCAGTCCTGAACCTACTTAGAATTTTGGAACACCTTGATCTCTTTTTTCTTCTTGTTATCAACCCGACATCAAATTATAACAAAATATGTTTGAAGAGCAGTCCTTGTAAAACATGAGGTTTAATTGGACAAATAAGTCCCGATTTTCTTTCAAAGCCAAAATAATTAGAGTTTTTCTTATTAAAATAATAAATTGCCTAAATTTTATTGGTCTGCCTGAA
Organism: Sapajus apella; assembly: GCF_009761245.1. Lineage (NCBI taxonomy): Eukaryota > Metazoa > Chordata > Mammalia > Primates > Cebidae > Sapajus > Sapajus apella. The sequence goes on along the minus strand of NW_022436949.1, from coordinate 4,625,057 downwards.
GCTTGAAAACTAATTATGTGAACAAATGGAAAAGTGATTAACAAGTAGGTAGATAGACTAGATTAGATAAAATAGCAGCCAGTAACAGAAGCACCTCAGATTCTAATATTCAGTTTATATTAAACCATCCTGGTTAAATATAAGATATATATATATGTGCGTGCATGTGTATGTATATGCCTTTACTTACATATTATTATATGTTGTCAATACAGGTGTCTTCCCTATATGTAGAGACTATTACATAAGTTCTTTTACATCAATGGCTGACTTTTTTCTATATATACCTATATTTATATATTATGTAAGACATGTATATATATATATCTTATATTTTTATATTTTATAATACCATATTATAGTATTCTAATATATATTTAATATTATATTTTAATATTAATATATTTATATAAGGTATATATAAATAAATAATGTAATTATAGTATATATGTACAAGGTATATAGAAGATATATATAAAGTTATATAAAGTACAAAGGTATTATAAAGTGTAACTTATAAGGCATATAATACTTTTATATATATAGCTTATATACTACATAATTAATATTTATATTTCTAAATCATATAATATGTAATTATGTTGTTATTATATTTACAAATTATATAATTATATGATTATATAATACCTTTTTATATATATACCTTATGTGTTAATATGTAAGTGTATATATATGCCTATATATAGGTATATATAAATGTAGCTGTATGTATGTATATATGGATATATGTGTGTGTATGTATACATATAAATATATATGTAATGCTTTTAATTGGCAAAAATTTCCTACATTTATCATGTACATTTTTCCTGAAACATGCATCCACTGTGTAATCACCAAATTGAGCCCACCAACATATGCATTACTTCACATAGTAATCATTTACATCCCTAAATTCCAATCTTTTTGATACAATATTTTTTTCTACTTCTGTTTTCTAAATTATTAAATCCTTCAAAAGAACTAAGAGCTAGATTCAAGTGAATTTCTGGAATTGTCTGAGGACATCAATTAATTTTGTGAACAATATAAATAAGTATTAAGGATATGGAATCATAGTAATATTTTCTTCAGTACTAGAATCATCTAACTGATGGTAAATTTTATTTTTCCTTTCCATCATTTTTTGTATCATATTTAAAATCACTTCTGATTGCTTGAACCCAGGAAGCGGAGGTTGAAGTGAGCTGAGATCGCGCACACCAGCTTCCATCTCAAAAAAAAAAAAAAAAAGTGGGTGAATGCATTTGTAACATATGTGACACACATTATACCTACCTCATATTCAGTGAGCTATTACGAATCAAGAAAAAGATAAATCAATATTAAAATAATTACAGAATATAGACTATGTGTAGAAGAAGGAATTACCAATAAACATGAAAAGATGCTCAACAATGCTAGCGTTTAAAGAAATGCAGATTTATGGGAGGCTGAGGCGGGTGGACTGCCTGAGGTCAGGAGTTCATGACCAGCCTGGCCAAAATGGCAAAACCCCCTCTCTACTAAAAATGCACAAATTAGCCAGGCGTGGTGGCAGGTGCCTGTAGTCCCAGCTATTCAGGAGGCTGAGGCAGGAACCCAGGAGATGGAGGTTGCAGTGAGCTGAGATCGTGTCATTATATTACAGCCTGGGCAACAGAGCGAGGCTCAGTCTCAAAAAAAAAAAAAAAAAAAAAAGAAAGAAATGCAGATTTAAACAATAATATTCAATTGTTGGCTGGATTTAAAAGGCTAATATTACCAAGTGTTGGCTAGAATAAACAGGCTTTCTCATAGACTGTGGGGAAAAATGTAGCTCCATCTACCAAAATTTTAAGTGTTCTTTCTCTGAAAGTCTGCAGCTTCAGTTCTTGAAATTTATACACTGCACAAGGATTCAAAGGCATATGTAAATGAATGCCTGTTATACTATTATTTGTAGAGCAAAAAACTTAAATGTCCATCAATAGAGAACTAATTCCTCAAATTATGGTATAGCCATATTACATTAAAAACTATGCAGTTATTTAAAATAAGGCAGAAATGTATATAAAACCATGAAAAGAAAATATTCCTAATGTATATATTCATATACATATCTCAATACAAAAAAGATAAACCTATTAGGTATGTGTGTGTGTGTGTGATTAAGAGAGAAAACAAAACCAATTAGCCAAACAGAATGTATAAGATATATTTCCATTTTTAAGATAAAGTACACCTGTATGTACATAGGGCAAAACTAGGAAAGACATATACCAAACTGTCAATTGTAATTTCTACAGAGGGGAATAGCAAGTTGGGGTGTTGGAGGAGTTGGGGGTGCTGGAATCTGACTCAAAAGAAGACTTTTATATTTTATTTCACATACTTCTATAGTACTAAATTTTCCCAAGGATGAGCATAGATTAATATTACAGTTTTTTAAAAAACAATAAGAATATTATATTATGAAAAAAACTCTGGAGTTAAAGTTAAAAAAAAAAAAGAAATAATCTAATTCTTATCAGGCACATAGAGCTGTGGTTATTAGAAAAATATTGGCTAATTTGTTTAAGACATCATTACATTTGTAAAAGATAATTTTCTCTTATGTAGTTTGAGATAAAAATTGAAGTAGATTAAAAATGATTGATAAAACATGATAATAATTAAACTTTTTCTTGTGTGGTGGTTCCAATTATTTTTTGATGCACTATAATTACCCAAATTGGAGTCAATAGCAAACCAGATACAGGGAGATATGACTTTTGACTAAATATATCTTGTATATGAGAATGACAACAATATACACTGATTCAGAATGAATTATGCCCATGCTGGCAATGCAGCTATTTGCACTTTGTCATCAAGTTTCTCTTCTATTTAATTATGCCAATGACTACCAACACATCTACTTGAACTTAGATGCTATCCTTAAATTTAGTCCTAAAGACTGTGAGTAGATGATCTTTTAACTATCATTGGTATTTGGAATTTCTGGTCTTATTATAAAATATTTTGAGATTAATTAACTGTATTGCCTTTAATCGTGTTTTCTCCTACTTAAATTTGGTAAACCAATTGCCTCCTCACTCATATTTCCCACAGACTATTCATTCAACTGGTCATAAGTAATTATTCCAAATGTAAAATCATTTCCATCTTGTCTGCACACAGGAAGCAGCAGGATCCCTTTTTGAATAGTTTTCCAACTATCAGTGGAGTTCAATTAATATAGTATGTAATTATATAAGAGAAAAAAATTAAAATCTCCACAGATTTCTCTCAAATTCTGGCTCTTTGCCTTTGGTGCAGGGTTGAGTGAAAAATATGAGAGTAAGCCAGCCTGCCCTTATTCCAAAATCAGCCACAATAGAATCTGGTGGATTGAAATAGAACATTAGGAGTTTAGTTTGGCACTCATTGTATTCAACCATTACTATATTTGTGACATGATTCACTGGGCCAGCAGCCCAGAGGAACTCTGTGTCTGGCTGCCCAGTTTTGAAATATGGAGAAGAGTTCATGACCACCATGCTTCATAAATCCATATTTCTGAAAATTCTATTTCTCTATTTAAAAAGGCTATGAGAAAGCCAGATGTGTTTATTGGGAAAAATCAACCATTTTATGAAAAGGCTTTTGTGTATAATTTCTAAAAACTCATTGGTATCAGTTGAATTGGTTACATGTTGCTTTCTAGAAGAGTAATTTCTGTATTTCTATAGTTGGCTAAAAATGATCAGCATTCACATTTCATTCAAAGATTCTACAAATATATCATCAGAGATATTGTACTTTATTAAATATGCTTTTAGAAAAACTGTATTGCATAGTGGAAATAACATGAACTTTGTAACAAAGAAACCTGGATAAGAATTGAAATTTATTCACATACTTGTATGAAAGCATGGGCAGATTTATTAACTACATTTGCCAATTTAGTTTTCCAACTATCTGAAAAAATTGCCTCAATGGGAGGTGGTAAGGATTACATGGAGTAACCTATGCAAAGCCTGTTAACAACCTCCCTATGAGATAATGACTGCCATTTTGCCCATTTTTCAGATAAGGAGATAAAAGCTTAAGTAATTTCATCATGGTCAGAAAGGAGGCAACTAACAAAGTTCATGTTCAAATGTAAACAGTGTACTACTAAAGCCAAACTATATCTAAACAGTACTATTCAATAGCCTCCTAATCATCATCATCATTTTTAATATCATTGATATCATTGTCTCATGGTTGTTACACTCACCCAGTCGATTATGACACCATCATCAATAGCAGCAGCATTATAAACACAAGTTATAGAACCTAGAGCCCAGTGAATGTCGCAGCCTTACAATTTCTTAGTCATACAAATGTGGACAAATAATAAGTTTTCTAGATTTTGGTGTTCTCATTTTCAAAATGGGGGCCATATTTTTACTTTCATTATAATATCACTGTCAAGTTTAAGTGAGAATTTTGAGTCAAATATTTAGAACAATGAGTAGATACAGTGATTGTAAAATGTGATTATAAAAACAATGTGAATGATTATTGATTTGATGTATGACTCTTGAAGAATATTTGACCTTAGTGGGTGCCCAATAGTGACAGTTTTTAGTATGTTTACTTATACTTGTTTTAAGTTGATTGCCAAACTAAAATGCATCAAGTTTAAGCTAGTATTTGTGACTCATAATGAAATACATGAGAAGTCAAACAATTATTGTATCTTAACATTGCCATTAATAAATCACATGATCATTTGCAAAAGCTGTAATTAGTTGAAGCCTTAGCTTCATCACCAAAATCTTTCAGAGTGGCAAATAGAATCTTTCAGACTTACCTTCAAGAAGACTGAAAATTATTATATTACATCATCAATAATGTGAATTAAAATCCAATATTTAGGTGATATAATTAAAATAGTAAATTATTTCCAATAGTTATTGTCTTAACTAATTTTTGGATTGGAGTAAGAAAGATGACTAGGCATGTCTCTTGATCAAATCATGTGATTGATTAATTTGATTAATAAAGGCACAAAGGTAATTAATTTTGTGGGTTTTCAAAGAAATACAAATAGAAATATAGCCATAAATTTTACCACAAATATCAGTGTTCTTATAAGTGTCATACATCAGAAAGCAATCTAAGAGAAATAGCAATAGTTTTCTCTACATATGAAAAGCTATTAATAATGTTAATAATTAGAATTCACAAAAGCACAACAGATTACATGGATGAAATAATATACTTCTTTTACTCTAAAAAGTATTTAGTTTTCATTTATTCAAATGATTCTAATTCTAATGAGGACAGTGCTAATTGAGTATTTTGACCCTTTGCACATCACTTTTTTCACAACGCAAAATTTTACTTGGTCTCATTCTCATTAAGCTTGTGTTTGAAATTGATTCATATTCAGAACTGAAGGTGAAGAGACCTGGGCATTCATTAAGGTGATTAATTAAGAAGAAAAAATTTATTCAGTCTGAAAAAATGATACACAACCCTATTAGCCACTCAACATCGGCTGAGAATGATATGTGATTCCCAGAAGTATGATTCGTTTTCCAGAGGATAATGAAATTATTATCAGGATTAAACTTCTACAAACTGAGTTGACTTTACCACACTGGCAAAATATTCCAAATGTGCTCATGACATTGACTTACAAGTACTTTGCTTATTTAAAGCACAAAATTTGAACTGTGGGACTGATTTAGTCACATCCTTCATATTTAAGTTAAAAGATGGAATAAGCTTTTTCTAAAACAGAATACTGATATATAATGTAACTAGCTCTTGCTTAAGGTTTAGCATTTTTATTCTACCATGGAGGTTAATAAAGGTTAATAAATAGGCTAGATTTTAGATATATGCTGCATAGATATCTGTGGTGGGTTTTTTCCATCTATAGATTTAATTTCCATTTAATATACTTCAATCACTATAACAGCCACAGGTAACGAAGAAGTCTACTTTACATGTTTTTCATTATATTTAACAATATATGATATAGTCCTACTTTGTGCTGCATAGTTTTCTCAGGTACTGATAGTTTTCAAATAAGAAACTGAAATAAATTTCATGGATAATACGAAGAATTAACATTTTCATTAGCCTATTTATTTCTAGATTTTATATCAGTTATATATCTCTGAAACAATTAGGCAAGTAAATCTGTGTTTTGAAAAGTACAATAAGCCATCACTGGATCATATTAACATATTTTTTCTAACTAAAAATAAAATCTGTTGCTACAATACTACGGTAAGGCTTCAAGATCCTTACTTGGCACAAAGTGTTGAAAGATGTAGGACATTTAAAGATGAAGGGAGAAATAACAAAGGAAATAAATGATATTTGTGGTTTAAGAATATTGTAAACTGAGCTAAAACAATTTTTGTAATAATATCTATTATTACTTTCTTTTGTCATATATAAAAAAATTTAATAATTATAGTCAAATGAGGATAAAGGTCTTCCATCTTCCCCTCTGCTTAAACCTGATACCAACAGGAAGCAAATCCAGAATGATATTTTGACACACACAAACACATTAGTAAGAGTGCAACTCAAATGGCCTATACTTTTGAAAAAGCCTCAGCTCTGTCATTTTACCATTCTAAAAAGCACCTTGCATGGAAGGTTTATTTGAGATTATTGTAACAGTATGCTAGAGGCAGATTTTAGTTTACGTTTTAAATTGACTATGTGAGACCATTCTTATCGGACAAACACAGGACAGGATAGGGATACATACAGATCCAGGGCATCTTTCTGGAGTCACCTTCTGATTTGTATAGGATCTTAAACTTTATTGATGTAAGTTGAGGGTACTTGAACAGTATTTCCCTCCAAACCACATCTTGAACACAATTTCAGTGGAGAATAAAATGTACAATATATACTATGCAAATTAAGAAACTCTTATGCTGATGGTCAGAAATAATAGTTGAAATATCTCTGCTTCAAGATTATGTCTTAATATTTAGTTAAGATATAATCTTAACTAAACATAACTATAGTGTTTGTGTATGTGTGTGTGTGTGTGTGTGTGTGTGTGTGTGTGTGTGTGTGTGTATTTTTGATTTCTTCAAATATAAACAACCTAACTCAATGTTGAATAGTATTAAAACAAATTTCGGGGCAGGGCAAGATGGCAGAAGACTCCAGTCATCCCTCCGACAAGAGCACTAAGTTAACAATCTACACACATATAAGAACAAAAATCAGGTGGGCACTAACAGTACATGGTTTTTACTTCAAATTACTGAAAGAGGCACTGAAGAGGTGCAGAAATAGCTTTGACTGCCTGATGCCAGCCTTCCCACATGACCCAGAAGAGGTGATGTGGTGCAGAGAGCAATTCTGTGTGCTAGGGAGAGAGAAAGATCAGCAATTGTGAGTCATGGAACTCAGAGCTGCCCTGTTGTAGCAGAAGGCAAACCTGGACCAAACTCAGGGGATGACCACACAGGAAGGGAATATTTAAACCAGCCTCAGCAAGAGGAGCATTCTGATCCCAGTGGCTGAAACTTGAATTCCTGCCAGTCTTGCCACCAGAGGCTAAAGTGCTCTGGGGCCATAAATAAACTTGAATTGCGGTTTAGGTCACAAGGACTGCAACACCCAGGTGACTCCTAGTGCTGCACTGGATGTAGAGCCAGTGGACTGGGAGCATGTGACCTACTGAGACATCAGACTAGGAGGCTAAGATAATTCTGGCATCACCCCTCCCCTAACCCCAGGCTGCACAGCTCGTGGCTTCAAAAGAGATCCTTTTCTTTTGCTTAAAGAGAGAGGAGGAAAGAGTGGGGAGGACTTTGTCTTGCACCTTGGATACCAGCTCATCCACAGCAAGATAGGGCACCCAATTAGAGTTGTGAAGCCCTGGTCTTATCTCCTGGACAACATTTTTAGATATACCATGGACCAGAAGGAAACCCACCGTCTTGAAGGGAAGGAACCAGTCCTGGCCAGATTTATCACCTGCTAACTGAAGACGTGTTGGGTGCTAAATTACCAGCAGTGATACCCAGATAGTAAGACTCTGAGTCTTGCTGGCTTCAGACGTGACTCAAAACATTATTATCTGTGGTTGCTAGGGGGCAAGACTCATTCCACTTAAGAAAAGAGGAGGGAGAAGTAAAGTGGACTTTGTTTTGTACCTTAAGTACAAGCTCAGCCACAGGGATGTAGAGTACTAAGTGGGCTCTTGGGGCCCTCAATTCTAGGACTTCAGTGGAACATTGGTGGTAGCCTGGCAGTACACCCATGGTGGTGGTGGCCACAGCCTGAGACTCCTCTGCTTTTGGAAAGAGGAGGGAAGAGTGAGAAGAATTATGTTTTGTAGTTTGAGTGCCCGATGAGCTGCAGTACAATAAAACACCAGGCAGACACCTAAAGTTTTTGACTGTAATCATCTCTGGCTCCAGGACAGCATCTCTGGACCTGCCTGGGGCCTGGTAGAACTCATTGCTCTGAAGGAGGGACACAGGCTGGCTGTCTTTACTAACTGCTGATAATAGAGCCCCCGGACCCTGAGCAAACATAAGCAGTAGCCAGAGAGTAGATACAGGAGGCCTTGGGTGAGACTCAATCCTATACTGACTTCAGGTCTGACCCAGCACAGTTCTAGTGTAGGTGGCCACAAGAGTGCTTATGTCAAGCTACTCCCAGCCTCAGGTGGTTTAGAATAGAGAGACTTCATTTTACGGGATGATATTAAGGGACAAAAACAAGTGTCTCCTCCTGGTAATATAAAGAATTCTGGATCTTGTCCAAGGCCATCAAAGTGGTACCCACGTGAGTCTGCAGAAACCACAGCATGACCCTGGGTTCAGTGTGCCCCACATAACAGATACAGCTTAGATTATGACTCTTAAGTCCTTTTGAATATCTGGAAAGCCTTCCTGAGAAAGGCAGGCGTAAACATGCCCAGACTGCAAAAACTACAATAAACACCTAGCTTTTCAGTGTCTAGACACAGAACATCTACAAGTATCAAGACCATCAAAGAAAACATGACATCACCAATTGAACTAAGTCACCAGGGAACAATTCTAGAGAAACAGATATGTGACCTTTCAGACACATAAGTCAAAATAGCTGTTTTGAGGAAATGCAAAGAAATTCAGATAACAGAGAGAAGGAATTCTCAACTCTTAACAGACAAATCCAAATAGAGATTGAAATAATTGTACTTAAAAAATGAAGCAGAGGCCGAGCGCAGTGGCTCACACCTGTAATCTCAGCACTTTGGGAGGCTGAGGCGGGTGGACCATGAGGTCAGGATATCCAGATAATCCTGGCCATGGTGAAACCCCATCTCTACTAAAATACAAAAAATTAGCTGGGCGTGGTGGTGCGTGCCTGTAGTCCCAGCTACTCAGGAGGCTGAGGCAGTAGAATTGCTTGAATCTGGGAGAGGAAGGTTACAGTGACCTGAGATCGTGCCATTGCACTTCAGCCTGGCAAAAGAGCAAGACTCCATCTCAAAAAAAAAGAAAAAAATGAAGCAAGAATTGTGTATTCGAAAATGTTATGGGCATAATGAGGGATACATCAGAATCTTTTAATAGCAGAATTTATTAGGCAGGTATAAAAATTGTGAACTTGAAGACAGGCTATTTGACAATACAGTCAGAGGAGACAAAAGAAAAAGAAATAAGAAAGAAGCATACTTCAGGATACAGAAAACAGCCTGAAAGTAGTAAATCCCAAAGCTGTTGGCCTTAAAGAGAAGGTAGAGAAAGAGATAGGGCCAGACTGGTCTCGAACTCCTGACCTCAAGTGATCTGCCCCCCTCAGCCTCCCAAAGTGCAAAGTGTTGGGATTACAGGCATGAGCCAACCTGCCTGTCCCCATTACTTCTTATGCTGAATTCTTACCAGTCTTTTCCTTGTCTGAATTTCTTTAGCAAATTACAAAGAAAGGACCCATAAGAACACTACCCTGAGACAAATGTTTAAGTACATTTGTTATGTTATAAGATAATTTTCTCTTTATAAAAAAATTGTATGACAAATATTTTCCTTTCTTATCTACTATGTGTATTCTACTCTCTTCAAGCATAAATAATTCCTAGCAAAACCTCTGATGACGATTTAATTTACTGTCACTGAAAAGTAAATTGATTTTTTTTAACCTGGATACTTTACAGACATTTTCAAAATGTAAGTTTTTTACTATAAATTCTCTCAGGGATTTTTACTCTCAGTTGACATTTTTTCGGGCATCTAGTGACATTACCTTGTATAGTTTCCCTTTCATGTTTTTTTTTAGTAAACTTTTCTTGTAATATTACTATTCGTGTTTGTTATATTTCATTCATTTCTGCTTTTTTCTTTAAGGTTTTTGTAAGTATGTTGTATCATTTTTCCTCTCTACCAAAACGCTCACTTCTTTTTAATACTTTTATTTCCTTTTTCACTTCCTTTAATGTTTAACATTGTACTACTTTTCATTTTTGTTTCTCTTAAGTCATGTATTAAATTTATACACTCCTAAGTTGTTTTAGAGTTGTCTTTATATTTATTATAATTTTTGACATGTTATTTTATTGTTTTATTGAGTTTTAACACTTCTATTTAAAAATTTTGTAATCTTATCAATTGATTTATACATTTTTCTGATATTTATTTTTGTTTTTTACTGGTTCTATATTTTTAAAATTTATTTTATTGTATTACAAAATGTTAAATTATTGTTTTAATCTGTTGTATAGCAATGCCTTTCTGGCCTTCTTTCATGAACTATAGGGGTGTTATTCTGTTCTTAATTTCATTTTTCCTTTGGTAACTTTTTGTGAGACTATCAAATATATCAAATACTTTTATCCTGCCTACTTTCAGTGTGAAAAATAATTGTCCTGTTATTTTAGAGGGAGAATTGGGTCAAGATTACTTTTCTAGCTTCATGGTTTATTTTCTTTTTTTAAATTAATTTTAATTTTTAAGTTCTGGGGTACATGTGCAGGATGTGCAGGGATGTAGCATAGGTAAACACGTGTCATGGTGGTTTGCTGCACCTATCAACCAACCTCTTAAGCCCAGCATGCATTAGCTATTTTTCCTAATGCTTGACAGGCCCCAGTGTATGTTGTTCCCCTCTCTGTGTCCATGTTTTCTCATTGTTCAGCTCCCATTTCTAAGTGAGAACATACAGTGTTTGGTTTTCTGTTCCTGTGTTAGTCTGCTGAGGATAATGGCTTTTAGCTCCACCCATGTACCTGCAAAGGACGTGATCTTGTTCCTTTTTATGACTGCATAGTATTCCATGGTATATGTGTACTACTTTTTTTTTTTTAATCCAATCTATCATTGATGGGCATTTGGGTTGATTCCATGTCTTTGATATTGTGAATAGTGCTGCAATGGACATATGTGCATGTATCTTTATAATGGAATGATTTATATTTCTTTGGGTATCTACCCAGTAATGAGATTCCTGGATCAACTGGTATTTCAGATTCTAGGTCTTGAGGAATTATCACACTGTCTTCCACAATGGTTGAACTAATTTACCTTCCCACTAATAGTGTAAAAGTGTTTCTATTTCTCCACAGTTTCACCAGCATCTGTTGTTTCTTGACTTTTTAATACTCACCATTCTGACAGGCATGAGACAGTATCTCATTGTGGTTTTCATTTGCATTTCTCTAATGATCAGTGATGTTGAGCTTTTTTTTTATATGTTGGTTTACTACATGAATACCTACTTTTGAGAAGTATCTGTTCATGTTCTTTGCTACTTTTTAGTTTTTTTGTTGTTGTTTTTTCTTGTAAATGTGTTTAAGTTTTAAAGAACAAAGCTGGAGGCATCATGCTACTGTACTTGAGATGACACTACAATGCTACAATAACAAAAACAGTATGATACTGGTACAAAAACAGAAATATAGGCCAATGGAACGGAATAGGGAACTCAGAAATAGGACTGCACATCTACAACTACCTGCTCTTCAACAAACCAAACAAAAACAAGCAATGGGAAGAGGATTCCATATTTAACAAATGGTGCTGGGAGAACTGGCTAGCCATATGCAGAAAATTACAACTGGACCCCTTCCTCACACCGTATACAAAAATTAACTGAAGATGGATTAAAGACTTAAATGTAAAATCCAAAACTATAAAAACTGTAGAATAAAACCTAAGCAATACTATTCAGGACATAGGCACAGGTAAAAATTTCATGATGAAATCGCCAAAAGCAATTGCAGCAAAAAAAAAAAAAAAAAAAAAAAAATCCTGACAAATGAGATCTAATTAAACTAAAGAGCTTTGGAAAAGTAAAAGAAACTATCATCACAGTGAACAGGCAACCTATAAATTGGGAGAAAATTTTGCTATGTATACATCTGACAAAAGTCTAATATCAAGAATCTTCAAGGAAGGCACATCATGGTTTTCAAATGACATCTCTTGTTGTTTTTGAAGAGTAATAAAATAAATGACCTCCTATTTCTAAGCCATTTTCTTGACCAAACCTCTAGAACATTTTCTTAACTCCTAGTTATTTTTTCTAACATCCTTGCCCTGATAAATTTGAATTTACCATTAGCAGTTTCTCTTTACTTCCAGGTTTTGTATTAAAAGAGAAAGATTATATGGCTTAAAATTCTGTAGTTATAAAAGTCATCCTTGTGTCACAATCTTCCTTGAAATCACTTATTTACATATGCAACCACATTCCACATTCATTTGCTGTTCTCATCTTCACTTACATGATTTCTAGTTAGTGCTTTTAGGCTCTTTTAGGATTTCTTCTACTCAGGAACCACTAGAAACCATCTGAGATTTTCTGATGGTTCTTGAGTAGGAGAAACCCTACTCTGTTAACTATAGAGCAGATCCGTTGATAACTATAGGAGGAGAAACCAGAAGGAAACCATCATAGTTCTTTTTGGTTTCTCCTTATAGTTATCAATGGTGTAGCTATCATATCTCATCTACTCATATTTGACAAGTGGTGCAAATTATGCATTTCTTCATTAATGAGACTGATCAGCTAATTGCTCCTCTCTCTCTTTCCCTCTCTCTCCTCTCTCTCCTCTCTCTCTCTCTCTCTCTCATCTCTCTATCTTTAGGGGGTAGGCAAGGAGATTCCCAAATCATGCTACTACTACCAAGACTTCTCCAATCTGCTTATATTTAAATGTGAGAAACATCATTTAAATTATTTGTGAGCTCAATACTGAACAAAATAAATACTAGCCTAAAATGCTTAGAACATTTTCTAGTCAATGGAGAGTATGTGTGACACTTGCTGAATTGTGTAATTCATTTGTTTATTAGGTAAATTCTTTTTACGTAATTTCTGAAAGGTTTCTATATGCATCTCCCAATGCTTAGTAGTTCAACTAATAAATACATATGAGTTAAACCTGCTTTTTCCTAAAGTTTGTATTTAAGGAGAAAGAAAGCATCATATAACAATGTTTTCATAATGCCCCAAATTCCTCCAACATGTTATTTTTATTATTTTTGTCAAATAGTGTCAAAATTATTTGACAAAAGTCATTGTTCTGCAAGTTTATGAAACTGACTAGTGAGCTGGGCATGGTGGCTCATGCCTGTAATCCCAACACTTTGGGAAGCTCAAGTAGGAGGATTGCCCGAGCCCATGTGTTCAAGACCAGCCTGGGAAACAACGTGAGATCCTGTCTCTTTAAAAAAAAAAATCGGCCAGGCATGGTGATACATACCTGTGGTCCCATCTACATGGGAGGCTGAGGTACGAGGATAGCTTGAGTATAGGAGGTAGAGACTGCAGTGAGCCATGTTTATACCACTAAACTCCAGCCTGGTTAACAGTCAGTGTGAGACACTGTCCAAATTTAAAAAAAAAAAAAAGAAAGAGAAACTGACTACTGATGCTCATGTGAAGTCCCTTAACAAAGCAGTTGGTATTAATTAACCTCTCTACTCTCTGAGGCAGATAAATGTAACCACAACTATAAAATTTTAAAAATTGATAATGTCAGAATATAAACACTGAACAATTTTTACCCTTTGTAGTTGTGCCGTAAGCCTAGAACTCTGATCAAGTCCATATTTTCCTGTGAGCAAGAATTTCTATTTCATTGTCTAAATAGAAGGTTATCTGAGTCCTAAAATATAGTATTCATAGCTACCTATAATATTATTATAATTAACGTAAACCCTGAAAATTGTTTCTTAGAAATCTGTAGTTTTATCAAGCCTATAAGAAAAAGTGACACAAATATTTCCTGTGTAAAATTGTCAATACTTGCTTTTATTTGTGACAAATAAATAGTAGATTTGCTATTATTGTGATATAGCACCATCTCAGTTGTGAGGAAAGGGAGCCTCACCTACGTTTTACTCTTTAACACTGTTGATATCAATCAAAAGAATCCAACAATAGTGAATAATCAAATTAGATTGGTTTTGTTAGTAACAGAGAACACCAAAATATTAACATTAACGTTAGTAATGTAGATTTAAGAATGAATAATATGAGAAGATTTCAACTGCTCACATCTAAAAGATTGTGCTAAATTCTAAAAAAATAACATCACATCATGACTAAAACACCAAAAGCATTGGCAACAAAAGCCAAAATAGGCAAATGGGATCTAATTAAACTCCAGAGCTTCTGTACAGCCAAAGACACAATGAATAGAGTGAACCAACAACCAACAGAATGGGAAAAAATTTTTACAATCTACCCATCTGACAAAGGGCTAATATCCAGAATCTACAAAGAACTAAAGCAGATTTACAAGAAAAAAAAAAAGCAAACAAACCCATCCAAAAGTAGGTGAAGGATATGAACAGATACTTTTCAAAAGACATATATGAGGCCAACAAACATATGAAAAAATGCTCATCATCACTGATTATTAGAGAAAGGTAAATCAAAACCACATTGAGATACTACTTCATGCCAGTTAGAATGGCGATCATTAAAAAATCTGGAGACAACAGATGCTGGAGATGATGTGGAGAAATAGGAACACTTTTACATTGTTGGTGGGAGTGTAAATTAGTTCAACCATTGTGGAAGACAGTGTGGCGATACCTCAAGGACCTAGAAATAGAAATTCCATTTGACCCAGCAATCCTGTTACTGGGTATATACCAGAGGGTTATAAATCATTCTATTGTAAAGACACACACACATGTATGTTCATAGTGACACTGTTTACAATAGCAAAGACCTGAAACCAAGCCAAACGCCCATGGACAATAGACTGGACAAGGAAAATGTGGCACATATACACCATGGACTACTATATAGCCATAAAAAATGATGAGTTTGTGTCCTTTGTAGGGACATGGATGAACCTGGAAACCATCATTCTCAGTAAACTGACACAACAACAGAAAAATCAAACACTGCATGTTCACACTCATAGGTGGGTGTTGAACAAGGAGAACACATGGACACCGGGAGGGTAGCATCACACACTGGGGTCTGTTGGGGGGGCCAAGGGAGGGACAGCAGTGGGGGTAGGGAGGTTCGGGAGGGATAACATGGGGAGAAATGCCAGATATAGGTGACAGGGTGATGGAGGCAGCAAACCACATTGTCATTTGTGTACCTATGCAACCATCCTGCATGATCTGCACATGTACCCCAGAACCTAAAGTACCATAAATAAATAAATAAATAAATAAATAGATAAATAAACAAAATAAAAAGAATAACATCACATTCAAATTGAATAGGCTGCCTGGATACTTAAAAATTTTACAAGCCCTCTCATCTGACCAAGAGTGTATTATATCAGAGATAAACAGATAATTTGAGAAAAGTATTTAGACATTCTCAGTCACCATTTATTTGAAGCAATAACATGAATTTCAAAGAGACTAATAGTCTTTTTTAAAGTATTTCACTTTAGGTGCAAACCTATAAATTATATCACTAAATTTTCTGGAAGATCGTTAATCCTGGATCCTGAGATAATACTGTTCCATTGATAAAATTAAAATTTAATATGAATAAATTTACTTAGGCAAAGCTAATTACACATACCGAGATCTTTACTTATGTTTAAAATGAAAACCTACCTTAATCACATGGTATTACTATAAAGACTTTATCATCAGGTTTAGGAGTCCCAATATAGTAAAATTATCTTTAAAAGATCTATAGGAGATCTATTATACATAATAGTGACAAGACTTAATTACAGTATATTGTATACTGGAAAATTGCTGAGAACATATTTTGTGTTCTCACCACACAATAAGTATGTGAATAATGCATATATTAAACAGCTTGATTTAGTCATTTCATAATGTATACATATATGAAAACAAAATGTTGTACACCATAAGTATATACATTTTTAAATTGTCAATTAAAAATTAACTGTAAAATGGTAAAATGAATGAAACATTTTAATAGAAAGCTCATAAACAGCATAGCAGGGAAACGCTGAAAAAATATTTACAAATGTTACATTTAATGTTATTACTTAGTAGGTCCCAGTCATTCCTTTTTTTTTTTTTTTTTTTTGTATTAAGGCTAATTTTATTAGTAATTTAATCTTTTTATTTTTTATTTTAATTTTAGTAGTTTTTTGGAGAACAGGTGGTTTTTGGTTATATGGATAATTTCTTTAGTGATTTCTGAGATTTTGGTGCACCCATCACACGAGCAGTGTACACTGTACACAATATTTAGTCTTCTGTCCCTGATACCTCTCAAATCTTCCCTCTGAGTCCCCAAAGTCCATTATATCATTTTTATGCCTTTTTGTCCTCATGGCTTATCTTCCACTTATAAGTGAGAACATAGCAAGATTTGCCTTTCCATTCCTAAGTTATTTTACTTAGAATGATGGCTTCCAACTCCACCTAACTTGCTGTAAAGGCAATCATTTCATTCTATTTTATGGCTGAGTATTATTCCGTGGTGTATATATACCGTGTTTTCTTTATGCACTCATTTATTGATGGGTGATTAGGCTGGTTCTACGTTTTTGCAATTGTTAATTGTGCTTCTATAAACATGTGTGTGCAAGTGTCTTTTTCAGATAATGACTTCTTTTCCTTTGGGTAGATAACCAGTAGTGGGATTGCTGGATCAAACAGTAGTTCTGGTTTTAGTTCTTTAAGGAATCTCCATATTGTTTTCCATAGATGTTGTACCAGGGTACATTCTCACCAGCAGTGTAAAAGTGTTCCCTTTTCACCACATCTGTGCCCACATTTATTATTTTTTATTTTTAAATTATGGTCATTCTTGCAAGAGTAAGGTAGTATCTCGTTGTTTTAATAGGCATTTCTCTGATAATTAGTGATGTTGAGCATTTTTTCTTACGTTTATTGGTTGTTTGTATATCTTCTTTTGATAATTCTCTATTCATTTCCTTTGCCCACTTTTTGATGGGATTGTGTTTTTTGTTTGTTTGTTTTTTCTTGCTGATTTGGGTTCCTTGTAGACTCTGGATATTAGTCGTTTGTTAGATGCATAGTTTGTGAAGATTTTCTCTGCTCTGTGAATTGCCTGTTTACTCTGATGATTATTTCATTTGCTGTGCAAAAGCTTTTTAATTTCATTAGGTCTCATTTATTTATTTTTGTTTCTGTAGCATTTGCTTTTGACTTCTTGGTCATGAAATCTTTGCCTAAGCCAATGTCTAGAAGAGTTTTTCCAATGTTATCTTCTAGAATTTCTATGGTTTCAGGTCTTAGATTTAAATCTCTGATCCATCTTGAGTTGATTTTTGTATAAGGTGAGAGATGAGGATCCAGTTTCATTCTTCTGCATGTGGCTTACCAATTATCCCAGCACCATTTATTGAATAGGGCACCCTTTCCCCACTTTATACAAAACATCATAAGCAAAGATAACCAAAAGATGCCTAAGTACTGCTCAAACTGTGCTAGTTTGTTTATACATGCAGGGGTATATGAAATGAAAAAGGATGCTATAAATTCCCCTTTAAATACTATTTTTTAGAGCAAGTTTAGAATGCTTTTATTACTAAGATAAGTAAGTATTGAAAAAAGAAATCACATGACTATCAACTTTCTTCAGTGGAGCAATAATATAAACCACTGCTTCAATTACCACAGTTATCAAATCTAACATATATTTAATAATAAAATGTATCTCCTTATAAATTTATTAAAATTAAGAAAAGAATAATGTACATTAAGCTATACTCCAATTGTTTCTTTTCACGAAAGCTAATGATATGCTTGCCATATCTAACTCTATAATCCACGAAACATAGATGCCAGGCTTATGATCATGCAGGAGAGAAGCTGGTAGTTCTTCAACAAAGAGTGCTGGAATTTTTGTATAAAACTGGAGCCATGTTCATGCCATATTATATATTATTAAATTTCATAAGCTGATTTTTGGGGAGAGAGAGTGTTTCCCCAGCCATGCAGCTGAAAGGCTGTGATGTCTGAGCCTTTCCTGCTCTCTGATATCTATCTAGCTTGGCAAGATTAGTAGATTCTCCTCCAAAATGCAATAGATCACGGGAACCTACATTTCTGCTACTGCTCCAACGTCTGCAAAATTTCACAAATAAATGCTTCACCAAAAGTGTTAGTGTACATATTTTTCACTTATACCTTTGGAGATTTTATACTTATTGAATGAATTATTTTATTAAAAATATACTAAATTGGGCACATATAAACATAATAAATACACATGAGCAACTGAGTAAGAAATATCCAAACCTCCTCTCTCATTCATAGTCTAAATATTCTATGTTTTTTCCAGTAATAATCAACAATCTTATATGTTTCTACATAATATCATATTGTATGCTATCAAGAATGTTGTTTATCCAGCATTTTCTAGATATGTTTTTAATTATTGTGTCCAGCGTTTTCTTCCAGTCAATGAAATCCATTTTTTTCAAGCTGTAATGCTTGTATTACATCAATATATTTTATTTGACTGTGTTTATTTTCCTCAAGGTAATTACTTGATCCTGAAAGTTAAGCTGGTTCAGTACATCTCTAGGAAGTTATATGATAACATAATAGAAATCAAACTGATAACCTAAACAATATATAAATTGTTTACAGTAGCTTCTCCTGTATTTTTTTCTCTACTTCAAATATTACTAGGAATTTGACAATTTTCTTTGTTTCATTTTTTTCCCCCCATGGCCAGTGATTGAAAACCCTTTGCATATTTTAGGGTAATAAAGCA
The DNA here is from genome assembly GCF_009761245.1 of Sapajus apella. Lineage (NCBI taxonomy): Eukaryota > Metazoa > Chordata > Mammalia > Primates > Cebidae > Sapajus > Sapajus apella. The sequence continues at coordinate 4,605,911 of NW_022436949.1, read as the reverse complement.
GGATAACTTCTCTACTTGGGAGTGTCTTCTTTTTCATGTCCATTGCTTTTTGTTTTCAAGACAATTTAAAATTGCAGCCATTCCTTCAACAGTAAATATTTGCTTCACTAATATCATATTTATGCCCTGGGGTTCTGCTTCTGTATCTCTGCATGCACAATAACATTTTGTGCTTCAGTGCTAACACAGAGTTGGACATTTTCAAGTTCATTTTAAATGTTATCAAACTTGACATGTGTAGTTTTGACAATGTACATGATTCAATTGAAGTAATTACAATATGAATAGCTAAGACCAAGGTCATACGTGGCAGGTAATGACAGCTCTATTGTAACTGTTAATAGTCTTACAGTGATTGTAAAACAACAACAATTGTCAGATGCATCCCACTATTTAAAATAGTAAAATGTGCAAAATATGATTCTTAACGTAAATGAAATATAACTTAGAATGAATAAAATTTAATATATTTTATGCAAAGGTTTTCTCCTAAATTTTAGTTATAATGACTTCCATTTTTAAACTGATTTCTTCTACTAAAATCATGGTGATTATCATTATTAGAATATAATGATTGCTAAGTATTACATCTAGGGGTAAATATATAGCATTTATACCTTCAAAACTATCCAAATAAATCTCATGAATATTTCAAAAAAATCTAAAAATGTCTTTTTGAATATATTTAATTAGTAATACAGATAAGGATTTTGAAAATCTTTTAGAGAAATATCAATCCCCCCACTGCTTCACTTGTCTAGCCTAAATAAATAAATAATAAGAAAAAGAGAAATATCAATTCCTCATAAAAATAGTCAACTCAATGCTGAAGACGTTAATACACTGCTAAAAAATTTCAAAAATATGCAGCTTTAAAATGTAAGGGGAAACATGCCTATATATTACCCATGTTGATACAAGAAGTTTTGATAAAATGTCATTAAAACTTTGTAAACATCCAGGCATGGTGGCTCATGCCTGTAATCTCGGCACTTTCGGAGGCCGTGGTGGTGGATCAAGTGAGGTCAGGAGTTTGACACCACCGTGACCAACATGGTGAAACCCTGTTTTTATTAAAAAGACAAAAATTAGCTGGGTGTGGTGGTGGGTGCCTGTAGTTCCAGCTACTCCAAAGGTTAAGCCAGGAGACTCGCTTGACCCAGGAGGCAGAGGTTGCAGTGAACAGAAATCTTGCCACTGCACTCCAGCTTGGGCAACAAGAGGAAACCTCTGTCTCAAAAAAACACAAAACAAAACAACTTTGTAAGCAATAGACTCTATCAGAAGTAAAAAATTTTAATTTGAAATGCAGGCTGAGAGGTTTACCTGGATAATGAAAAATTGATATAATTTCTGTCAATGGACTATGAGATACAAATAAAGATTTATTTGATAAAGGAGGCCATTGTCACATGGCAGCCTGTAAAATTGAAAAAGTCATCAATACAGAGGTTATAGCCATGTATGTGATGATCACAATTTTAAATATTCTTTATATTAGTGAATAAAAGAAATGGAAAGTTTTGTGTCTTACTAATTTTTATTTTTAGCTTTTCTTAATTACATTAAATTTTCTACTTTTTAAATATCAATTTCTCTTTTTCATTCCCTCCTTTCTTCATCCTTCCCTTTCTGATTTTCCCCATCTTCCTCTCTTTTCTGCTTATCCATCAATTGTTATGTTCACTTTAGAAGAATGTAATAACAGAGGCAGATCTAAATGCACTGTTATAGGCTTTGTTTCTTTTCAGTGAAAAATATTTCTATGGTTTATTCTATTAATACTCATTTAAACTTGTTGGCTATAGCATTAAGTAGCATTAAGTCATTCTTCCTTTCATTGAAGGCAAGAGAAATGAGAGGGAAGGGAAGTATATGTTTATGTCAATAATAAAAGAATACACAAAAGAGAGAAGAGTATTTTTAAAGTAAGTTTTTATGCTAAATAAAACTTATGTATGAAAGGTGAAAAATTGTAAATATATGCTCAATGAATTTATTTCAAATTCAATGTATTTGAGAACATCATCAAATTTAAAGAAATAAGATATTCCTGGGACTCAATATCCCTCTGTATTTCCTCCCAGTCACTCTACTTGTCACTTCTTAAAGTTAACTCATAATGTGATTTAAGTCACTATTCATTAATTGTGTTTGTTTTTAAATTTATAATAATGAGATTATACACTATCTTATTTTCTGGCGGAGTTACTTTAATATATAGAAGTTTACTTCTGCTGTTGCATGCAGGAGTTGGCTGTTCATTGCCAGTGCTTTATATTATTTCATTCTAAAATATACCATCTATTACTTATCCATATCTAGTTTCAGGAACTTTGGATTGCTACCAGTTTGGGCCTCTATAAAAGAACATTCTTGAGAATGTCTTTAAACACACACACACAAACACACACACACACACACACACCGAGTTTTGCATTCTGGTTCAAGACCACTAGTATATGTTCAACTCTAGGACATACAGTAGAGTTTTCCTATGTGACCCTCCCAATTTAAACTCCCAACAGCAATGTTCAGACATTTAGTTACTCCACATCTGGTATCTTTCTGATGACTAAGGATGATGCGCACTTCATGTTTCTTAGTCATTTTACATAACTTTTTGTAAAGTTCCTATATATGTATTCTGAGTATTTTTATTATTTTTGTGTTTATATTGATTTTGGGAGAGTCATGGTACTAGGCTGAGGTCTAGGAAAGTATTTTCTTTTCAAAATGGGTAAATGTCAATAATTTAGTGAATTCAACCTAATATATTCTGGGTAGAAATCCTTTGCAAATGAGTGCAGTTGAAAATGCTTTCTCCAAATCTGTGGCTTTTAGTAGTCATATATTTAGTTATTTAACCAGTCTGAATAACGCTTTATACATTTTTTCTCATAGGAATTTTCATTTCCTTTGTTTACTTTTTGCACTTCATTTTCTTTGTTTTTTCTATCTACATAAAAGTGTATTTATCTTTCAGCTTTTATAATACATTCTTCAGAATCTATGGATTTTTCTGTAAGTACAGCTTTAGCTTCTTTCCACACATTTTAATATGTCAAATTTAATTTTTATAATAGTTGAAAATGTTTTATAGTTCTCCATTTGTAATCAGGCCAACTTTTTAACATTTTTCTAATTATATAGACATATTTTTAAAGTTATCTCATGTTACTGAGGTCAAGAGAAATGCTATTATTCTATCCTTTTGGAATTTGTGGAGACTTTTCTTTAGAGCTCCTTTTTTTTTTTTTTTTTTGACTGGCAAGAGGTTTATTCTTTCTGTATTTAAAATTCTTTTACAAATCAATAAGAGAAGATAAAGAACCCATTAAAATGGACCAAACACATGATCAACAAGACAGTTCCATCCAGTAATACATGTGATAAATCAACAAGAAATAACATAAGCAAGCATAAAAACATGTCCAATCTCACTAGTAATAAAATTTTTAAAAGCTTAAGACAATTGATGTTGAACTGATCTTATGTCAATTTGGGAAAGAATTTAAAGCAATACTCTTTCAATGGTGTAAAGAAACTAGACACTCATATTGTTGATAGGAAGTAAATTTGTATAACCTTTCTGAAGAAAAATTCAATAAAATATTTTAAAGATCTTACAAATATACATACACTTAAACCCAGAAATTTTTAGTTACCAGGATTTATCTTACATTAAAATTATTAATGTATTAAAAGATGTTTATTGCAATAAAATCTTTTATATATTTTAAATACATATTTTAAATATCATAAAAATAGGATTCAACTTAAATGCCCAAATATAGAGAACTGGTTAAATTACACTGCATCCTTGCAAGAGAATATTTTAAAGTCACTTAAAAATATCATGCTGCAGGATAGTATAGAACTTTTTCTTTGTTGTTTTTAAACTTTTAATTGACAAGTAATAATTGTATATATTTTTGGGGTGCAGTGTGATGTTTTGATACATGTTTATAATGTGGAATGATTAAATCAGGTTAGTTAACAAATTATCACCTCACGTATTTATCTTTTGTGGTGAAAATTCATAAAATCTACTCTTTTAGCTATTTTTAAATAAGCAAAGAATTATTGTTTATTATTGTCACCATGCTATGCAATGGATTATTAAAACCATTCCTCCTGTCTAACTAATACTTCATATCCTTTGATCAACATCTCCCTTCACCCATCTACTGCTTACAATAGCAAAGACCTGGAACCAGCCCAAATGCCCATCGATGATAGGCTGGACAGGGAAAATGTGGCACATATACACCACAGGATACTATGCAGCCATCAAAAACGATGAGTTCGTGGCCTTTGTAGGGACATGGATGAACCTGGAAACCATCAATCTCAGCAAACTGACACAAGAACAAAAAATCAAACACTGCATGTCCTCACTCATAGGTAGGTGTTGAACAATGAGAACACATCAACACAGGGAGGGGAGCATCACACACTGGGGTCTGTTGGGGGGAAACAGGGGAGGGACAGCAGGGGGTGGAGAGTTGGGGAGAGATAGCATGGGGAGAAATGCCAGATATAGGTGATGGGGAGGAAGGCAGCACATCACACTGCCAGGTGTGTACCTATGCAACAATCTTGCAGGTTATTCACATGTACCCGAAAATCGAAAATACAATTAAAAAAGAAAAGAAAAGAAAGCGTGAAAGGTGAGCTCACAGAAGTAGAGAGGAGAATGGTAGTTACCAAGGGCTGAGGAAGAGGTGTAGATAGATCTCCTTTTTATGAGTTTCATTAAATTTTCCATGAGATATTGCAAATAATGTATATTCTCTTATTTTTTTATAGCCTTATTTATGCTATTTATGTGAGTTTTCTGAGTTGAATTGTTCAAATATTTTATCTTTTTAAACTTTTTTTTTTGTTGTTCAATCTGCTACTGGGAGTGCTACTATTATAGATTTTATTTCTCCTCTGATATCTGTCAATTTTCCATTTATACATTTTGGAGCCAAAGTACTAGTTACATGCAGATTTACTATTGTTTTATAAGTTCATAGGGTTAAACTTGTAATCGTTTCATATATGCATCTTTGTTTCTATACAACCATTCCTGCCTCAAATTATTCTTGCCTTATTGGTAATAGAGCTAAATTAACTTTAGGTTTTTGATGATATATCTTCAGCGATGATTTTGCTTTAAAACTTCTCATCTAGTTTTCTATGTGTGTATCTATTGTAAGTTGTATGTGCTAGTGTTTTCTTTAAATTTTGATCTAGACAATATTTATAATTAATGCCATGAGCATTTTATGTAATTGTTAATATCGCAATTTATAGCTTTAGTCTAAGCATGAGTTTTCCACTTTTTCCACCTGTTCTATATTTTCTAGGTCCTCTTTAGAGCACAATTGGATTAAGCATTTTTATAATAAATTTTCCCTTACAATAGCTTCTTTTTGTTAATTCTTCTGCTCTTTTGTGTTTGTTCATTCTAATGCAACAATGCAAATTCTAACTTGTTAGTAGTTTTGCCACATTTCTGTTCAATATCAGGGTCTTGTAAGAACTTAAGTTCCATAAACCTTTTCTTTGGACTCTGAGGTTGTTTTTTTTTTTTTTTTTTTTTTTTTTTTTTTTGTCATGAGTTTTAGTTCTCTATATATTTTAGGCCCATAAGAGATCATTAGTATTATGTTTGTACACCAGATTTATTTAGCTTTACTTACACACTTTCCTTTTAATTTGCTCTTTAACTCATTTTATCTGGGAATATTTTTCACTGGGTGAAACATTCTATCCATAATATATTCTGATTCTTCTTGAGATGAATTCTTGCCGATTTTTCTCCTGTTTTCCCTTCCAACGGTCTGGAAATATTTTCTTTCGTTTTGATAGTTTAAATATTTTCCCACCAGGAGCAGTGGCTCATGCCTGTAATCCCAGCACTTTGGGAGGCCAAGGAGGGTGGATGAAGAGGTCAGGAGATTGAGACTATCCTGGCCAACATGGTGAAAACCAGTCTCTACTGAAAATATACACACACAAAAAAGCTGGGTGTGAAGGCACGTGCCTGTAATCCCAGCTACTCGAGAGGCTGAGGCACAAGAATCACTTGAGCCCAGGAGGTGGGGTTTGCAGTGAGCCGAAATTGTGCCACTGCATTCCAGCCTGGAGACAGAGCGAGACTCCATCTCAAAAATAAATAAATAAACAAATAAATAAAATATTTTCCTAGTTATAGAATTATAATTTCCAGTGAATTTTCCTTCAACACTATGAATATGATGTGTACATTTGTGTGCTGTTGTGTTTCTTCTCCCCAGAAACATCATTTCTGGGAAGAAAACAATTTGTCTTATTGCTGTTTTTTTTTTAGAAATAATGACTCCCTTACAGTATCTGTTCTACTGTTCTTGATATTTTTATCTTTGGAGTTCAGGAGTTTTGCATTGATGCTAGGTGTGATTTTCTTTCCATTTATCCTGCTTGGTATGTGTAGAACTACTTAAATCTGTGGCTTAAAGTCTTTCACAATTTGGGGAAAATTCCTAATCATTATCTCTTCAAAGATTGGATAGGTCCCATTTGCATACTCTTCCTCTCCCACCAGTTTAAATACACATAAGTCAGACTTTTCACCATGTCCCACGTCTCTTACATCCTTTTCTGTATTTCACTTTCTCAAATTCTGTCTTTCAGATAGTGTATTTTATATTCACCTATCTTCTCATTCATTAATTCTCTTTTCATGCTGTTTCCAATTTCCACTATTTTTTATTTCAAATACATATTTGCCATTTGATTCTTAGCTGTATATTTCAGCTCTCTGATGACATTCTCTATCTTGTCATCTCCAGCTGGAATGTATTAATCACACTATTTTAATTTCTATATGTGAACACTATACTATAGATGTCATTTCTGACTGTTTCTACTCTTTTTTTTTTTCTTTTATGGTAATCTCTCTTGGAAGGCATGTTAAATTTCTGATTAGATGTCAACAATTAGATGTGAAAAAATATTGAGCTTTTGGATAGCGTTCATCTGCCCTTAGAGAAAATTTATTTAATGCTACACCAGAGAGCCAAATTGGGGGAAAATCACCTAAATCCAGTAAGAAACTTAGTTGACCAGAGGATGAGTGTCAATCTTGGTTCTGCTCCTATTTCTAAGTATAATTCTGCAGAAATTTCAACTAAACAACTTGGATGTTAGCACAAACATCTCTTTGGTGGACTTTTTATAGCAACTTTTGTTTTTTAAGACTGTGAGTCTGCTGAATAAAAATGTTCAGTTTCACAATCAGATTTTGCTCAATTTTCTAACAGTCTTGGCTTTAAAATATCCAAAACTAAAAACAGTTCTGTGTTGGTCTTGTTTCTCTCCAATTCTCATTCCTTCGGGATCTTAATCCCTAAAGTTGTAGCTGCCTTAGAATTACTATCCTTAATTAATATCCCTATATATTAATATCCCTAGAAAAGGTATTTATTGAATTTTAGGTAAAATTTCCTCTAGTTCTTAACAGAATTATTTATATGTTTTAAGCCCCTATGTTATTGAAGGAATGGTATTTGGAATAATGTTATAACTACTCATCCTTCTGATTTTTTATAGGGTAAAGTAGTCAAATGAAATATAATTAATGTTTAATTCTTTACAGTTCTAAAAATATTTTGGCATTGTTAACAGAGACTGGTAAAAATGTTGCCAATAGTAAATATCAATAACTTTTGCAGTAATGAAAACTATATTGTTAAATATTTTTACATAAAATTATTTTGTTCTTGACTCTAAACTTCTCAATTCAATAATTTATAAAAGAGTTGACATAAAAAGCATGGCTTTACTTTTGGCCACAATGGAGTAACTGAAACCAGCTTAATCTTCCTGCATCAAGCAACTGAAAAAGTATTGAAAAAATGTAAAAAACAATAGTTTTCAAGAAATTAGATATCAAAAAAGAATAATAAATAATAAGTAGAAAATAAAGAAGCAAATGCTACAATTTCCTCCATTTTACTGCATTGAATGAATTTCCAGGCTGTTGGACAGAGAGGGGCAAATCAAGATAGAGCTGGGCAGACTTCTGTGGTGAAGATCAATCAATCAAAACTCAAGGAGAACTGATAGTTTTTAGAATGAGTGAACAGAGGAATAGAAATAATTATTACAACTGAAATCCGTTGAGAAATAAATGTTGTAAAAAGGATGCAAAGTGAATCTACTGAAATAAAAACAATAATATCTGAGCTTTAACATAATATAGACTTGATTTCATTAACAAAAAGTGAAAATGAAAAATAAATTACTAAGGTTAGTAAATGTGAAAAGAGCAATATAAACTATCTGAAATAAAACAGAAAAAGAAAAGTTTTTTAAAAAAGTTTTTTAGGAGAAAAAAAAAAAACAAAAAAAAAACAAGCACATCATCAGTGAACCACTAGAACAACTTCAAATAATCTAACACATGTTACTTGAATCTCTACAAAAAGGAGACATTGAAGCAGAAAACTTACTTAAAAATTAATGGCTAAAAATATTTTTGAATATAGTAATTGTGTACTCAACAGATTCAAGAAGTGCAAGAACCCTCCAACATGCTTCACAAACAAACATTAAAAAAGTACATCAAAGCGCATTGTCATCAAATTTCTCAAAAACAGTGACAAAGTGAAAAGTTTTTAAAAAGTCAGAAATGAAAGATATGTTGTATGTTAGAGAACCACATTGAATATATCAGGAATTTGTTCATTGGAAACAAAGCAAACAAGAAGGTTGTAGAAGAATACCTTTAAAGTAACAAAGAGAAAATCCTGCCAACAGAGAATTCCATACTCAATGAAAGTATTGTTCAAATCCAAAGGTGAAATATTTATTGAGACATGCAAATGTTTAAACATTTTATTAACATCAGAATTACAGTTAAAAAAAGTTAAGAGAATCTTTTAAGCAGAATGAAAATAGTACCAGATAGAAATGTGGATGTACAAAATAAATGAAGACTACCATAAGTAATAACCACATAAATAAATTTCAAATAATTAAATGTATTTTAAAATAACTTTAAAGAAAAAAAATTTGATATATGGAAGATCAAAATAAGGGTAATTAAAATATATACCCAAAGTTGCACAAAGGCCAGGAGGGGAGAAACAAAAATAATATTGTAAGGATTTTATATTATATATGAAGGAGTTTAATATAGAATCAGGATGGTCATAAAGCAAATGTGTACATTATAAACTCAAATGCAACCACTAAATCTAAAAAGCAAGTAGTTATGACTAATAGGCTAACAAATAGAATATTTAAACATTCTCAGTTAGTCCAAAACCAATTAGAAAAGAGAAACAAGGAACAAATGAGAAAAACACAAAAAGCAAGTTGATAAATTTAAAGCAAATCATATCAATAAACATTCTAAATATAAATGATCTAAAGACCCCATTTAAATGACAGAAATTACCAAGTGGACAAAAAACATAACAATATACAACTATGTGCTACCAAATAAGAAACTCACAGTAAATATAAAGATAAAATAGAATAAAATTAACAGCATAAGAAATATCATGTCAACAATAATTTTTTAAAAGATGTGAGGAGTGATATTAGTATAAGACAACGTAGATTTCAGAGCAAGGAATATTAACATAGATAAACATGATCAATTAATAACAATAAATATGTTAATCAATCGAGAGGACATGATAATTAAGTTTGTATTTAATGTCCGTAAACAGAAATTAAAAATACATGAAGCAAAAAGCAATAGAACTACACATATAAATAAATTCTCAATTATAGGGGCAATTTTACACCACTCTCTTAGTAATAGATAGAAGAAGCAGGTAGGAAATCAGTAGTCATATGCAGTACTGAAACAGTCCTATTAGCCATCTTGATCTAATTGACATTCATAGAACACTCCACCCAACACAAGCAAAATACACCTTATATGCAAGTGTACTTGGAATATTTTACAAAACAGATTCTATTATGGGCCACAAAACAAAATTTTGTACATCCTAAAAAATAATCCTTGGTCAGGCATGGTGGCTCACACCTGTATTCCCAGTGCTTTGAGAGTCTGAGGTGGGTGAATCACTTGAGGTTGGGAGTTTGAGACCAGCCTGACCAACATGGAGAAACCCTGTCTCTATTAAAAATACAAAATTAGCTGGGCATGGTGCCACATGCCTGTTATTCCAGCTACTCTGGAGCTGAGGCACTTGAACCCAGGAGGTGAAGGTTGCGGTGAGCTGAGATCATGCCATTGCACTCCAGCCTGGGCAACAAAGGCAAAACTCCGTCTCAAATAATAATAATTAACCTTAAAGTATGTTTCTTGATCACAATGAAATTCAATTCGAAATCAACCCCAGCAAATCTAGAAAAACACCAAATATTTGAAACCAAATAACATACTTTTTCAGTCCTAGGTATTTACCTGAAGGAAATAAAACATATGACCATACAAAGATTTTACAAATTTGTTTACATCATGTGTGTTTGTAAATCTGCAGTAGCACAAATATTTATTAACAGATGAATAGATAAATAAATTTTGAATAGTATATACAATGAAATACTATTCAGCAAGAAAAAAGAATAAAATATTGATGAATGCAACATGCTTATATCTCAAAACAATTATACAGAGTGAAAAATAACAGGATGAAGAACATCCTGTATGATTTAATTTATTTATAATTATGTATAATAAAAATTAAGCTACAGTGGCATTAAACAGATAATGATTTCCTAGGAAATGTGGGGTTGGAAGGTATAAGGAGAGGCAGAACACATGAATTGCAAAGGGCAGAAGAATAATTTTGAGGTGATGTATATATTCTTTGCTATTTCAATGATTAACTGATGTATATTGATGACAAAATATATCAAATAATCAATTTTACATTATGCAATTTACTGTATGTCAAATACAACTCAGAGCTGTAGAAATAAAATTTCAGAAAAAAGATATTTCAATATATGGTTTATTTCATTATATTCCATTTTTTGTTAATTTTTTAAAAATGGCAGCTAAAATATGTAGATTTATTCTATCTTTGTAACATCCTAGCACATTGGTGATTTCTGTTTAACATAGGTCACAGAGTGTCTGACAAGTAAAATAAATAACACAAGTGTGTTTGTGTCAGATTAACATTTATGTTAGCAGCTATTTGGACATTTAGCATGTTTGCTTAACTTTTACTTCTTGATTCTAGCATATTTGCATAACATTTATTAAAAACAATGTAAATGCCTGAAATTGCTTATTCATCATTGTAGTTAAGTAGTCTACCTGTATAATTTAGCTTTGTTATTCTGACAGTACTGCATAAATTTGCATGGTTGCATAAAATGTCAGCATTATAGATGTTCATACACAAATATTAACGAATTACTATTGTGTGTATAATAATAATGCACCTGTGAAGCTTGCTTTATGTCAGTAAGATGCATTGCTAAGGTCTAAGACATTTTGTAACTCGTCATGAATGAAAATCTATTACAGAATGCCCTACTCAGATTCCTTCCTTCCAAAAGAACATTTTATTTATAAACAGTATTGTCAATCAAGGAGTCTATGTAGTGTATTTCTGCATTTTTTATGCTTATGTAAAAACAATGTAGAGGTTTAAGCCCCAGTTCTGAAAAATTAATTTCATATAGCCCAATAGCAGGACATATCCAAATGAGTAAAAATGGATATTCTGATGAGTCACAATACAGAAATTCATGCAAAATATGCTTTTATTTTAGAGAGTCATTAAATTTCACAGAATTATGTGTGTTGTGAGGTTTACTATGTGCATATGTATGTATATATGTGTGTACATACACACACATGATTACACAAATATATGGATATGCTTTAAATATATGTATTTTGCTTTAAATGTACACACACACACACATATATCAAAATAAAAAAATTTGATACTTAAACTTTTGTAACTACAGCATTTTGTGAGTCTGTTGGTATTTATTAGGCAAAAAATTCTGCTATTACAATAATCAGCCCAGCTATATGTAATTTACATGTGTTTAAGTCTATCTCAATGAATTGTGTTCTATTTTACTTAAATTGTATGTTTACTAAAATAGAAAAAAAGGCAGTTATTGGAATTGTGGCTACTTCCCTTAATATTTGAAAAATATCATCTTTTAGAAGAAAAAATATTTAATAAAGCTAAAGAAATTTAATAGTGTAATTATCAAGAAATTTTTAAAGGTTCTTTTAGTTATTGAGCGATTAAGTTTGACAAACATCTCTTAATTGACAATCTTAAATATAGTTACTTTGCTGTTATTAAATGTTATTTTTGTTTGTCTGAGAACATTACATTTTATTTTTCTTTTATACATAAGATTATTTAAATATTTACTGCTTTAATAAATGCTTTAGCTAATGTCATAGTTCATTTAATGCTGATATCACAGGATATCTGAAATTATATAATTTATAAAGAACAGACATTTATTTCTTACATTTCTGGAGACAGAGAAGTTAAAGATTAAGGGGCCAGCATCTGGTGAGGGCCTTCTTTCTGTGTTCTCACATGGCAAAATATGGAACAGGAGTGAACCTCCTCCCACAATTCCTGTTTGTTTGTTTGTTTGTTTGAGACAGAGTCTCACTCTGTTGCCTAGGCCGGAGTGCAATGGCGCAAACTCGGCCCGCTGCAACCTCAGTCTTCTGGGTTCAAACAATTTTCTTGCCTCAGACTCCAGAGTAGCTGGGATTACAGGTGCTTATCACCACAGCCAGCTAATTTATTAGCCAAATGGGTCTCAAAATCCTGATCTCAAGTGATCCACCTGCCTTGCCGTTCCTAAGTACTGGGATTATAGATGCCTGGTATGCCTGGTTAATTTTTTGTAATTTTTTTGCCTGGCACAATCATGACTCACTACAACCTCTTCCTCCCAGGCTCAAGTGATTCTCCTGCCTCAGCCTTCCAAGTAGCTGAGATTACGGGCATGTGCTACCATGCCCAGCTAGTTTTGTATTTTTAGTAGAGATGGGGTTTTGCCATGTTGGCCAGGCTGGTCTCAAACTCCTGACCTCAGATGATCCACCTGCTGTCAGCTTGCCAAAGTGCTGGGGTTACAGGCTTGAGCCACTGCATCCAGCCCACAACTTCTTTTTATAATGGCATTAAGCTATTCATGAGAATGAAAACCTTGTGACCTAAATACTTTTCATTAGGCCTCACTTCTCAACACTTGTATTTGGGATCATTTCCAATACATAAATCTTGGGTGACATTTATACCATAGAACTACACTCCCCCTTAGCTCCCCACATTCATCTCCTTCTCACACACAAAATACATTCATTCCATTCCAGTAGTTCTGGAGTCTTAACTTGTTCCAGCATCAAATTTTTCTACAACTGTGAGCTTGTGAAATCAAGCAAGTTATGTGCTCCCAAAATACAATGGTAGGAAAGACATAGGATAAACATTCCCATTTCAAAAGAGAGACATAGAAAAAAACACAAGTAAAGTCAGAGGTCCCAAGTAAGTCTAAAAGTCAACAGGTCAAAAAACATTAAATCTTAAGGCTTGAGAATAATCTCTGAATCCATGTTCCAATTTACAGAAACATAGGAGTAGGGATTGAATCCTCATGGCCTTGGGCAATTTTTCCTTCATGGGTTTGTTGAGTGCAGCCCATGCTTCAGCCATCACACATTGAAATAAATACCTGCAGCTCTCACAGGCTAGTGCTGCATGCTGGTGTCTCAACAGTTCTGAAGACTTGGAGGTGGCCATTAGGCATTGCTTTAGTGAGGACTCTGTACAACTGCCTGACCACACAGTTCTAGTTCTGTGGGATATTGCCCTAGTGAAGGCTCTCTGGAGGCTTCTCCACCCCAGTGGCACATTTCTGCCAAATTCCAGAGGCTTTGGGAGAGACACTTTGAAATCTAGGTGGAGGCAATCATACCTCCAAAGCTCTTGCATTCTGAGTATCTTCAGAATTAGCACCACACAGACAATGCAAAGGCTCACAGCTTGAACCATTCAGAGAGGCAGTCTAATTAGCACCTGGGTTTGCTTCACCTAGAGCTGGCATGACTGAAGAGTGCTGTATCAGAATGTGGGCAGCAGAAACCAAGAAATCTCTGAGCAGTGATCACTGATGTCCCAGGGTTAACATAGGTTCCTCTCCAAAATTATTCTATTGTCCAGGGGTAACATGGGTTCCTCTCCAAAAGTATTTTGTCCTCAAGGCCCTAGCACTCTGAGTCTATGATGGGCAAAAAAGCCATGAATATTTCAGAGGTGATTTCAGGGTAATTCTTTTAATGTCTTGATAAATTGTACCAGAATTACTTATATCCACACTTGTATCCATATTGATAACCTCTTTATCAAATGGTTACTTGGCCACATGCTTGGTTTTCTCTCCTAAACATGCTTTTATATTCTTTGCATGGCGAGACTAAGAATTATTTCACTTACTTCTTTAAACATGCAGATAACAATGCAAAACCATGAAGATCAAGAATAATGAGGAAAGCTTTACACCACCAAAAGAAAAAAATCTGAAAATGTTCTCTTCAAATATAAAGGAAAGATAACCATTTTCCCAGAAAAATGAAAGCAAAGGGAGAATATTACCAGTATATCTGCATTTTAAAAAATGCAAAAAGGAGATCTTCAAGTTAAAGATTATTTCTAATAACATGAAAATATACAAGTATAAAACTAAACCTAAAACAATTAATACAGTCAAATTCAGACTATTCTAATATTGTCATGGTGTTGCATAAATCATTTTAAAGTGGAGAATAATATTTAAAAGACAAAATATTAAGAATAGCCATAATTTGTTAATAAGCACATAATATTAAAAAATGCAAATTACCATATAAATAACAAAATGTAGGGAAGGAGAGTTAAGTTGTAGACTTCTGTAGGCAGTTGAAGTTAAGTTGTTAACAGCTTATATTTTTTAAACTATTATTTTTTGTTTTTTGTTTTGAGATGGAGTCTTGTTCTGTCTCTCAGGCTGGAGTGCAGTGGCAAGATCTTAGCTCACTGCAATCTCCACTTCCCAGTTTCAAGCAATTCTCCTACCTCAGCCTCTCGAATAGCTGGGATTACAGGAGCATGCCAACACACCCAGCTAATTTCTGTATTTTTAATAGAGATGGTGTTTCACCATGGTGGCCAGGCTGGTCTCAAACTCCTGACCTCAAGTGATCCACTTGTTTCAGCCTTCCTAAGTGCTAGGATTACAGGCCTGAGCCACCATGCCTGGCCCATAACTATTAGATTTTTAATGTAATCTTCATCGTAACCCAAAAGAAAAAGCATGCAGTAGATATATTATACAAAATATAAAGGATTCAAAGTGTACACCTACCAATTATAATCAAATCACAAAAGAAGAGCGAGAGAAAAGAAACAAAGAAACTACAAAACAGCTCCAAAACAATTAACAAAAAGGCAATAGTAAGTTCTTACCTATGAATAATTATCTTAAATATAAATGGATTAAATTTTCTAATCAAAAAACAGTGGCAAAATGGATTTTTAAAAACAGGAGCTAATAATAGCCTTTTACAAGAGACTCATTTTACCTTTAAGGCCACATTTAGACTAAAAGTGAACAAATGAAAAAAAAAAAAAAAGATACTCCATGTAAGTGTGATTCAAAAGACTAAGATGAGTGAATTATTTCAAACTAATTTTGCAATACTAGCATTATCCTGATATCAAAACCAGAGAAAGATACTAGAAGAAGATAAAATTACAAGCCCAAATCTCTGATGAAGAGAGATACAATTTTTTTTTACTTCTTTTTTTTTAATTTTTTTTTTTTATGGTTTAGGATCTGGGGTACATATGCAGATCATGCAGGATTGTTGCACAGGTACCTACTTGGCAAGGTGGTTTACTGCCTCCATCACCCCGTCACCTATCTCTGGCATTTCTCCCCGCGTTATCTCTCCCCAACCTCCCCACACCCCTCTGTGCCCCCCTAGCACCCCCCAACAGACCCCAGTGTGTGATGCTCCCCTCCCTGCATCCATGTGTTCTCACTGTTTAACACATGCCTACGAGTGAGAACATGTGGTGTTTGATTTTTTTTGTTCTTGTGTCAGTTTGCTGAGAATGATTGTTTCCAGATTCATCCATGTCCCTATAAAGGACAGGAACTCATCATTTCTTATGGCTGCATAGTATTCCATGGTGTATATGTGCCACATTTTCCTTGCCCAGTCTATCATTGATGGGCATTTGGATTGGTTCCAGGTCTTTGCTATTGTACACAGTGCCGCAATGAACATATGTGTGCATGTATCTTATAATAGAATGATTTATAATCTTTTGGGTATATCCAGTAATGGGATTGCTGGGTCAAATGGAATTTTAAGTAGCACTAAACAGGGAAAGGAGAAACCAGATACAAAAAATTTTAAGACAATACTAACAAGGTAAAATCAATAGGCCATTGTAGAGATGTATACCATGATAAAGCTGGATTTATTCAAGGCATGCAAGGATGTTTCAATATGTGCAAATTAATAAATGTGATATACCACATTAACAGAATAAAATATGAAAATCTGTGATCATCTCAATAGATGTATAAAAAGCATTTAGTTATAGTTAATAATAGTGTCTTGTATACTTAAAATTTGCTAAGAGTAGATCTTAAATGTTTTCACTAAGGGAAAACAAAGATAGCTATGTGAATGATGATATGTTAATATTTTATTGCTGTATTCATTTCACAAAGTATATGTCTACCAAAACATCACGTTGTATACCTTAAATATATAACATTTTTATCAATTATATCTCAATAAAACTGGAAAAATGTTATCCAAAGACATTAAACTATACAAATTTAGTAATTACAGTAGGAACTTTTTTTAATCTGATAATTCCAGTATTAAAAAATGACAAATTAAGTCTATTATTGTTTTGTTTTCATTGAAATGTTTCTCTGTCTCTTGTAACTACATGTTACAACTGTGTGTCGCAAATGTGTGTCGCAAATGTGTTCACAACCTTTGCTACACATTCTGTTTCTAGAAATAAAACCATTTTGATACAGGCACACTTAAAAACACGGTGCAAACAATAACTAGTGTTCTACTTGCATCAGTGGACTGAACATCCACATCTGTCCCCTCTCTCTTTCTTGTTATTTTTGAAATTAGCAAAACTACACTTCTTTGAAAGAAACTATAACTCTATTGGAAAGTAGAAAGCAGGAACATGGATTCAAATTGACCATATATATTCTAGCAAGAATAAAGGAAATTAAATATATGAAGAAAACAGTGCATGTTACAATTTAAAGTATTTGAAATATGACACCTCTCTGAGAAAACTCAGGTGGTACTCTTGACTCTGAGTCCACAGATAGAGAAGGGTGGGTGGAACGATCATTGAAGCAAAGTTGAAAAGACTACAATTGGGACTGCTGGGCTGGGCTCTCCATTTCCACTTTCTTTCCTCTTCCCCGTTGTCTCCACTCTACTTCCCCTTTACCGTGTAACTTTCACCATTGTTATAGATTATACATAGTTTAAAGAAAATGCATTTATTTTGCCCATTAAAAAAAGAAAAACAAACAAGAACTATCTATAAATTAAGCCATTGCCTGAAAAAGACTTCTGGTGTGATATAAGAATCTGGATGAAGAGTAGAATCAATTTTCAGGAAGCTCTCTTCCACTCCAACAGACATGAATATGGCAAAAGGAAAAAAATAAAGGAAAAGTAAAGCAACTAAATGTTACCTACATACACACAGAAAAAGAGAAGAGAAGATACACATAAAAGTGAATTACTAAAAATGAAAGATTTTAATTTTAATCAACATAAATAGTTTTACAACCTATCTTATCTCCCTTCTTCTCTTCCCTCACACAAAATATGCCTAATAATTCCATAATAAGTATAACTAGCAACAAATTAAAGCAGTTATTTAAGTTTATTCAAAGATTCATCCTAACTTTATATTATTTAGAGCAAACATTAATACATGCTGAATCATGAGTTGTTTTAGGTCCCAATAAATGAGGATGTATTAAAACAAACATTGTCTGCAGTGTTTTACAATCTAATTGTGAAAATAAGTCCTATACAAAAAAATTGAATCTAGCAAGGCAGTTACTTGAAGAATAAAGTCTAACTTGGGTTGAATAAGCTATTAAAGGGAAATTTGGAACTGATTTGAGCTATGAAGAAAAAGTAAGTTTTAATTAAAAAGGAAAGAAGAGACATGCAAAACAAGGGGCCAGTATAAGCAAGAGAATGAGGTGGTGAGAATTACAGCAATTTAAAACTATGTTGTATTTATTTGAATAAACAAGTTTGACTAAAACAGTAGTTTTCTACAGCGTGCTTTACAGTAATAAAAAATATTGGCAAACTTAGGATGTCCCTTTAATTATTTAAAAATAATTTCTCGGTTTTTTTTCTTTTTTTTTCTTTGTTTTTAATAGAGACAAAGACTCACTCTGTCACCCAGGGTTGAGTGCAGTGGGGAGATTATAGCTTACTGTAACCTCAAACTACTGTACTCAAGCGATTCTCCCACCTCCACCTCCTGGGTAGCTAGGGCTATGGACACGTATCATCGTGCACAGTTAATTTTATTTTAACTTGTTATCAATATGGGGATCTCACTATGTTGCCCAGGATGGTCTCCAATTCTTGGCTGAAGCAATCCTCCTGCCTTGGCCTCCCAAAGTGCTGGGATTACAGGGATAAGACACTGCAACAGGTCACTAAAAGCCTTTCTGTGCTAATTGTTTTTTTAAAAGCACTCTTAAAATATCCAAATTGAATTGTAATTCATAAGAAATTTTACTTCTCAAAAATATGTTCTAAGAAAAATGTAAAGTAATCATAAAAGTTTTTATTAATTCTGGCTTGGTTCCAGGATAAATTAGTCTGATTATTTGGTTATTTTAGACCTTTAACATATATTTTAACTGCAATGCTAATTTATATAAAACATGATATTGCTTAAAATTCCAGGCAGTCTGAGCCAAAGCAATATAAATAGGAAAAATTACTTTGCCTTTCACCACTCCCATCCCTAACCTCAGCTTCTGTGCTCTGAATCTCTTTCCCTCACTAATGTAGCACAGAATATCTCCTATTCACTTGCAGTAAGGTGTAAGAAGTTGAGTACATTGTAATTTAGTGGGTCCCTTGAACCTTTTCTTTTAACAATAAACTAAAAACTAAAACTAACAACTAAATTAAAAAAAATAAGACTTGACCTTGAAAGCCAGCTTCTATAAGGCTTTTTTATAGAGGCATATGGGCCATATTTTTCACTGTTAGACATCAATGAAACTCAACCAAAATTTATGGAATAGAAGGTCAGACAGGATAAATAGACAGAAAAGAGTCATATAGGTATTTTCAATGAAAATGTGACAATGCAAATTAATTTTTAGGCCTTTTTTCATAGTGAATATATATATTTGTGTATAGGTAATAGCCTTTGTTTTATTACATAGGTACATTCTAATACATATACTATTATGTAATAAAATAAAATATTCAAATGAACAGCTTTTTCCCTAGCTTATTCAATTACTTTTCTTTGATGATAGACTTAATTTTATTTTATTAGCAAAAAATAGATGTCAGTAGCTGTCATTAACTTCTGCCTTCCCATGAATAGTAAGAAAGTAAAAAAAAATAACTAATAAATTTGTTTCTTTCTCTCTTTGGTTTTGGGGCTATCAGCCCCAGTTTCAAGCAAGATTCTGCCTGTTATTTGAGTAATTTCAATAACTCTTTTAGGTATAATGCTTTAGAGTTTATATCAAGAATATTATCAATGCAACAATGAGGTCAAAAGACATAAACTTCAGTAGTTTTCATGGTATTCTTTAAACAGAAATGAGGAAATCTGTTATACAATTTTCCCTGAAGGCTCCAGATCAATCTGTGCATCTGTAGAACCCAGGAGGCCCATGGAGCTTCAGCAAAAAAACAGATTTGGTGGCTATATATCACTGAGTTGAAAGTCTGCTCATTAAATCTAACATAAAAGAACAACTATTGGGCTTTTGTAGAGTGCTATCATTTATAAGTAGTTGCCATTTGTGTGCAATAAAAAGTACATAAATAATTTGTTATCTACGAATTTTGAACACATATATTCTGAATTAAAATTAACACACTTTTCATACACAAAAGCAAATTTCACTTCATTTGAAATGGCATTCAAACATCTATAAACTTTTTACTTAGAAAATATTAACCTAGTAATTATCTGCTAAATCTTTATAATTTTATGTATCAAAGAAAAATATGTAAAACTGTTGACATACTTTATCTAAAAAATTAAAGTACAAACACTTTCAGACTGTTCTCTGTGAAAATATTGACACATTCAAATCCATCTAAACTAAATTATTCCAATGATACATGTAATACTGAATAATTGGTACAAGACTCTATTTCTTTTGCCTGTGCTGCATGGTATATCATTCAAGTTTTGACCATAGATAATAATCTAAGGATAGAATTATACAATTATTCTTTAAGATCTACTCCAATTTTCTTGTGACCTTGATTTAGCCTGCCATGAAAAGATCCAGGAAATATAACCACCTAAAAATTGGACATACCTAAATTCAACTTGGACACATTTTATTTTTTTACTTCAATATAATCTGAAGGATGCTGTTTTCTTTCTCTTCTTTCTTAGCTACAGAAGCTGCTAATGTGCAGAAAGAGAACCCTTCTAAAGTACCTGAATGAAATTGTATTTTCTTGCTTTAATTCTGTAGCAGTTTTGGCTGCTTCTAAGAAAAGAAATGCTTTGTCTCTCTATATAACATATGGAGCACAGTGCAGCTCAGCAGTGATTTTTCTAACTGATAACATTCTGTATCCTATGCAGATAATTTCAATTTTCTGTCTTATTCAGAATATGACACAGTCTCTCTGTATATTGAGTACATACACATAAAGTGTATGAGAGAATACTGCCTTTTATTAAGAATGAAAGCAAATAGAAATCCTGAATGGAATGCATTATGTTCTATCTTAAATTGGAATATTATCTTCCTTATCAAGTACTATGGACTAAGTATCCATATTATAGGATGTTTTATCTGTAGCTCACTAAAGGAATTGAACAGAAATTTGTACTTCTCCAAGTTGATAATGTAATCTAAATAATAGGAATATTAAAAGGTGTATAAAGCTACACATTCATAGTGAACTCTACAAACCCTGAGAAATGATTGACTTCATAGTTTGATATTTAATATCCTTTACATAAAATAAAAATGAAAGTAAAAGACAGCACACAGTTTTGTTATTACTTTTTCTTATTATTTTTTGTGTTGGAAGCCTAACTTGTCTCAACGGGCATAAGTTCCATGTTGTTACAATGTTTTAAACTTTGTTTTCTTTATACACCAAAAATACTTCATCTTCTATTACTTTGAACTACATATTTTAAATCCTACATTTTACAAAGAGTGCATTGTGTCATCCAAAAATTGACAAATTACTCAATTTGTAAGCATATTAAAATAATGTTATACTTTATGTGTAATTTGTCAAAAGAATTCAATTACTTGGGAGAACAAAGATGTCATTATGATTCCAACAAGTTGTGTTAGCTCTTCAAAGAATTCAGGAACAGGGAACTCTCCTTTCTTATTCCCTACATATTCATACGATGCCTAAATATTTCCTCACTATAATTTGCAAACTCTTGAAATTTAAATAGAGAAGCATCTCAGTGGTATGGAATATTAGACTGAATTCTGGGCATAAAGAGTGTTCCTTTTTAATTATATGCATTAAAATACTAACCTCTTCATTAATTAACATGAATATTTTACAGCTTTGGAATAGATTTATGATCAATTAATGATATTCATACATTTAAAAATATTTTGTCATTTTCATGAATTAAAATGTCAAATATAACCAGTAATATTTCTAAATTTACATGCCATTGTTTAGAAATCTCAGTCTCCTGGATTTAATATGTGAGTATAATGAGTAAGGAATTTAAAAAGTATCAAGGGATGCAGTTCTGCTAAAAAATGCCTCTGACTTTTTATGAAGAAACTTTACTTAGGAAAATACTTAATATTTGGATAACACCAATTCTTGCCCTTTGTCATTTTTTTTCTATTTGAATAAAGAAAATGTATCTGTGTTGACTTTTTTCTTCTATACCAACATAGTCTAAATTAAAGCTGTAGTGTTTCCAGAAGAAGAGATAAATAGCCTAGAAATTCAGGAGAAACACAAAATGAGACTAGGGTATTTTAGTTGATTGATATACTTACTGGGGCTAGGGCATTTGAGTACCTGGCCTTCCTGCTCTAAACAACCTTCATCTATCACCAGGTCAATTAGTTCCTGATGTCCCTCAGTCTTGAATGTCCTGCATGGAATTTTCTAAAGGAGAAGATGCTCAGTTAGAAAACAATGCCTTTATGGGTTCTACCATTATGACTGTCATTTTTTGTGCACATTGAAAATTTATTTGATTTCTTTATCTCTGGAATACAAAATGTGTATGACACACATTTTCTAACCTACATTTGACATCCTCAGAAGCAACACAGTTTCAACTGATTTGGAGAAGCTGCCTATTACTTAAAGAAGATTTCCTCTGTCTCTTCCCAAGTGAATTTTATTTATGTCATTGGAACTATATTTTAAATGAAACCATTGTAAATTGTATTCTAAATATGATGAAAATCTTCACTGGCATTTGCATATGATTTGGCAACAAAAGAAAAAGCTAATTTTATTTATTTAAAAGTATAAAGAAATAGTACTAAACAATATCACCATATTAAACATTTTTACACATCCCTATACTACCAATAAAAAATTGTTGATCATGAACATTGTAGTTGATGTTTTGGATCCTTTCTTCTTTATTCTCCTACTAAGATTATGACATATTTTTGAGAAAGATTGTTTATGGTCTTATATTTCTACCTGGTTTTTCCTCTCTGGTGACTCTTACTTGTGATGTATTCTGGTTATAGAATGATGGATCAAATGAATTAAAAATATAAAAAAAAAGATAACATTATTTTAACATTAATTGATTTTGTTTTTAACTCAAATGTTTTGTCCACGGGAACAGTAGGTATAAGTAATATTTTCATTGATATGCCTTTATGTACAATAATATATTGTATTTTTTCCCTGAAGGAATGTATGTTTATGATTTTTTTCTTAGGTAAGTTATATTTTGAATCATTTGAAAGGAACTTCCAAAGCTTATTTATTACTTTACTAAATCTATTTTGGGTCTCTTAGTTGCAGTTTTTCAGTTTAATGTCAATGTAGAATTACAAAACAATAGCTTATTTTCCCCCTCCCTCACCCTCTACTACTCACACACAGCTAAATATAGTCAGAGAATCAGAGAAATCATTTTACATGGCTGTTTTTTTTTTTTTTTAAAAGGGGCAGGAAATGCAGTAGAGAATACTTGAATTTATGAATCATGACAGTTGTGACATAAATAATTTGCAATTTTTTTGTGAGATTTGTTTCCTGAGAGACTCTTTCAAGACTCTTACTCTTGCAAGTGACAGTATTAAAGAAAAAAAAAGTCATGTGCTTAGACAAATTTATGTTACACATATTTATAATAATATTGGCAATAATTTGAGCCAAAATATTTTTAAAATATTGATTCACAGTACATGCTTTGTGCCACATCAATCACTGCTTTAACCTCACATTTTACTTGATAATTTTCTTAACAAAAGTAAATGTGTATAACTTCATTGGGCATAGCCGTAATGGAATAATACATATTGTGATAATTAACATTATGTGTCAATTTGACTGGGGCCATGAGTTTCCCAGATATTTGGACCAACATTATGCTGGGTGTTTTTGTGAGAGTGCTTCTGAATAAGAGCAATATTTGATTTAGTAGACTGAGGAAAACAGGTTGTCCTTCCTGATGTGGATGGGTCTTATTCAATCAGTATAAAAAGGCTGAGTAAGAGGGAACTACTCCTGCCTAACTGCCTTTGAGATGGAACATCAGTTTTTTACTGCCTCTATGCTTGAACTGAAACATCGACTATTGCTGGCTCTTGACCAAAAAAAATGTTATCTATTTTTTGTATTTTTAATTCATTTTTAATTCACCTTCAGTTTGGCTGTGAGCTGTCAGCTCTCCTGGTTCTCAGACCTTCAGACCGAAATTACACCGTTGATTCTCCTGATCTCTAGCTGACCAACTGGTGATCTTGGGATTTATCAGCCTTCATAATTGTGTGAGTCAATTCCTTATCCTAAATATCTATCTATCTATCTGTCTGTCTGTCTATCTACCTACCTATCTATCTAGGCCTATCTGTCTACCTAACTCCTATATTTTGTACTTCTCTGTAGAACCCTAGCCAATACACTTATATACTAGAATGCTTAGAAAATACAACCTCATTTATAGGATAAATATGACAAAGAAATCTTAGTTTTGGAAAAGGAAGCTGGAAAATAATCTTAAAAATAAAATACATATGATACAAACACAAAACTAGCTCTCAGATCAGAAAGTAAAATTTATCAAAATTATTATTTTTGTCTATATTTGTGTGGAGTATTCACACAAATATAGATAAAAGTAATACTTCCCAAACATTTTTATATTTATATATGTTACAAGGTCAAGAAAATAAAATATGAGAAGAAACAATATATTATATATTCAAGTTGAATACTTATAAGCCTGCTATGTGTGCTCTGCTGATCTCTTTTTCTATTCCAGCTACCTGGAATGATGAGACCTGGAAGGAAATCATGTGCTGAACATAGCAGAGACAGATAATTGAAGAAGTATGAACCTCTAAATCACTTCACAAAAGCACATGCCAAAAAGAAATAGCCACTTTGTAATATTAAATCAGACTTTATATAATTTTTACTGAAGTGCTTATTTTCATTAATAAAGAAATTTGTACAAGAAGTAATGTGCTAACCTAAAATATTCTGTAATAGATGGTATCGATTTAGTAGGTGGGTGGTGGAAAGCAAGGTAACATACAGACTAGAAAGTGGAAACTTCCTGTTGCAGCATGAAAAAACATTTAGTAGATTCTTAACCTTTGAAAGCATGGGAGTTATACCAATAGTTTTAGATGGACTAAAGGTACATACTGCCAAGCTGAGAGAAAGAGTCAAAGAAGAAGGAAAAGAGCACATTTATGCTTCTGGCCAAAGTAGCGTAATAAGGACTGGATTTATCGTCTCCATAGAACAGTTGAATAAAATAAAACACATAGAACTATGGTTTTTGGATATTGGATACCAAGAACCACAGACTTATTTTTAAAAAGGAGAAACAGATGAGGAATATGCTATCGATTTCTTATTAACTGCCTCGGGATATATTCCAAGCTTCAGTGCTGAGTAGCAAAACCCATGTGGAGTCCAATGTTGAATAAAGATCTGATGGAAAAAAGGCTGAGTAAGAGGGGAGGACTAGAGAGCTAGAGTTCACAGGGCAGAGTACTGGAGAGACAGGAGCTGGTAGAGAGATAGAGACAGAGATAGAGAGAGAGAAAAACTAAACACATGTGAAAAGTGCCAGTTGAGTCTTCAGCTGCTTCCGCTTAGTCTTTATCAGGGCATAAAAATGTGAGAAACCATCTACAACAATGGAAAACAAAGGTTTCAGGTCAGCAGCCACTAGCACCCACAGAATTCTAGGGATAGTTCCTATTTCTTTAAGCCAGAAAGTAAAATCTTGTAATTCACAAGGCTCAGGTAGAGTATTCAGGAAAATATTGGTTCAATAGTGAGATAAAGCTTGCCTTAGACTAATAGCTGCTCTGTTCTAAACTAATGAAAACAAGTCTCAACAGTATTAAATAATTTTCATGTAAATTAACAATGTCCCATAACAAAATTCTAGAATAATTAGAAAATTCAAAAATATCAATGAACCAACATACTACAAAATGGAAAAAAGTAATAATTTTAACTTCTTCAAAATCTAGAATTTCAGTTATTCTAAGGACATTTTTAAAACAAGTTTAGATAGAAAAATGAAGGAAAATATTTGAAATTCAGATATCAAATAAAAGACATATCTTGATTTTATTTAAAAATCAACATGCAATAAGAAAATGAAAAAACCTATAAAAATAGGCAAAATGATTAAACTGACACTTCAGAAAAAGAACTAAGAATGACAATTACATAGAATATGTTTGACATAATTAGTCATTAGAGAAATGCAAACTTTAAAAAAAATAAGATATAAGACCATTATTAGAATGGTTAATATTAAAAAGACCAACTCTACTAATTGTTGTTAAGAATGGGGAACAACTAGAAATTTCACCTACTTCTAAAAGGAATGCAAATGATGCAATACCTTTGGAAAATAAATTGTAGGACTCTTAAATATTTTTAAATATACACGTGTCATATATTGTAACCATTACCTTCTTCGTATTTTATACAAGAGATATGAAAGCAGTATTAGGGGTGGAGCAAAATGCCAAATAGCAGCCTGAACCAATCTTCTTCCCCAGAGGAACACCAAATTTGACAACTATCTACACAAAAAACACCTTTATAAGAACTAAAAATCGGATGACCAAAGTACCTGGTTTTAACTTCATAGTACTAAAGAGGCAGTGAAGAGGGTAGAAATTATATCTTTAACTGGCAATATCACTCCTTGAGTAATACCCCACAAACACAGGCTGCTAAGGCAAAAAAGGCCAAATGGGGTAAAATCAAGTTAAAATGCTTCTTTACAGCAAAGCGAATAAACAAAGTGTAGAAACAACCCACAGAAAGGGAGACAATATACTTGCAAACTATCCAACCAACAGCAAGGGATTAATAACCAGAATATATAAGGAGCTCAAACAACACAAAGGGAAAAATGTAATCCATTTAAAACATGGGCAAATGTTCTGAATAGACATTTCTCAAAAGAAGACATACAAATGGCAAACAAGTATATGAAATGGGTATATCATAGGCCATCAAAGAAATGGAAATCAAAACTACAATGAGACAATCATCTCACTCAAATTTAAACAACTTTTTTTTTTTTTCAAAAAAACAGGCAAAAATGAATGCTGGAAATTATGTGAAGAAAAGGAAACTCTTGAACACATTTGCTGGGAATGTAAATTAATACAACCACTAGGGAAATCCCACTGGTAGGTATATACCCCAAAGAAAACAAATCAGTATATTAAAGTGATGTCTGCATGCCCATATTTATTGCACCACTAATCACAGTAGCCATGATTTGAAAGCAACCTAAAACATTCATCAACACACAAATGGATAAAGAAAATGTGTACATATACATTCTAGAGTACTATTTACCCACAAAAAAGAAGGTGATCCTGTAATTTGCAACAACATGGATGGAACTGGAAGTCATTATATTAAGTGAAATAAACCAGGCATGGAAAAACAAATTTCACTTCTCACTAACTTGTGGGATCTAAAAATTAAAACAATGGAGATAGTAGAATTATGGCTACTAGAGGCTGGGAAGTGTAGTGAGGTGAGGGAGAAGTGGGAATGGTTAATGGTACAAAAATACAGTTAGAATGAATAAGGTCTAGTATTTCACAACACAACAAGATGACTACAGTTAATAATAATTTAAATTTGCACTTCAAAATAAAGAGTCTAATTGGATTGTTTGTAACACAGAGAATAAATGATTGAGGTAATGAATAACTCATTTGATCTGATGTGATTCTTACACATTGTATGCCTGTATCAAAATATCTCATATACCCCATAAATATGTGCACAAACTATGTAACCACAAATTTAAAAAAAAAGTGATGATGAATTCTTCCATCAGAATCCAAATAAAGGAAGAAAAGAAACAAAAACATGTTGAGAATGTCTACATATTCCATTCAAAGCAGCTTTATTTGTAAAACGAAATAATTGAAAACTATCTAAATAACCACCAACAGAATAATAAAAAGGCAAATTTTGTTGTATATATACAATGACATACCACTCAGCAATAAAAATTAATGAACTGCTATGGATATATACAATTATTTGAATAAATCTCAAAATAATTGTGGTGAATAAAACAAATCAAACGAAAATGTCTGCACAGTATAACTGTATTTGTTTAAAATTACATAAAATGAAAACTGATCTATATTGAGAAGCACATCAGTGACTGCTTGGCAATGTGGCTAGAGTGAAGATGAAAGAAAGAAAGGGAGGATTATAAAGAAGTACAAAGAAACATTTGGAGGCAATGGCTATATATTTATGATGTTTATTACAGTAATTATATAATGGATGTATACCTATATCAAAACTTATTTAATTTTATAATTCAAATATTTGGAATATATGTTTCACCAAAATTCTAAACAGAAAAAAATAAAATAAAGCAGATATGAATACTATCTAGAAAACTACTCTGTTTACCTGTACACGGTAATGATTATAAGAATGTAGAACAGATTTGTATTACCGAAAAGACCATAAGGCCATTAATCATAAAGACCACTTAATTTATGCAGTCAGGAAATAGCTACAAATATTTTCCTTTTTGCACGGAGAAAAGACTCCCCACTTCTCACTTCAGACATGACCATGGGTGACTATGAATATGGAAGTACGTCTAAGAGGGCAGATCAATGGGTCACAGAACACAATGAGCTTGCGAGTTTTTCTCAGAGAAAAATAAAATCGCATTCTGCACAAAGATCTTCCTCCACTACCAAAGTAACTGCCTTTATGATGGCTGCTAGAACCGTTTTATAATTAATAGATGTTATTTGGGTTTTGCCATTTTCGTTTTTTCATTGGTAGTTTTCATTGTTTCCCTGTTTCCTCATCACCATGGTATATTTAATGTATGTTTAATGTGAGGGAAGTAAACTTTGCTTTAGGCTAAGGGTCTCTGGAAATAAAGGAGCTGTACCCCTGACCTGATGAAGAAGACATCACACTGACAAGAGATTCTAAATTTTTACTTGGATTCAGTAACTGGTTGAGGGATTGTTTCCTCACTTCTGAAAAAACATGAAGATGTAATTTAATATTTCACATACTTTGCTTCAAAAGAATTTACATTTGCACAAGTAAATTCTTAAAATTCACATAGGTACTGTAACCAGGGGACCGGAGTAGAGCTGTGGGGGCATCCCAAAGAGCTTCTAGTTTCCCTGATACAATGGGCCCAGGTTCTTGGCCTCTCTTGCCCCAGAAATGGGGGAAGGGGCCCTGGAGGCACGGTGAGCCGACCTTTGGAATAAATATCACGGACCCAAAGAATTTAGCAGACAGTGATTTATTAGGCAAAGAAAGAGAGAAAGACAGAAGGAGAGAGAGCTCCCATGCTGCCGTGGGAGGGGAATCCAGAGGAGTATCTGCACAGATAAGGGGCAGGGAGGTTTTAACCCCACATTCATGTCCTCATTCAATGAGAGGAGTTTTTTCAAACTTTTGCTGGAGTGATTGATCTTTGACTCTGATACCGGATTGGCTGCTAGGTCTCGCAACAGAGGCCCTTCCTCCCAGGGCTTTTCACGGGCTTTTTTTTTTTTTTTTGAGACAGAGTTTCCCTCTTGTTACCCAGGCTGGAGTGCAATGGCGCGATCTCGGCTCACCGCAACCTCTGCCTCTTGGGTTCAGGCAATTCTCCTGCCTCAGCCTCCTGAGTAGCTGGGATTACAGGCACGCGCCACCATGCCCAGCTAATTTTTTGTAGTTTTAGTAGAGACGGGGTTTCACCGTGTTGACCAGGATGGTCTGGATCTCTTGACCTCGTGATCCACCCGCCTCGGCCTCCCAAAGTGCTGGGATTACAGGCGTGAGCCACCGCGCCCGGCCTTCCCGGGCTTTATAAACAAAGGAGCACTTTTGGATTTTCCACCTAACCCCTGCGGAGGAAAGTTAGGCAAGGAACTTTACGTTCAGGGATGTGGGAAATGGATGGAGGCATGGCGCTGGGAAGCTCTTGCCTTTTAAACTACGCCCCTTGTGGACTAGGTTTTTCTCAACACAGTCCCTCAGTACCTTTCTACATACTGTGGAAACAAGAGAGAGGCAAAATATGTTTGGCATCAGCAGATTGTAATCAATTTACAGGAGTTGTTAAAAATTATGTAACATCTAGAATCTCCTATAATATATAGTTAATATTTTAATAATATATGAGCATGTATTCTCATGCAAATCATTACCTCTAACTTATATAGAAATTATTTTAAAAGTGAAATTTAATTTTATTTAGTGAAATAATAAATAAGTGTATTAGCTTTCTACTGTTGTCCAACAAATTTCCACAAATAAAGTGTCATAAAACAGCAATTGTTATCCTCTCACAGTTCTGTAGACCAGAAATAAAAATGGGTTTGACTTGATTTTCTGCTTATGGTCACAATGAAGAAGTCAAGGTAAGTCAGGATGCCTTCTTACATGGAAGCTATTTTGGGAAATGGTACGATTCTAAACCCATCAAAGTTGTTTGCATAATTTTTAGCTCCTATGTCATTAAGACTAACGCCTCTATTTTTCATGGTTGTTGGCAAGAGATCACTCTCAACAACTAAAGGATGCTTCAGGTCAGTGTGCTGTGAGCCCTTGCTCAGTAATGAAATACCTCCCACACATTGAATGACTCTCTCTCACTTTTTGCAACTCTCTCACTTCCACTTATTCTAACAATCAGAAAAATGGTCTCTGCTTTTAAAAGACTCATGTGATTAAGTAAGGTCCATCTGCATAATGTGGCCATTTTAAAAAGTTAATTGATTGAGGACCTTACTTGCCTCTGCAAAATTCCTATTGCCATGCAATTATACAATCTCAGCAGTATTACCAGAGGGAAATCTTTAAATTATTTGTATTATAGCAAGCCAAAATCACTGAAGAAAAACCACGTATTGCATTTTCATGCCAAAAATAATTTTTTGAATTATTTGTGTTTTCACTGATAATTGGGAAATATGAGAAGTCAATTGGACAATGGCCATGATCATTTTAGACTATTAGTTGGATAACAACCATCATCATCATTTTCTCTTGTACTTCAACATAGGTAAGCTTGAACAGAAACGCTTCAATTGAGGGATAGAAGTAGGGAAAAAGAGAATGAGAAATATCAGAGTGCAAACATAAAAACATTTGATATGTGAATACTGAGCCAAATTTACAAAAAGGTTTTTTATCTATTATAAATTAACACATTTCCAAATACTGCCAATGTAAAACAGTATATGCTTATTTGGCTCCTGAAGGTTTCAAACCTCTGTTCTTTAGGAATCACCATTATCTTAATGTTAAAGTACCTTTCTTTTAAAACATATGAGGTGTCATAAAGAGCTTAGTGATTATAACTGTTTCCTAGCACTACCATAACAAAGTATCAAAGCTGGGTGGCTTACAACAACAGAAACGTATTATATCACAGTTCTGGAATCCACAACTCCAAAATAAAGGTGTTGTCAGGGCCAAGGTACGATAATTCTAGGAGAATATTCTTCCTTGCCTCTTATAACTCCTGGTATTTACAACAGTTCTTGGTGTTTTGTTGTTGTTGTTTGTTTTGTCTGTAGAAACATCAGTAATGTAATTTTCTTCTTCCTGTGTGTCTTCATATTATTTTCCCTTGTGCATGTTCAGCTCTGTCTAAATTTCCCATTTTTAAAATCATTATTGGATTTTAAAGTTAATTAAAATCCAATAATTAAGTTAATTTCCTCTGTAAAGAACCTATTTCCAAATAAAGTCACATTCTGAGTTACCAGAGGTTAAGACTTCAACATAGCATTTTGTGGTGACACAATTTAACCCGTAGCAGTAACCATAATTAAGATCCAAATGAAAGTGGGTAACAGAAAAGATAAAAGCCAAAGTGAAAAATATATGAAAGTAAATAGATCTATGGCAGAAAATAAATGATAAAATTCTTTTAATTTAAATAACATTATTTCACCCTCTCTGAGAACTACTACCGTTATCTTTCAAGTATCTGCCCTAAAAGAAGCAAAGTTATAATTTGTGCAGGTCAGAACTTACGAATTGAACCCCACTGAATAGATCCAGACTCAGTGTGGGGTTGCCTCATGACTGGTTCATGTTGTGTGCATGGAATTAAATGGAATTAATTTCTATTTTTATTTGTTGCTGTTAGATTATAATGTTTTAACATATATATGAGATAGAAGGAAAGAAAAAAGTCATTGGAAAAATTCAGAATGCAGAAGCAGGCTGCCTGAAATATCACAGCAACAGGCAGAAAATAAAACAACCTTGGAAAAACTCAGGGTGCACCTGAACAGATAAGAAAATCAGGTTGTAAAACACAGATAAACAACTTGGGCACCAAAGGAAAGTCTCCTGTGTCATCACCAAACTTCTCACTTATACAATGGGCCCCAGTAAAAACAGTGAGTCTTAATAAGCACATTCTTTTCCCTTTAGGCATAGTAAGATAGGGAAGCTGGAAGCAGATGCGGTGAGCGCGGGCAGGGAGAAGGGCAATGCCCACAGCTACAAGAGGATGTCTGAAAACAGACAAAGAAACTCTCCCTCCCAGATAAGCAAAACTTACCTGATCAAGTAATTGGGTAAAGGCTGATTAAAAACCCTGCTCTTTGCAGATAGCTCACCTGGTCCCAATTAAATCTTCAAGCCCTAGGAAGATAAGCCAGTCCCTCCTCACTAGGCCAAAGACACCCCCTGCTCACTAGCTCATTTTAAAAAAAACCTGACATTTTTTCTACTACCTTGCAACCTGCTTGAGACCCCTCTCTGTGACAGAGAGGTATTTACTCCAGACAATGAGCCTAGTTCATTTTGGGGGCTCTTCTAGGATTTAAAGGTGAATTCATTGGAATGGTGAGTAAAAGAGGACAATCTACTTTCATTATGGAGGATTTCATCCTCAGTGGGTTTTTTTCTCTCAAAGAACTACAAAACAAAACAAAAAAACAGGCATATCTGTCTGCTGATTAATGAGCCACAAGGCTAGCCACTGGTCTTGAAAACTCAGATGTGAAGCTTGCTGGGGAGGACTTAGTCAATCCCTGAGTTCCCTCAGGGTACTGGGAATGTTAGCTCTTTCCAAACCAATTTCCTTTCATGGAGAATTTTGCTGTTGCCTAGGGCTGGAAGAGATCCTGGAGCAACTGAGGATTTTTGGCCAGGGTTACACCCTGGTGTTATACAAAGGCTCCTGCACTGATCCCAGCCTCCAGCAGGCTGACTGGATGTTGGCTATAGCATCACCAAGCTGTCATATCGCAAATCTGATTTTTCTCCCTTCCTTTCTGCAGTCACCAGATCTTCCATCCCCTCTCTGTATGCAATGCTATGGGAGGTTTTTACAGCCCAGGAAAATAATTCAATTAGGCTGGCTTAACAACCACCTTAGCAACCTGGAATGCAGGTAAAGGGATTGCTGTTTTTGTGACTTTCTATAGACACGGGGATTTCATAATTGATAACTCAAAACTATTATTTAACTCCTAATGATAGCACTTCCTGGTGTTGGGTAGGAGGTTACTTCCCTCAACCAGTGAATGCCCCTCTCTCCACACAGGCTGTTTCTTTTCCTATGTGAGGAGCCAGCACTGCCTAGTCAGATTGGATAGTCCCTTTATGAAGTGAATTAACTTTCTTCCGCTAGGAGGCACGCTATAGGGATGGCCTGCCACATGTCATATTTATCTCTCCATCCATATGGAGGCAAAGTTACTGCTTACAACTGGATTACCTAGTGATATGGGAATCCTCTCAGTGAGGAACCTTGTCTGTTCTTTGTCAAAACCCTCCAGTTTTCCAGTTCTCCCTTCTACATCTCTCTGCTATAAACCAAACTTTTTACCCCCTCTGCGAGCAGAACTCTACCTTAAGCAGTGAGGAGAAAAATGTCCTCCATTACCAAATTTTAGTATCAATACTCTCTCCATTAGCAGAGAGGAAACCGTTTGACCTTATGTTCTCTTGAGAGACCTATTCAGCCTACAACTAGAATGGCATCTAAATAGAAAGGGGGTTTTATGTCTGGAAGTTAGCTGGAAGAACAAACTAAGAGTAAATTCCATAGTCTAGTCCATAATAGAGTATAAAGCTTGATCCAGTACACTCTCTCCATTAAGGGGCCTTGTTTAAATGTAACTGTTACATAGTCTTTCCCAAGACCCATCCATCAAGGAGCCACACAGGTCACACAAGTCTGGGAAGTCAAAGGGTAATCACCAGACAGAGGACTAAAGTCACATTAGTAAGTGTGACTAGCCCCATTGATTAGTTCCTCTAGCACCATGTTTGAAGGTCACACCTGCAACCACGGGGTGGCAATTATGGTGCCAGGACCCAGGGACCAAGAAGGGAGAACAGTTGGAGGGGGGACGCTCCCACTGTCTTCTCCTCTACCCTGGGTCACATCAAAAGGAACAAGGAGGCTGAGGGATGCCTTTCCTCTTGTCTCTTTTCTAGGATAGGTAGGAAGCCATCTTTGGCCTGCACTTATCTGGAGTGCATTTTGAACTTCTTTTGCCCCAAAGCTCATTTTCTTTTGCACAAGGGCATGGCCTTCTTACTGTCTTGGGAATAAACAGATCTGAAAGGAGCCTTGACTTTAATCTTATCCAACAATTAGATATTTTTTGTAGTCCGTGGTTCCATATGTACAGGCTTTCTTTGCCCTGAAAGACAAACCAAACCTTTGCAAACATTGCACAATCAACTCAGCCCTCTTGGCAATCATATCAGGCATGTCTGTGGAGATTAGTTCTACTAAGTCAGAAAAGCAAGTTTTGGAGGAGCCATTGGAGGCAGCTTCTAAGTGCTTCAGTCCTTCCAATTTCCCTTACCAGGGGCCTTCTCCAACTGCGCCGTCAGCTCCTCCAGTTACACCATCTCCAAAGCTCCCCACTGCCCCAGATTCACTCCAACCCCTACAAGAAATTCCAGATAAAAGGGGTACCACAAGAGTACATGTTCCCTTCTGATTATAGAACCTTGTTCTGATTACAGAACCAGTAAAGGAAAACTTAGGTCAATTATTTGATAACCCAAATAGATATATAGAGGCTTTCCAAAACTTAACCAAAGTCTTTAATCTAACATGGAGAGATACTATGCTACTTTTAAGCCGAACTCTAACTGTTACAGAAAAGCAAGTTGGCCTTACAGTCAGCAGAAACATTTGGAGATAAACAGCATGTCTTCTATAGCCACATAAAATTATTGAAAAGAAAAAAGTCTAAAGGAAAACAAAAAGGGTAAAAGAGAGACAGAATCCCCATTCTCAACAGAAAGAGAAACAGTGTCCCTTTAAAAACCCTAATTGAAGGCTTAAAGATGCCATAAAGGAGTGGAAAAGAAATCACTTTCTGATGTGCATTTTAAAAGACTTGCAAAGAACCAGTAGCAAACCTCTTAATTACTCTAAACTGTCATTGTTGAACCAGAAACCAAATAAAAATCTCCCTGCCTTTTTGGAAAGGCTGAGAGAAGCTTTAATAAAATACACCTCAGTATCCCAATTCAATTTAAAAAACAGGTTCATTACTCAGGCAGCCCCTAATATCAAAAGAAAGTTGCTGAAACAGGCTCTGTCTAAAAATACATAGTTTTTCTCACTCTCAAGGTGAAACTTTTCAGTGTGTAAATTATATTCTCCTCTGTGCCCCAATTAAGGAAGTCTCAGGAAGGCACTGAGGCTCTCCTCAATTGCTTAGCTAAAAGGGAGTAGAGGGTCTCAGCTCTGTCAAACTTCAGTAAAGTACCTGGACCTAATCGTAACACAAGGAACCAGAGCACCAGGTGAGGAAAGGATTGAGGCCATTTCCTTTAACAGTTAAGGAAATTCATGGGTGTCACTGAATTTTGCAGACTGTGAGTACCTGGATACAGGAAAATGGCTCACCCTTTATACCACCTTATAAGAAAAACTCAGTTCAAACTAAGCTCACCCCTGGCTTTTGGGAACCTGACGCTCAAAAAGCCTTTAACCAGCTAAAACAAGCCTTTCTTGTAACACCAACCCTCAGTCTTTCCATAGAGGAACCATTCAGTCTCTATGTGTCAGGAAATGGCCCTGAAAAGTTTAAACTAAGGCTTGAGGTCTCACTCAATAGCTGGTAGGTTGCTTAAGCAAAGAACTTAACTTGGTGGATAAAGGATGGTTAGCCTGCCTCCAAGCAGTTACAGTGGTGGCTTTGCTGGTACCAGAAGCCACTGGGTTAACCATGAGGAATAACAACTGTTTAACCCCACACAACAGGAATTCTGTCCTGTAAGGAAAGTCTCTGGTTAACAGACAATTGCCTTCTCAAGTATCAAGCTTTGCTGCTAAAGAGATCTGGTTTAGCTAAATATCTGCCTTTGCCTGAGCCCAGCCACTTTCTCCCAGAGAAAACTGGATAACCTAAATGAGATTGTGAACAGGTAGTGGTGCAAACTGTGGAAAAATTGTAAAAATCAGTTTACATTCTCTGCAAAGTTTTAATTAATGAAAATGGATTTTTTTAAAAAAAGAGTGCTTAGCTTAATTGAAAGTGGATATCCAAGCTATGGATATATTTTAAAGGCCTTTATGTTTTTCTCTTCATAAATCTTGTTTTCCTAGGAAAAGGTTTTTTCTCAGTCAACTTAATTACCTTCTTCACTATGTCTTGCCACTCAGTACATTCATGAAAGACCCTAGAATAACTTCTGGTGGCCTGAGACTCATTGGAAAAACAGAAAAGGGGCCATAAATTCTATTTTGGGAAAAGCCTGTTTTCCCCATGGAACACCTGTAATTAAAGGTGGATAAATCCCTCTCAAAATCTGCCTTTGTCTTCCAGCTATGCTTGTTTACTAGGCCCTGGAAATTGTATTCCTAGCCTTGCTCTTAAAAAGGTTCCACCCTAAGCTGTCTTCTTCTGCATAGTCATATATGTGATATATACATACTGTCTATAAATAGTTCTAATTAATTGACCTAAAAATAAGTGCTTAAATCAAATATTTTTAAGGAAAAAGTAAAAGCTCTGATACCTTTCAGTTCACATGAACTTAATCTTTAAAAATAAAAACAGTCTTAGGAATTACTGGTAAAATACAAATGTCTTCAAGGTGTAAAAATATGGTCAAAATTACGAAGGTCAGATACTAAGTTTGCTAAACGTTTTAAGGTTGTAAACTGCTTTTTTAGCCTTTAAAAACTGTCAGCCCCCTGATTCACAATTGGTAAGGCCTCGGAAGTAACCATGCCCCTAAATATGCTAAAAGGAGTAAAACTTTATCTGCATTTAGCACATAGGTAAAACAACCTACCAGGTTTTACATTAAAGTTAAAAATTGCTAAAAGTTATCCTTATAGCATGTAATTGAGACTACTGAGCGTGGATTTGCATGTGAGGTGTATAAAAAAGGTGTTTTTAATTAAAAATTATACAAACGTATAGAAATGTACATTTTACCTATAAAGAATTGTGTTAAATAAAATAAAGTGGAAAGTTTAATCATATTGTGACAAAATTGTAAAACTTACTCTTGCAAAGGAAACTCTGTGTGTGAACATATTAACTCAATATGTTAATAATTGGGTATTATATGTTGGGTATATATTTTTTTTTCTGTAACAAATAAACACTAAAATAAAAGCACAACAGTTTTCTTAAAATGCCAATCTATTCTTTAGCAAAACTTGTCAAAAATCTCACCTTATGGTCAAACTGGTTAAAATTGTCTATAAACTTTTATTAAAAATTAGGGTTAACATTAATAGCAAACTAATGCAAGAATAAAATTTTACATTCTTTCTTCAACAGGATTTTTATGTAATAGAAAATGCTAAGGAATGGTTTTGCTTTTTTAAATTTTTAACTCATCATTTTGACAAAACGAATAATTTATGGCGATCTAAAATTCTATTTTATAATATCAAGTGTTTTAAATTTTGAACATATTTAACACACTTCTCAAAAATCAAACATTAATCTCAAGGTTGTCTTTTTTGACTACTAGCTTTGGGTGCTACAGAGGGACCCTGGAACATCTGAAAAAGAGGTAAACAGGATTATTTAACATGGTTAAGTATGTAGAATTGCCAAAATGATGTCTAATACTCTTCAAGTTATATTTTAGAGAATAATATGAATATATGTTCCAAAACTGTATGGGATATCTAAGGTTCTAGTGTCTAAATATATGCTATTAATCACAGCTAAGGTTGTTATATTGGGTTATTATAAGCCATGGAAATAACAAAATTTGTCAATCATGTTCTTAACTGTAACCACCCTGGACATTGTGTCATTTACAAACAGTTCTTGTCTTGTTTTAATATTCTTCAAAAAAAATAGTTTATAATCAGCTGAGGAACTTTAACAGATACTCTTGAATGCAAGTTTATAATAACAAAAATACACAGAACTCATAAAAAGCTAAAATGTTTACAAATATCAAGCAGAACAAAAGTTAACAGAATGGACTAAACTAATAGAAAGCAATATTCTTAATTTATGCTTAGAATATTGCTAATACTTATTTTATTTTTCAGAGTCAAGAAAATTTGTCTTAAGCTACCTACAGTCTTTAACAACGAGATAAAGTATACTCCTGTAAACAGTTTGGAGCACCTTTGTTTCTCTCTGCCTGGTTCCTCTAAAACTCAAAAACTGGTTGTAAGCATTCTTAACTTATAACAATATGGTTGTTTGCATTAGTGCAATAAAAATTCATTTTATTGGCCGGGCGCGGTGGCTCACGCCTGTAATCCCAGCACTTTGGGAGGCCGAGGCGGGTGGATCACGAGGTCAAGAGATCGAGACCATCCTGGTCAACATGGTGAAACCCCGTCTCTGCTAAAACTACAAAAAATTAGCTGGGCATGGTGGTGCGTGCCTGTAATCCCAGCTACTCAGGAGGCTGAGGCAGGAGAATTGCCTGAACCCAGGAGGCGCAGGTTGCAGTGAGCCGAGATCGCGCCATTGCACTCCAGCCTGGGTAACAAGAGCGAAACTCCGTCTCAAAAAAAAAAAAAAAAAATTCATTTTATTTTGCAACTGGACATAATTGGAACAACTAGTTGTTTTACTAAGGCTTTAACTGGAAAGGTGTGTTTCTCTTTAAGGAATCAAGCTTAACTTGCAAAGCCAATAAAAGCCCCTTGGGAAAACTGGTCTCATACCTTGTCTACACAGTCTCTGTACAGGGTTCACTGTCTAACAGGCCCATGCTCCTAGAACCTCAAGAAGAAAAAAGTTACCCAACTCACAGGTATGTGAGGGTAGAAACCAATGGCTGAGCTTGGCTTTAAAAACTCCTATCCGAGATTCCTTGTGGAACAAAATCCCTTCAAAGTCAGTCTAAAAGACCTATGGAAAGGTACTTATTTTCTTGCTACACTTCATGCAAATAATTAGGCTGAGTATAAGACTAAAGTCTACTTTGCAAACAATTCAGTCCTATCATAATTTGTTTTTAACAGAAATAAGGACTGGAAAGAGGAATTGGGTAAAGGCTGATAAAAAACTCTGCTCTATGCAGATAACACACCTGGTCCCAACTAAACCTTCAAGCCCTAGAAAGATAAGACACCCCGTCCTCTCTAGCCAAAAGACACCCCCACTCACTAGCCAATTTATAAAACCCTTGACATTTTTACTACTGCCTTGCAACCTGCTTGGGACTCCTCTCTGTGACAGAGATGTTCTTTCCGTTTGCCTATTAAACTCCTGCTCCAATTTCACTTTGTGTATGCGTATCTGCAAGCTCAATTTCCTTGGTTATGAGACCAAGAACCTTGTTACTGCAGACAGAGGCTGCTTCATATATATGTTTAAAAGTTTACTTTTAGATAGCCGATTAAAGATCTGTTCTAACAAAATCAGTATATTATGACAATTTTATCAAAATTAAAATAAATGCTGTGGCAAATTTGAAAAATAGCCTTGTGTCACATCAAAAAAGCAGAAATGATTCTATCTCATTGATCAAAATTATCAAGAATAACTCATGTATTTAAGGAAGGATCTGATTTTCCATTTGATTTACTAATTGTGAATGATTAATAAACTACATTATTATTAGTTAAAAAAACATTTAATGTTTTATATTTCAATTTAACTCCATATTTATATACTAAATTTAGAAGAGTATTGATGAGTTCATAATTTTATTATTATATAAGTCCCTACATAATGACTAATATTTATTTGCCATTAGTGGCCCATAAAATGCCAAATATATAAGTTAATACTTCATAATTATAGTATAGGATATTTAAATTTTGGTTAGGAAAATTTTTCAACAAGTAATTAGTTACTGTTAAATTGTAGTGGCATGTTATAAGCTCAATATTTTAAAATGCTACAAATTCTAAGCTGAAATTCTAAGGTATAATGTAATTTTCTTCATATGTAGGAAAAAAATTTACAAGGATAAGAGCACAGAAACAGAAAGCTATTTGAAAAGAAACTGAAATAAAACAAAACAATACTGATTGTTGAATGCATTTTTGTAGAAATTAGATGGAATTTCAGGAAAAAGAGTTAAAAACATGAGAGCTATTAATATTAGCAGAACATAGTACACATAAGTTACTGTTAATGCAGGATATGAATTTATTCATCTGTCAAGTAAAAATGGTGAATTTCAAAAAATACTATTTTATTAAATCAACCATACTATCTATCATTTCTAGCTACTTAGCAATATAATTTAATAATAAACATCTGGGTAATCTTGTTGAAAATAGTATATCATATAAAATAATAAAAATTTCCCAAATGTTTGTTAGTGAAGAATTTTCAAAAATTAATTAATATAAGTCCTTTCAAATGGAGAAACTTTTGCTAGATAATTATTATTGTATCTTATCTTAAAGGTTTATTTGGATTATGAAAAAATAGAAAAAAGAATTAGTGCATATCTGTATCATATGCTTAAAAGACATGAATAAAGTGAAATGCTCATTAATAATAGTAATGAATATTCAAAAGCAAAGTTTGTCCTGAAAAATGTTACTTTATTTCCAGTACTGACTGTAACAATGTGATACAAATAAATCTACTGAGCTGTTGTTGAAAATGTGATAAACTTCTTTTGATTTTTGGTGAGACTATGCCATGGACCCAGAGGATCGGCCAAGACCCTTTATCAACACCAGTGAGAATTTATTCCTTTGGTGAAATCACAGCAACATTTTCTAAAATTTTTACATATTTGTGCAATATCAATAACAAATGACATTAAATACAGGGATAAAACTAAAAAAATAATTTAAATTATCACTTAAAATGAATGAATATTTAACTAGGCAATAAAAACTTAGCATCAGAAGATTGTGTAAGTACAGTGCTCAGTATAAGCCATTCAGAATTATAAATAAATATTGTTAAATTTATTTATTTCCATTACAAATATATTTCTATTATGAAACATATGAAATATTTTCTAGAAGTTAAACAAATAAAAAAGAATATATATATTTTAATAACTTGCTTATAGAAAGTGAGCCTGGGCTAAAAGAATTTAGTTGTAACTCTTTTACAAATCTCCAACAAAATTAAGGTGGAAAGAACATAGGTGTCTCTTCACAAATCTTAGGACAAAAATTTTATAAATTTTGCATTATTTTACCTTGTTAGGTAACAATGCACAAAACTGTTTCAAACACTATTGATTTTGTATAACAGTTTCCAAATAATATTTGGTAGAATTTTATAGTGAATTGAAAAATTAAGTGTTCATTTATTTTTCTTGTTTTTTGTTTAATTTTCCTTAAAAACCCCGGATCTAGAATTATTTATTTGTTAAACATATTTTTGAAAATATCATTAAATTCATAGTGAGAAAGTTGACTTTATTTTATTATTTTAAAAATCTGAGTTAAATATGCAACATACTACTCTTTTGTATAATTCCTTGATATTAATAACAAGTTCTCCACATATGAAACATTAAGATTGACAAAGACAACTTAAAGTATGAATATCATCATCAACTTACCTGTAATCAAAAATTAAGATTCAAAATCTATTTGCTATCATATGCAAATATATATAATGAAAGAATTTTCCCACTATTCTTGATTACATTTTTAAATAAAAACTTACAATAATCATGTCTTTCTCCAACCAAGTAAAATTGTAAAACTGAACTTAACTGCTGAATGTTTACTCTGGTCATATATTGGTTTATTACAAACTACAGAACTTACTCTTTGATATAATATCATATAAATTAATAAATACATATTTATTTGAGTACTTTATGGATTTCAGAACATATATATATTTGCCAGTATTGGTCTATGTGGAAAACATTCATTCTAATAATTAAAATTTATCAAAAACTCATAGTTTTAATCTCACAAAAAAAGTCTTTAGAATCTAGTGATACTTTTATAGAAAATAAAGATCTTGAGTAGCACTGAGAATTTCTTGCTAAATTTTTTTCCAAGAATAGAAAATATTTAATTATTTGATAAAAACATATCTCCTAGTGGCTTTGAATTTTTAATAAATTTGATTAAATTTGAGTTTTTAATATTAATTTTTTTCTTATAACTTATATGGAATAAATTTGCGTTTGACATACATTTTATTCAGCAATAATATTTCATTTAGAATCCCTTTAACCAAAGAAAATATGTTTTTCTTGTTCTAATTCATGTAAAAGTTCCATATAGGCCTGAGAAGGCCTTAGCTCTTATTTTGACCAGCTGCACAACCTTACCATAAGTGGCATGATTAAATTTTACTGTGCTTCTGTGGCTTTACAGGCAAAACATGGACAATAATGTAACTTTTTTTTATAAAGGTGTTGCAGGAACTAAGTGCATTATTACATAAAATGGAGATAGAAAAATACCTGACAAATAGTGTACGATTAATGTCAGCAATATTCTATTATCTCTATCTGCCCTCAATAAAACAATGTAGGAATAATACTTGAAATTCTTTTAGCATGAATGTATCCTTAGAAATTCTCATACTCATTAGTATATCCCAAATAATTTCCAGTGTATTGAAAACATTCCCTCTTCTCATTAAGGTTCCTAAATTATTATAGATACTTCTTAAGATTTCAACACTATATTACAATTGGAGATTTTCCTTGATAATATTATTCGTTAAAAAAATTAAAATTTTGTGGTAACTTTCTAT
Organism: Sapajus apella; assembly: GCF_009761245.1. Lineage (NCBI taxonomy): Eukaryota > Metazoa > Chordata > Mammalia > Primates > Cebidae > Sapajus > Sapajus apella. The sequence goes on along the minus strand of NW_022436949.1, from coordinate 4,562,789 downwards.
GGGAAGACATTGTATCTGATCTAAGCATTCTGAAATAGTCTCTTCTTAATGATCTTTGCTGTACATTTTGTGTTTTTTATTTGTGGTATTATTTGTAGAAATAAGCAAAAGTGAAGATAATGCTGTATACATACATTCATGTTAGAAACCATAAGTATTTCAATTATTTTAAGAATAATTTATAGTGCAAATTACATAATCAGCTGCCAACACATAACAGATGTTGTCTAAAAAATAATCATTTGTATCCCAATATTGTGATTTTAAGTTTGTCTTAGGAATTGTCTCTATCATTGTAATATTTTAAGCTTTTGCAGAAGTGTTTCAAGGATGTCTGAAAATACATGACTAAAGAGTGCAACATAGGAAAATAGTGGTGGAGACAATTCTGGAATGAATAATTCATAAAAGATGTAGATTTCCAATATGGGCAAAAATAGAGAGATTTTTATTATGTCAAGCCTTATTGCAACTACTTTTGAAGGGACACATATCAAATGTAAATTGTGAAAGTATTGCAGACTATTATCAAGTTGATATTTAAACCCATCAATTAATATGTGTCAAGTCCCTTCTATTTGTAATACCACTCGTAGCCATATAGAGGATACCATGACATTCTGTGCCACCATATAATAATTTTAAAATGCATTGGCAAACTTAGGGCAAATTTAATGTTAGCAAATGTCAAGGCATCTATCTTATTCCAAAAAAGTTCTGTGACATATGAAGATATATATAAGTAATTTGTTCTAATTTATTCAGGAAATTATTTGATGACATTTTGTAGCATGACAGCAACTGGAGAGAAGAAAGCCACTGGTTTTAAAATCAGTGAATCAGGCACTAGCTTGGTGGGACTGAACAATAAAATAAACATATATAACATTAATTTAAATTCATATAGGAAAGACATAAAACACACTTTTGATTGTTGCTCTTATTCCTGACTTACTGTACCTGGCCAGTGGCCATGTTCTTCAGTAGGTAGGTTGCCTTGAAAATCTCAAAAGCTCATTGTTTTCTCTTCATTGCTATGTTATTCATGGTAGGCTCACCTCTCTCATCAACTGATTTGTTCAGGTAGGAATATATTACAACTCTGTTCATTAAGGCTGACAGAAAGACTATTGGATGATTCTTATACATTTTATCTTACCTTTGAAGAGAGAGACACATAACCCAGTCATATTTCTTTTTTGCCACTCTGCCATCTTATGAGGCAGGGGGCCTAGGATCATCATGAAACACATAGAACTAGGATATTCGTGACAAGCTATGTATCAATCTCTAAAGTGTCTGGCCTTTGACTTATATGAAATAATATAGCTCCTTATTATTTTATCTAATTTAGTTTTCCTTCTCTTAAGATAAAAATAATAAATCAAATGTTAAATAATGGTCCCAGGATGCTCTTCAGTAAGCAATATTTTTCTTGAATATTTTCCTGAATTCAAATAAACACTTCAGTTAATAATAAAATATGTTATGAATGTAAGTCATTCATAAAGTGGAAACTGAGTGGGAGATACATGAAAACTCTTTACTACTTTTGGTTGTTTTTCCTTTTTTTCTTTTAGTAAATCAAATATTTTTCTAAAACAAGTTTATTAAAAATAGCTATATTTTTTGAAAACATCAAACAGCATACTCTTTTACTTTTTTTTTTTAAGACAGAGTCTCACTCTGTTGCCCAGACTGGAGTTCAGTGGCACGATCTCAGCTCACTGCAACCTCTGCCTCCACATTTAAGTGACTCTCCTGCCTCAGGCTCCCGAGTAGCTGGGATTACAGGCATGTGCCACCACACCAGCTAATTTTTGTATATTTGGTACAGACAGCGTTTCACCATGTTGGCCAGGCTGATCTCTAACTCCTGACCTCGAGTGATCCGCCCCTCCCCCCGACCTCCCAAAGTGCTAGGATTACAGGCATGAGTCACCACACCTGGCCCAAACAGCATACTGTTATAGGGATATGAAGTATGTGAAGTTAAGAAATAGGCTTTCACAAGCTTGGATAGCAGGGCGCGCTGACATGAACCAATGATTCAGTCTGAGGTTCTGGATTTGAATTCTATTTACCCATTCTGAATTTTGCAACTTGTCTTCTTTCTTTCTCTTTTTGAGCTATGTACACAAGTAAAACATCATCTATTTTATTTTTTTTAAATGTTTACTCTCTGTGGCAAACACTTTGCTTACTTACATCAAAATCTAATATTGTAGTTTCATAACAAAGTCCAAATGTGCTAGGACTTATCTGTGGTGTTAGAAAATCAATTAATTTCTTTGAATTTCCTATAAATAATGTTTTAAATGAACATGCTAATGGCTGGGTACCTTAATATTATTTCAGTTTATGCATTACTTGTTCATCAGTTAATTTTTTTAAGTAGTAGTCCAAAATAGATAAAGCAAATATCCAAAATGTTATGTTAATAAAGTTATATTAAGTAAGGCAACCAGATATTTTTTCAGAGTCAGCTAATACAGACCACTTCCAGTTTTCTTTATGTATTTTTCTAATTTCAATGTGGGTTAATTGTTTCCCTGTGTGCAAATGCAGCACAACCTATTGTAACATTTGATACACTATACTGTATTTGTTCTCTTCTTACTTCTACCTGTCCCACAGGAGTGTATACCATGTTTAAAAATATTGACTGAACATAAAAATACATTCTAAAAGAATATTATTAACAAGAGAAAAGGGCTGAACTTACCAAATTTATCTACCTATTAAAGATGATGGTTTTATTAAAATTTTAGTTAGTGTGTCTTGGGGCTCATCAAAGACGTGTATGACTGATTAGAATATGGCATAAAGATAAACAACCTTAAGAAATAAAGTCAATGAAAACAGGAGAAAAAAAGATAAATTAATACAATAGAACATAGGGGAAAAGCAGAAAAACTAGCTAATTCTAATAAAAAGTATGTATTTTTCAAAAAAGATAATATAAGAGACCTGTCTAGCAGAAAAACACTGGAAAAATTCAGCCAGATATTTGAGTTTATAGTTAATGCTAATTTTATGCACAGAAACTGAGCTCTTGTTTTCAGTATTTCAGAGGTTGATCAGCAATAAATAAGTTTGTATGTTATGAACTTCATTCAGCAAAGAATATGCATTGATTATATGCTTGTATAAGTAAGATATATATAAAAGTTAATAGATTAGATTTATAGTTTAATAAGCAAATTACATAAATGAGCACAAATAAAATACACCCTGCAACTTATGATCATTAAAACATGCAATTCCATTAGCTATGACTAGGCACATTTAATCGAGTTAAATATGCATTTAAATCAGCAAAACTGAACAATAACAGAAAACTATAAAACTTCAGATGTGGAGCTTGGGCTTTATATTGAATACTCAAAGTATGTCACATTGGCTTTTGATTACGGAGGAATTGCCCTTTTCGAACCAGCCTTCCTTTGGATAACTATAAACTGGGAAAAATTTTAAAAAGAAAACAAAAACTTTAAAAGCTACTGAAAAACAACATAGGTAAATATGTGAATGAGTAAAAATATTTGGTGATTTTCCTGTTTGTTTGTGTTTTTATGTCTTTATACCTGAGAAGTGCCTGTTGACACCATGAACAGCTAAAACAGGAAGAAACCAACAGTCCTACCGGTTTACATAACCAGAACATATAATTCTGGCTTGCCAAAGCTTCTAGAGAGAAAAAAAAAGAAGAAATACCTTAAAGAATAGAGCCAAGGAAGGGAAATCCAAATTCTGTGTTTAGACTGAGTATAAATGATAAACCCAAATATCTGGCTGAATCTGGAACTTCCTGCATGTGGGATAGGTTCCCAGAAGATTATTTTTAGCTGGCTAAGAGTAGAATAACTGAACAGAAATTTTAGCTGCTGACAACCGAAAAGATAATTACAGAGTTTGGAGTTTGAATTCAGACTGATATCTCTATTTTCTCATTCTTATTTGGCCCATATTTCTAGTTTATTTAACTTATACAATAAGTCTGCACACCACAGAGCTTGCTTTTGTATATGTTTAGTATTTACATATCTGCATATATTTTTATCCCTATTTTTGAAGGGATCTGAAATAACCATTTCTGAATGAAAATGAGAAAGTCTATGAATGAAAAAAACTGTTAACAGGTTAACTTGTCAGGTGGCAGAGGGTAAATAAGTACTGTTTAAAAATTCTGTGTCTGGTAATACATATCTAGTGATGTCTACATTAAACTTATATTAAATAATTGTTTATGTAGAAACATAAGCCATGTGCTAAAATATACCAAAATCTTTAGAAAATATAAAACAACTGAAAATTTGTAAGATTGTGCCCAAATCAGTAACCTATAAATGGTACAACATAATTATGTTTGTTTCCTACATCGTTATTTATCCATAAGATATGTAAAAGTCCAAGACATTCCAAGTCACTGAAAATCTGACAAAGACATATATCTCAAGATACAGAAAAAGGTATCCATATAAAACAAATTTGTCTAAAAGTTGGTCCTTACCAACACTGCCTGTAATAAAACAAACTGATCAATCTTTCTATACATATGTATTAACTATGTCATAGATTTTCCCTTTATATTATTTTATATTTTCTTTTTAAATATGTAAAAAATGATATAAATATATGCTTCTGTTACTTTTTGCTATGCTAATTCTCAAGCAATAAAATATTTTCTTTAAAGAAAAATACTGTATTTGAAATCCATCACATTAGAATAGTAGATTTTATTGAACCCCTACAATGATTCTCAAGTGCAGGCAGTTTTGTTTAAATAATTGTTTTTGTTTAACATTTTTGCTACTGGCACCTAATACCAGAGATACCAGTAAATATCCTACAATGTAGGTCCTCCACCCAGAAAGAATTACTTGGTCCGCAATGTCAATAAGTGTCTATTCTTAGAGTTGTGAAATTCTAGAACACACTAAAACTGTCTCATACTATTTTTTTTCTTAAAGCTTTTTAAAATATGGGAAACAACATATTCTATTGATTCAATCACCATTGGTGCCTCTAAAGACAAACTGCACTAGTTCAACTTTTCACACTCTGAACAAGTAACCTAAATTGGATTAACTTCATTTACTTTCTCTATAAAATAGGAGAGTAGAGCATAACCTATATGATAGTTTGAGGTAAGGACATTCTGCATAAAATGGGTTGCAACTATTGACTGTGGTGAAATTGCCATGAATCCTAAACTTTTAATTTACTGGGAATCTACAAGGACAACCTATGCGCTGGAGTCTTTGCATAAAATGTTTTTGACAACGATCTTCAGGATTACTTTTTTCAAGTAAATCTTTCTTGCCATGATCTAATTAAATGTGCTTCAAACTTCTAGCCATTTGAAATATGCAATTATTACAGTTTCAGGTTGGGATATATGGACATAGAACTCACTTACCTAGCTGCAGGGATCCTGGTAGCTGTTCAAATATAGATTGAAAGTTGCCTTAGGCTACAAATACCAAGCAATGGCAGGTTTCTATCAACATCCTGCATGTAACTCTGAGTACTGTCTCTTTAATAAGATGTTATGAAATGGCAACAAAACAGTAACAGGAGATCTAAATGAAAGTACTGACAAGGGCATGTCAAGAACATTTGGACCTTAAAGAAAGAAAGACACAAGTACTTTGGGCAACTCTGGAAGCAATGAGACAGATAGTAGGCACATTGGGACCCATTATGCCTGAAAAAAATCACCTTGAAGAGTAGTTTCTGTAGGCAATTTGTCGGTAAAGTTTTCTAGTTGACGAATCGATTTAAAAATCTTATCAATATGGATTTAAAACAAATATAATTAAATATTCAACTGGAGTTCAATTGATTTACTAAAAAGTACTTTTACAATGGAATTCAGAGTAACAAGCAAAATGTGAAATTGGAAATATTGTTCTTCTAATAAGAT
>NW_022436949.1:3921980-3956760 GCF_009761245.1 Sapajus apella | reverse complement strand
TTTTTTTTTTTTTTTTTATTATCCTATTTTTTATTTTTTTTTTAAGTAATATACAACTATTTTTTTTAAAGAAATTATTATAAAAGAAAAAAAAAAAAAAAAAAAAAAAAAAAAAAAAAAAGGAAAAAGTAGAAAGTAATAAAGAAAGAAAAGAAAGAAGAGAAAAGAAAAACAGAAAAATGTCCTTAAGTCTTTGCAGATTGGCCTTGTGTTGAGGCACTCCTTCAAAACTTAGCTGACAATTTACAACCCTGCCTTAGCCTTCACTTCCTGCTTTCACTGAGCCTAAATATAGCCCAGAAGTGAATACACAGGGTTTTCTCAAGTCTTTTCTGAGCATATTTCCTACCCTATGCATGTATATGGACTTCTAAATTCCCCTGTATGCATGAGCACATTTAGTACACTAAGTTTCCAATGAAATGCTTTTCTCAGCTTTGGCTTCTAGATATTTGCTGTACCTATTATTTGCCTCAACTGAAAGCTGTCATTCTAGGCAAAAATAAGTTATTCTTTTGACTTACAATATTTTAAAGTAATGTATTCTTTAAAGCTGCCATTTTGCTCTGAGAGATTCTAGGGCAAATGAAGCAAATGGTAGCACCTTGCATCATTTCTTCAGTTAGTCACTAGATAGGTTAAAACAGATAAGCACTTTTTTTTTTTTTTTTTTTTTTTTTTTTTTTTTTTTTTTTAGTATAAGAAGGTTTTCTCTGTTCTCTCCAGAACCAATAATGTAAGCATCCCACAATGGAAACATTAGTAGCCATCTTCAAGATTAATGGTGAGCCAGGGTTCCTAGCAGTGTAAGAGCAAGTAAAAATTTTGCAAAGTTTCCTAGTATTTTTAGTTGCCTTTTTCTGATACAGCATTCTCTCAGTTGTTATAAAGCTTTGACTTTTTCAGAGTTCTGACAAAGTTGATTCTGACAGATGTTACTGAATTTTTCAGTATGTGTGGGAAGAATTTGGCCCTTGAAGCTACCTAGTCTGCCATTCACTGACATCCATGATGAACAGCAATTTAGGTGCATTCAAATAATGGTAGTTTCAAATTACTATTTGCATATTTCTTTCTGTACATGTATTTTGTTTATTATATTGAAATAAGGTAACATTGGCCTCATCTCATGATAACACAAATCAGATTAGCCCAAAAGTTTAATTGCTAGTGAATCAATAAAATGGCAAGAAATAATATCTAGAAAGATATGTAATTTTTTGATAATTATTTTCAAACTCCACCTATGAAATATGGTGTACCACATTTAAAAATTTACATATGCAAAGGATTTTAAGGAGCAACCCAAATATTTTCAGTTTCTATAGTTTGAAAGCATTCTAAAATTTATTAATATAATTCCTATATAAATAATATTTAATATTTATCATTTCTTCTAACCCTTTTTGTGTTTTGCTGTTTAGAATTGTGAAATATTTGTGTTTAGAAATTCTAAACATTTCTTATCTACCTTCAGTTATAGACATTTATTACTGAAATGAAAATTATATCCCCAAGAAACTAAGATCATTCAATTTTATTTAGTAAGTATTTAATTGAACAGTTACTCTATCAGGTACTGAAGTAGGCACTGGGAATACAATGATAAATGAAGTATATCCTTGCAGAAGTTCACAATTAAGCAGAGGAAAGTAAAGTAAATTGTTGTGAGCCATTAGTGGTCCCAGGGAGAAAAATCCTGGAACTTATAATTTTGAATAAACCTTTTACAGCCACATTAAAATGCTTTTCTTTCTACCTTTTTTTTTTTTGCATTATGTAGTGCAAAAAATACTAAGTCCATTCAGTATAAATTTTCATTTCTAAACACAATGAAAAATCCTATTTAATATTTTAAAATAAGCGTATATAACAGCATATTAAAATCATAATCCTATTGGCAAGGCAGAATTAAATTATTCATAATATATCTGATAATTTGAAGATTCTCTATAATAAAATATTTGGCATATAATTAGAAATGACAGTGAATTAACCAATCAAATAAACTGTATTCTGATTTTTTTTAAGTAAAAGGACAATTTTCATGGCTATAGCCTAAATACAATGTGCTATCTTATTTTAAGTCTAAAATTAGAAAATGCCAAATTCTGACTTCATTTTAGAGATTCCCTTTTACAATAGGGTTAGATAAGAAACCGAATCAAAACTATAGATAAAAACTTCAAATATTTTGTTTCAATTAAAACCCATTGAATGTATGATTATCCTTTCCAACTTTAAAAAAAAAAGCCATTAACCCCAATATGTACATATCATTAACCAATATTATCAGATTTATGCAATTGTAAATCTTGGTCCATTTCTTGAATCAGATTTACTTTCTTTATAGAAAGAAAACAGTAAGCAAGGTGACTATGAAATTTATTTAAAAATTTTTAAATCTGAACTTCCTCTACTTGAAAATTTTTTGTACCATTGATATCACTTCAGATTATGTACTTTATTTTTCTCTGTACTCTTTTAAATAATTAATTTTTATCTAATACATGACTGATAACATGTAATAATGTAGCATGTCAAATGCCAAATTACTCTCCAAATCATTAAAGCAATATAAAGATGTGAAATCACTCACTAGGTAAAATGTTATGTAAGTCAATCTCAAGAACACCCAGAATAAAATCTTAGAATTAATGAAGGTCAGGTATAAAGGCCATACCTAATGGAAACATTTGTTTTAAATCTACCAACATTAACAGAATTCAGTTATTTTAAGTTAGAACAAGTGTTCAACATTAAAAACAAAAAATAATCTTCTTATATAAACACAAGATTTCAGCTTTTATCATGTAATTAGGTGTTCTGTCATTATTCTGTTGTTATTAATAATTGATTTCCCCATTATATAGACTACTTTTTAACACGGTTACAGATTCTCAGCAAAACTGAGCAAAAAAACATAAAGTTCCCCTATAGCTCCACTCCCCCAGGCAGACAGCCGCCCCCACTATCACAAACCACCATCAGAGTGTCATATTTGTTACAATTGTATAAGAACTTAGTTCTGAACCAGTTTTATTTATACAAGCAGGTAATTTTGTATCTGTAACCACTCCTACGTGGATGTAGTATTCATTGAGTAATAGAAACTTCAAATGTAATTTTGGTTTCACATGCCTTTTTTGCTATTATGTCCATTTATAAAATGAACAATGCAGATACTTCACGTAACTTATGTTCAAAAATGTATGATAAATGTTAATTAAAAGTAATTTGTTTAACTTTCCTTTCTCAATAAAATACTTTTGAAAAATCTAAAAAATTAACATAAGAGCAATCTTAAATTATGTTAAATATCACTATTTGAGATGATGACTTAGTTTCTTCCCAGATAAATACACCTTCATCTTTGAAGGTATTCATTTTAAACACATAATAAATTTTATTGCTGATATTGTAATTTAAAATGCAATTACTTATTTTGTATAAGAAGTAGATGCATTTCTTTAATAATCATTTTGGATTTCATTTTAAGCTATAGCTTGTGTCTAAAGTGTAGCACTTTTTTGGCTTATAGAATATTTGTTTATAAAATAGACATAAAGTATCCAGTAAGTTTTCCTTGTAATTATGTAGCAATATATTTTACCACAGAATAAATCTATTTATGTACATGTCATTTTTTGATATTTCCATTTTGAATTAAGGTAATTTGAATGGTCTTCCCTACCCTCTATTTCTTAAATAAGCAGCCAAAGTTATTACCATTTTTATGTATTTTATACATTAAAACTTGAAGCTTCAAACAGAAAATTTCCACTGAGTTTAGCACTGATAATACCTGATTCTGATCGTGAGCCATTCCTGCTCAATTTTTTCCTTTTAATTTTGATGGAAGGCTTATCCATATTTGTCTTGGTATAACATGGTTAACAGAAACATATTTGAATCTTTTTATTAAAACAAACATAATATTTTTATGTGAAATTTTATTTTATTTTATTTTATTTTATTTTATTTTTGAGACAGAGTTTCGCTCTTGTTACCCAGGCTGGAGTGCAATGGCGCGATCTCGGCTCACTGCAACCTCCGCCTCCTGGGTTCAGGCAATTCTCCTGCCTCAGCCTCCTGAGTAGCTGGGATTACAGGCACACGCCACCATGCCCAGCTAATGTTTTGTATTTTTAGTAGAGACAGGGTTTCACCATGTTGACCAGGATGGTCTCGATCTCTTGACCTCGTGATTCACCCGCCTCAGCCTCCCAAAGTGCTGGGATTACAGGCTTGAGCCACCGCGCCCGGCTTATGTGAAATTTTAAATGGCAGAAGTATCTATCTCTGTAACTGTTCAGAAGTAATAAATGTGATTATCATGACCTGAATTCAGATTTGTATTGAAAGAGTTCATGTGGAAAAAACTTTTTTTTCTTGAGAGTACTTGAATTTCACTATTAATGTGATGGCATAGAAACTATCATTTATTGTGCAAATATTTGAAATTTATTTAATTTTTTATTTTTATTTGAAATATTTGTTGTGCAAATATTTTTAATATTTATTAAGATGATGATATGAAACTTTGCCAAAATGTTCAATCTTTTGTTGTTACTCATTTCTTTATTCAAAGAATCTGCAGTGAATACCTGAAGTGTCCCAGACACTATGCTTACTGTTGGTAATATAATAGCCAAAAGAAGAGAAAGTCCAATAATTCAGAAATTTTTATGATCTATTTTGAGACTCCATAAATAAGCACAAAAAAAGTAAATGACATAGCACCTTACATTTTGAAACATGCTAAAGAGAAAGAAAAACCAGGGAAGAGTAACAGGTATCTGTGGACAATTGGAGTGTTTAATGGTCGTTTTTCTTAGGGGGCTTACATTAGATCACACTGAGAAGAAAATGATGTTTGAATAAAGCCCTGAACAGTTGAGTGAACAGCTTATGAATATCTGGGATAAATTTTTAGTAGAAAAAACTGCAAGTGCAGAGGCTCTGAGGCATAAGCATGCCTTCAAAGTTTAAAACAAATTCAGAAAGACCACTTTTATGCTCACTACATAGGAGATTAGTAGGAAAATACATCTGAGAACATTTGGTGGAGGGCATAGGACAAAGTTTGTCATTTTATATATTTGTCTTTTATTATAAAAACTAGGAGTGAGATGTGGCACATGGTAGAATTTTGAACAGAGAAATAACATGATTTGATTTAAGCTCCTAAGATTACTTTGGCTGATGGACTGAAAATAGGCATGTAGTAGGAAGGCAAATGTAAAAACATGGAAAGAAATGTGAAAATATATTTTAATAATCTTGAAAAGAAAGTGACTCTGACTAGAAGAGTAAATGTGTGATCAATGGGTAAAGAAAAAAAAACTGAGAATTAGCTAATATCTAGAAGGAACTTCTCTGTATGTAATATTCTATTTTATATGAATATATCTATATATCTAAGAAACTAAAATATATACTTTAATAATCCTGAAAAGAGAAGAAGGTGACTCAGACTATAAGAGTAAATGTATGATCAAAGGATAAAGAAAAACAAGCTGAGAATGAATTTATCAATATTCTAGAAGGAAATTTGTTTGTATGTCATATTCTCTTTTATATGAATGTATATATGCACATATATATGTAAGAAACACACGGTTCTGTATATAGTCCTAGTTTTTTTGTTTGCTTGTTTTTTTTTGCTTTTTGAACAAATACATCTTCTGAATGAAGCAGTGTCTCTTTTCATGTGGTGTTGATTGTATTTATACAATTATTGCTGGTATTATTCTGCCTCGAGTTCATTATTACCACATACTAGTGGTCTATAATATTTTGTATAAAAGCACATTTCTAATTAAACTTTTAAGATGAGGAAAAATTATGTTTATGTTTGTAGGTTTTAACCATGATCAATTTAATTCAGTTTAAATAAAAAATAATAATTTTTATCAATTTTACTGATATGGGGGCTTTGCCTCTGCCAATATCCTAGGTCGACTGATTGTTGAAGTTGTTGCATAGAAGTAGTACACATATTTTTATGGCACTGCTGTTTTACCTATTGCTTCATCTAAGAAAACTCCTTGAGGCATTTTATGCAGAGTTTTTGGAAAGTATGTATACTTAATATTACTTAAGGACAGAGTAATTTTCCTATTTTTTTCAGATTTCCATGCTCAGATTATAAGGGCATATGACTTTCCCTTTTTAATAAAACATGGAGGCATGTTGTCAGGATAAGGCTGGGAAATACGTTTTTCAGAGTCTTCCTCTGACCCTCTGCTCATATTGTCCTATGTTAGAGTTGGCCAAGAAAGAAATCTAGCAAGACTTGGAAGGCAGAGGGGAAGCAGAAATCATTACAGTACTCTTGGTAGGTTGTGGTACATAGACCTGATGACAAATAGTGACAGCTATAACACGTTTCCTTCTGTTTGCAGCCCAAAGCTTGCTATCTTGAGTTTTAAAAATGGCAGTTCCCCCAGAGACACTGATTTTCACAGAGGAAGCAGATTTCTTAAAGGTGGCAGTTATAGACTTCTTCTCAAGTTCCCCTTCCATGGTTGTGTTCCAACTTGCGGACATGCAGGATTTCTCAGACTTTCCTACAAGTTCCCACTTGTCCACCACAGTTAATGCTTCCAGCACATTCTGTGGCTGTTCCTCATATCCTCTGATTCCCCTTTCCAAGGTTTCACCTCTCAGCTCCTGCTACATTTCCAGAAGGTCTAATTTCTGAACAAAATCCCTCATTTTAACAATGTTTGTATTGACTGAGCACACGATTATACAGGCCAATTACTCAAACTATGAGAAGAGAAGTATTTTTAACCATCTCATATTCTGCATTTTTGAGACTATAGAAGTATATGTAGAAAGTGTGTCTATGCTAATTTGTTTATAAAATAGAAAAATAGCAATGTATCATGATACTTCATGATTTATACCAAGAGAAATACTGTTTTAAAAAGAGAAAATACATCATTTATTTACTGACATGTGTAGCAATTATACTTATTGTTTACATCTTCTGAGAGGTAATCCTGTATAACACAGTGGATTTAAAACTTGTCACAACCTTCTATAGTGAATCTACTCATATGTGCTTTCAGCAAGTGAAGAGATTGTTGCTTAGAGATGTTAAGGTCAAACAGATGTTGCAAAAATATTAATGCAAATAGGAAAATTCTAAAGACTGAGCTATGTTATAGATGTATATGTGAACTACATTACAAGTAATGTATTACATGTAACATAAAGGAAGACATAACAGGGAAATTTGAAACATTTTCCTCTCTATTCCTAGCTGAGCAATTGGGAAACATGATCTCCTGCCTTTATATAACATGTTTAGTTTGGCAAATATTTTGAACATATAATCTCTGCTACACAGACAGCATATTTATTGTAGAATTCAAAACCATTTATATATTTATCAGACTCTACCTAGAAAATGGGCTGAAATAAAATATACATATATTGCTGTAATACATAGACTCATCAATCTTAAAGTGAGTACTGATTTTCTTTTCCCAATAGAAATGAACCTGAGAGGCACAGCTGAAAAGGGAAACCAAGTAAGCTTATCTTCTTCCTCAATTAATTAACCTAATGTCACAGATTTCTTTTGAAAGTGAGCTTTCTTCTCCCAATAGATTCTTTCATTATGGTGTCCAGATTATTGCTTAAAGTGATAAATAGTCAGGTTTTAAAGGAGCTATAAACTTTTAAATTTGCTGAATTTAGAAGTAGCAGTATCACTAGCAGTAGATGATCTGTCTCATTTACTAACTTATATAAATATAAAATCACTAATTATTGGCATGCAAGCAAAATGGTCTTCTGTCATATTTATTGGTTAATTATACATTAAATGAGAAATTACCATTGTAAAGCATTTCTACACTTATTAAGGAAGTCTCATTGTGGTAGTGTTCACAAAGTATGATATTTATAGATCTTTAGATAAATATAGTGGTGTTTTAATTATGTCGTATAACCTGTATTTATGCCTAAACTGTAAAAGAATATTTTACAGTTCAAAATTGAAGATGTGATAAAGTCATTCTAATATATTAATTTGATAATTAGTCTATAAGTCTATATGAAGGCATATGAAAAATGACTTAGACAATTAATTTCCTTTCTTCCTCAGGAAATAAAATACAGTATTAATAAGTATCTATTTAAGTCATTTTCCAATAGAGCAATCTGCTGATAAAATAAACCCAGAGTGTAGGTATATGAACATACTTTACCATATTACCAGATAGGTAATATGAGAATACTTTAAAAAAATTATGAACAATGGCAACCATGGAAATAAATTAAGAATAAACTTAAGGTGAAGTTACTTATTGTACTGCTATCATGAGCATATATTTTATTTATAAATGTTTCAGATCTTAGTATATTTTATCTCATACTACACCTAAACTTTTAGGTGCTGCTTGAGCTAACCTCTAAAACATGCAGGTTTGTTCTGAGATAAATTAATTGTCTTGAACTACAAAAGAGTTCTTACTACCATTTGAAAACCATTCCATTTTTTTCTTCTTATTTTTCTCCCAATTTACATGTTTGCTACTCAGAATCTTCAGCATTCTCCTTAAGTTATTCATCCATCCCTCTTCATTAACATACCATTTAGATGATCTTATTGTCTGGCCATTAAGTATAAACTATTTCAAAGTATTGACCCTTTCTGCAAATTTATATACACATAAAAACATTCATACTGGCTTTTCTTCAAACTCTGATGTGTTGGCTCCTCCTGTTTAAGACCCACAGACTCTATTTCTGAGCTCTCATGACCATCTCCTTGCACCACAAATTTGATGGGATAACTATTACGTCTTTCTCCCATGTCTTCAACTTCTCCCTGTCCTTTTCTCTTATCTTACAAACATACACAAATATCTTCCAATTTACATGTTTTCCTTAAAATTGGGGGCTCCTCTCTCACTGTTACTCCTGCTCCAAAACCACATATTCTCATATGCGGAAGCTAAAAAAATATTTTTAGGTCATGGAAGGTGAGAGTAGAATCATGTAGAGTCTGAGAAGGATAGTTGGAGGGGAATAAGAGGAGATTAACCAGTTAAGTGATACAAAGTTTCTGCTTCTCTGTCATTTGTCTAAGATCAAGTGATACAAAGGTACAGCTAGATAGGAGGACTGAGTTCTGATGTTCTGTGGCACTATAGGGTGAATATGGTTAACAATAATGTATTGTATATTTCAAAAACTAAAATATAGGATTTTGCATGTTCACAACACCGAAAACGTTTGAGATGATAGATATGCTAATTACCTTGATCATTGTACATTGTACACACATCGAACTATCACGCTGTACCCCATATATTATGTACAATTATTATGTCAATTAAAAATAAAAGAAAAAAGGGATTCATCAAAAAGAGAATATGTTGAAAGAAAGAGGCACAAAGTATGAAAATAACATGTTTACATAGGAATATTCATGGAAAAAAATTAATACAATGTAAGAGAGCAAGTACCACAAACTATGATTCAAGAAAATTATTCTTAAATAAAAGATTACTGGAAAATACACAATGAAAAGGCAAACTATTTGGAGGGAAAATGACCCAGAAGTCCAACAGTTAGAAATACAATGGCAAAATCATTAGATTTTAAAGAAAAGGTTAATTTTCTTTGGCCCCCAGGCAATGATGTCATGTCAATTAGAAATGAGATAAAATGAAATCATTATCACTTCTGACAGCATCTCTTATGCTGGAAGATAACAGAGTAACTTCTAAAAGATATTCAAGGCAATAAAATATGAGACAATGGTTTTATATTTTTCCGCAATATAAAAGCTGCAGAAAAACTCTTAAAAAGAAACTGGAATCTTAACAAATTTAGCCAGGCTAAATTTAGATGGCATGCGCCTCTAATTCCAGCTACTTGGGAAGCTGAGGCAGGGGGATTGCTTGAGCGCAGGAAGTTGAGGCTGCAGTGGGCTGTGATCATGACATTGAAAGCTAACCCGGGCAACAGAACAAGAAAAGGAAAGAAGAAACTGTAATCTTTCAAGGATCCAAAATGTAGGGGAATAATGAGCTCTCTGAAAAGTCTAAAGTTGAATTGCTTTAGATTATCAGAAAGATATTGGAGAGACATCAACACAGGCCTGAAGGGGAGCAAATATATACATTTGTTTATAGAAACACCAAAAATTCTTACGTGGTTTTTGGAATAGACTTGACTCCAGGGATAGTTTTACATGTGTAAATAAATCAGAGACACTAATAATATATTTGTTTTTGCTGTTACCCTCTCCAAAAACAAAACAATCATATGCCATGGTTAGAATAACATACAAATATTTGATTTACAAAGACACAACTTCGGTTAATTTGGTTCTTTTGTTAGAGTAATCAATGTCTGGTACTTCATGCTCATTCTTCATTCAGTTTTCCTCTTCAAATTCTTCCTTTCCAGAAATTCTCACTCATGCTACCAAACTTGTCATAGAAACCTTAGTATATTTTCCTATAGCAAAATATTGTCAGATGAGATCTAGGATTTGATATGCAGTCTCTGATTGGCAAATGGATTTGGTGAAGGGTGACAAAATTTATGCTGAGTTTTTAACATCTCAAATTATTTATTTTACATAATTCTCCTCTACATTGTTACTGGGTTGCTTCAATTATAATCAACAACCATAATGTTGATCACCAAAAAATAGTGCTTTACTTCCTAGTGTAACACAGAGTAGTTATCTCAACATAGGTAATTGTAGCCTATTTAAACATTAAATATAATTCCCACTTCATACCAAATAAACCAGAAAATTAGGATAATTATTATTCTTTATTTCAGAAGTTTTAAATCAAATTTCATTTCCTTTATACTATTTTTAAAAAACTAATTTTGAGGGAAATATTTTTATTTTTTAAATTGGTAGATAAAATTTTATATATTTATTATATACAATATGGTGTTTTAAAATATATATATACATTATGGAATGACTAAATCTAGTGAACTAACATATGCATTACCTCATATAGTTGTCATTTCGTGGTAAGAGTACTTTACATTCACTGTTAACATTTTTTGAGACTGTAATATATTATTAACTAGATTCATCATGTTATACAATAGATCTCTTGAACTTTTTCTTCTTATCTAACTGAAATTTTGTTAACTTTTGATGAATATTTCCCCAAAGACTCCTACACCCTCAACCAGCACAGTCCCTGGTGACCACCATTCTACCATTATAGCAACTCAATAGCATAAAACAAACTGTTTAAAAAAAAATCACGATTATTTGTAGATTATTTTGTTCATTTTATTTATAATATATGGGTTCTATGAAATGTAATCACATGCATATTTGAGTTTCATAGGCCTTACATAGGCCTATGAGTACATTTAAAACTTGTGAGATCAAATAGCAAAGATGTGGAATCAACATAAATGCCCATCAGTGATAGACTAGATAAAGACAATGTGGTACATATATACCATGGAATACAAGGCAGCCATCAAAAAGAATGAGATCATATTGCTTGCAGAGACATGGGTGGAGGTAGAGGCCATTATCCTCAGAAAACTAACTCAAGATCAGAAAACCAAATACTGCATGTTCTCACTTATAAGTGGGAGCTCAATGGTGAGAACACATGGATAGAGAAAAACACACACTGAGGCCTATTGTAGAGTGGAGGTGGCCAGGAGGAGGGAGAGATCAGAAAAAATAATGTGTATTTGGCTTAATACCTAGGTAATGAAACATCTGTACAACAAAGCCTGTGACACAGTTTACCTATATTAACAAATCTGGACATGTACCCTTGAACTTAAAATAAATATTTAATAATTTTTAAAAAACCTCATGAACTCCAAGCAGAGTATAGCTCCAGTTAATTGTCTTGTGGCAAAATGAATTGTCTAGTTTTAATACTGTACTTAAAAATTAGATAGGATGCTACCTTTGGTGGAAGGTATCTAAAACCTACATAATGCTTCTCTGTATTATTTTGCAACAGCTTGTGAGTTTATAATTATTTTAAAATTTAAAAAAGAATCAAAAGATTATAGTTATTATAACTACATGAGTTACAATGCAAAAATTATTTTAAAATTTATTTTTCCTATTAGGACAGATTGGTTCACATATCATATAAGGACATATTGGTCTACTCATTTTTATTTAAAATTACTAGGAAAAAAGGAACAGATTTTCAGAACAGGGATATATTTTCATTTAAGAGAAGCCATATTGAATTTATTGCTTTTTTCAGGTCAAGTTGACTTTGCATCAGAGACCAGCAGTTTGAAGTTTTTGCTACAGAAATTCTTGAACCTCATTTTGAGACTTTGCAGACTGGGGATCAGCCAGCCGCTCATTAACCTGCTGATGCCCTACCTTAGAGCTGCGGTCTAGGTGGGAGTAGCTCAGAGGGAGGCCTTTTCTGGGAAGAAACCAATCTGCTTTGTCTCCTGCTGCTGTCTTTGTCTTTATTTTAAATTGCAAGGAATAAGATCACACAGGATCCTGAACCTTTAGTTCAGGTCATGGTGAAAGCTATTTTCACTGCAATGACTGTTATACTGACTCACAGGACATGCTTCTGGGAACAGTGCCCTTCTGTATCTGGATTTAGTATAATGCCCTGCACAAACGTTTTTCTACAGGTAGAAGGAGACTGTCAGCCTCATGGTGTTGTTAGCAGGAGGCAAAAGGTGAGATAGGAGCAGTTCCAGGCACATGGTTACATATGGGGGACATGGGGATGTCCCCAAAGTTGGGGCTGCGGAGAGGACGCCTTACTTGTCCTACCTCCAGGCTCCCAGAGCTTCTGTCTATGTGAGGCCCCCAGGTGCAACACAATCCAGTGCATCCCCTGCATCCATATTTACATAGTAATGTCTCCAATAAAAGTAGATATACTTTGTCTTATAATAGTGATATAATTTTAAGGTCAGATTTACTTGGCCATCTCAATTTAAGATAAATTCTAGTATATACAATAAAACATATGAGAAATATTATATTTAAAGTTTCTAACCTCATCAAGAAATTGAATCATTTTATGACATCTTTCTTTTGCTTTTTTGTCTTTATTTGGCAATATCTTCTGCTCTGCTGATTTTATCTTCAAATTTAACAGGAATGAAACTTATTTGGTTTAACAATGCTGTAAATAGAGGATACATAACTCTGAATTTTTAAAATTATTATTTTTCTTGTATTTCTTAATCTGATTACCCAACTTTTAAACAGTGATCCATCTGTCTTGAGAGGAGTTAGCCTTATTATTTTCTAATCTCTGGAAACATATTCATTATTATTCTCTGCATTTCAATATTACCTATTATTTTGTTCAATTGACCAGTTCCTAAAAAGTATACTTGTAATTATGATTTATAAGAATGCCCATAGAAATAAATGAATAGGTAAGATATTATTTTGATTATAATTTTTACAGTTCCATTTTAATCCCTCAGTTCAATTTACATTATACAATTTGATGTGGTTTTAGGATTTAATTTATCTTACAAAGTGATTCCTGTATTTTGTTTCTAGCATTGACAATAAGCCTCTCAACTCAAATAGTCATATAAGGTTCAATGTTGTAATAGTATTCAATTTATCTCATAAAATGATCTATAATTAATTTTGAGAGAGTGATAATATGTAAATATCTTTTAACAGTGGCACAAATAATATCCACAAGCTACTGCATGTTGAAGAAAAAGAGTATAATTCTGTAATAACTGTAAATTTCTTATTAATTCTGTAATAACTGCAAATTTCTTATAAGCGCAGTTAAGCACTTATACCTCAATCATATAATCTCTTTTAGTTTTCTCATCAAAAAGGTAGAGCCAGTAACACCTGTCCTGTATAGTTGTCAATGATTACATGAGGATCAAATGTTACAATATGTGTAAAAATAATTAAATATGTAGGGAGTTGTTTGGCACAGAATATTGTATGCTTTTTTTTTGTTGCAAATAAAAGACATATTTTGTTTCATTATGAGACATGAGAATGTATGATTATTTTTTCATGGTTAGAAAAAAAATAGAAATTCAGAATCTTAGAATAAAGGATCCCTGGATCTCTATTTATAATTTCTTTCTTAGATTGTGACCTCAGAGACAAACTTGAAAAAATCTTCCTTAATTATATTTATGTAAAAGTGTCTGATTAAGTATGTAAGAATTTTTTTTAAGGAAATCATAAAAGAATAGCCAATTATACTGTAATTGAGCATCTTACAGATGCAAAGAAATGAGAAAATGAGACAGGCAAGATGTAGGATGGAAGTATTAGACCAATATGTCTCTCTGAAAAGCTTGCATTTTATAATGAGAAATAATGCACACACAAGAAAAGGCAATACAAGTAGAATTGTCTTCTCAAATGCCTTTATTTACAAAGGTTTATTATTTCTCTAGTGCCTTGATTGCTATTTATATGGCTTATTGATTAACGTATAATATATTTTGTTCAGTGTATATGCAAATACAAATTGGTTAGAACTGTGCTTGTATTTCCAGTTCTCACTCTAAAACTTTCATTTTTTTTACAAGCAAATTCATATTATTTCCCAGATATTTATACCTTTAAACTCATAAAATATATTTAAAATATTTTTACTCATTTTTCTAATTTTAAAATCAGAAAAGTTGTAAAGATTACATTCTAATATTAGAAATTACTATTATTGTCATCATGCTCATATAACATTTTTTAGTGTTTAAATATATATGCAATTTACAACAACATGTTTATATTGGAAACACTGTTAGTCTACATTTAGTCATAAAATTATTTGGTAGTATCTCCCCCATGCAATGTATGTTTATAATCTTACAATAAGTTTAGAACATTCACGTACTAGTCTGTAATATAAATATGTCATACTAATTTAACCAAACACCAGTCTCCCCAGGTAAACTATTTATAGCTAATAAACATTTACAAATCTTGTTTATCTTTAATAGTAATGCAAAATACCAACAGGAATTGAAATGCTTCTAATATGCTTCTACAACCTTTGACAAAAATGTGCCAAAAATTGGCACATTTTTAATCAGCCACCCAACTTCCTTATTCAAATCCATGATTTTTTAAAATTAAACTTTAGAGTTAATGTATGTTTAATATGATTTATCTAGCTCCATCAAAATTTAATGGTGAATTGTACAACAACGTAAAGCAATATGTATAATAAGTGCACAATAATAATTTCCTTTTTGCCTCTCAAACTACAAGTGCTTTAATATACATTATACTATTTCATTATTCATATTTTATTGAGTTATTGTTATAAGTTGATATGGCATTTAGAAATATTAAATGGTTTCCATTTATTAATATAGAAAGTACATACAGAGATCATAGCATAAAAATCAACCATCACCATTCTCATTCGATTCTAATCTATTCTTTGTCTCTATAATACATGGGATTTGCCCAAAGAAGCAACACACATACACATTAAAATAAAAAGAACTTCTTTAGGAAAATTAAAGGCAATATATCAGATAGAGTAAAATGACATATTTTTACATTATTTTACATTTATTATCTATTACATAAATGAAATTAGGACATTTCTATGCTTAAATCCACCTATGAACAATAATTTCATTTTAATGTAAGTTTTTAAGATATAAGAATTTGAAGCTGGGCACGGTGGCTCCTGCCTGTGATCCCAGCAGTTTGGGAGGCAGAAGCAGCCAGATCACCTGAGGTCAGGAGGTCGAGACCAGCCTGACCAACATGGTGAAATCCCATCTCTACTAAAAATACAAAATTAGCTGGGCGTGGTGGCACATGCCTGTAATCCCAGCTACTTGGGAGCCTGAGGCAGGAGAATTGCTTGAAACCAGGAGGTGGAGGTTGCAGTGAGTTGAGATCCCGCCATTGCACTACAGCCTGGGCAACAAGAGCAAAACTCAGTCTCAAAAAAAAGAGGAAAGATTTGCAAAGACTAGGGGTTTCGAAGGTGTAGAGCAACCAAAAAAAGTTTGGCAAAGCTGGAAAAGTCAGTATTACAATGGAAAACTGAATAGCCTAAGATTTACAAGGTTGACAATAGGAGGAACCTGAAATATTCATATATGTATGATAAGCTTAGTTACCTCTTCTACTATTGACACAGTGATTGTAAAAGGATTATCGTCTTCCTGCATTCAGAAATTCTGAAATGCTTTCTATATAAGCAGGAGCATTATTTTCCCAGGACTGGGGAATGCCATTAGTTTCCATAGTTTTAAGGGACACATTTTTCTTTTTTTCACCATTTCTTTAAATCTCAAGAAAAAGTGGTTTCAGTTTTTCCTCATCAAGTAAGTACTCAGCACATTGTCATTCCAACTGGCAACACTGACTACCTGTAGAACAAAGCTGAGCATAAATAATATCCAACGATTCATTTTTTTTTAAGTGATTTCATCAGCCTTTTTTTCATCTTCTTATTCTTTTTTTTTTTTTTAAACCAGAAAGCTCCTTCTACTGCCCAGAAAAATTATCTCTGACAGAATAGATAACAGCAATTGCAATTCAGTGTTTCAGAAAGCCATTCAGATTCTTAAGAGAAAACTTGCCATTCTAGGAATCAAAGTGTTGTTTTGGAAGGTATGTGTGCTTTGTGATTTAGATCGCAGGAAGAGTTTACAGTTTATCTGAAGAGGAACTGTTCTCTAAACAGTTCTGTGACGATTGTGTAACTGGTTTTGTACATGGTTATGTGTTTTATTTCATTGACTTACACAATTAGCCTCAAGAATAATTTCACTTGATAAAGTGTTGAGCAAAAGTTCCTTTTGAAATAACAATGTCTTTTTTTTCAAAGACTAGATTATTCCAAACCATCATTCATTTAAGATTAATGAATGCTAATTAATTATTAATTACTGGGATGGGAGATTACATGCATTTGCCTTAGGCTTGACAAGCTGTCAAGGATTCTTGCCAAGACTGCCAAGCTCAGCGAGTTACAGGGATAGTGTGACACTGAACACTAAAACTTAAGTGACATTCCTAAGAGCCTGGAGGAAAGCATGTGAACAACAACAACAAAGACATGTCCCTTAAGTTTGGCTGTCTCTTGTTTGTGAAAAGATGGGAAGAATAATGAGAAATATTTTTCCTCTGTCTAAAATAATTATGTTAACTGTGTGTTATAAAAGAATTCCTTACAATTGTGCCCACAAAAGCGCTTTTTAAGATCAATAGTCGGTAAAGTATTATTGTCTTTATTTTTCAATAATTCCTACTAAATAAAAATAAGTGTTTCTGCAGATAATAATGTATTTAAAGCTATATTTAAATATAAAAAAATCTGAAGCACACTAATGATAAGTGCATCTGAGACACAGGCAGAATTGGAACTCTGGTGCACTAGTCACACTTTAAAATTTAATTTCTAAATCCAAGATCCACTCAACAGAATAGAAGATAAGATATTGTGCTATTCTGAGTAGAATGAATTCAGCTTAAGTAAAAGATTTTTAATGGTAACTAGTATTGTATATTTGATTATGTAAAATAAATTTATTTGAACTGTATTTTCTGTCAACATGAGAGCATCTGTGAAGATCACAAAATATTCTAATTTACTCATAAGTATCACCTCAGCATAAGGGATACTTTAATATGAATTATAAATTTTAATCAGTTCAAGTATTTCATAAGTCAGTATTTCTAGAATAAGTTTACTTATTCCTGTATGCACCAAATTTAACATACAGTTGGTTACCACCTATTTTAAAATTTTTAATTTTTGTGTTTATATAATAGGTGTATATATTTATGGGGTATATGTGATATTTTGATAAAGGTACACAATGCATAATAATCACATCAGGGTAAATGGGACATCCCTCATCTCAAGCATTTATGCTTCTATTGTGTCACCAACAATCCAGTTATACTTTTTAAGTTATTTTTAAATGTACAATAAATACCTGTTTATGTACAATAAGCTCCTGTTTTGCTGTCCAGTGCTATATCTTATTCTACCTAAATATATTTTTGTACCCATTAACCATCCCTAGTCCCCCACCACTACCTTTTGCAGCTTCTGGTAACCATCATTCTGCTCTCTACCACTATGAATTCAATTGTTTTAATTTTTAGCTTCTACAAATAAATGAGATCATATGAAGTTTGTCTTTCTGTGCCTGGTTTATTTCACTTAACATAGTGATCTCCAGATCCATCCACATTATTGACAATGTTAAGATCTAACATTTTTCAATGGCTGAATAGTACTCCATTGTGCATAGGTACTATATTTTCTTTATCCATTTATCTGTTAATAGACACTTAGATTGCTGCCAAATCCTGGCAGTTGTATTCAAATGGTACTGTATTAAACATGTGAGTGCAGATAGCTCTTTGATATACAGACTTCCTTTCTTTTGGGTATATCCGTAGCAGTGAGATTGATGATCATGTGGGAGCAAGGGAGCTCTATTTTTAATTGTTTGAGAAACCTCTAAACTGTTCTCCAAAGCAGTTTTACTAATTTACATTCCTGCTAACAGTGCACCACAGTCCTTTTCTCCACATATTCACCAGCATTCATTATTGCTTATCTTTTGCATAAAAGGCATTTTAACAGGGGTGAGATGATACCTCCTTATAGTTGTGATTTGCATTTCTCTGATGACCAGTAATCTTCAGCACCTTTTCAATATGCTTGTTTGCTATTTGTAAGAATTATTTTGAGAAATACTTATTCACATCATTTGCCCATTTTTAATTGGATTATTAGATTTTTTTTTCCTATAGGGTTGTTTGAGCTCCTTATATATTCTGGTTATTAATGCCTTGTCAGATGGGTAGTTTGTAAATATTTTCTTCCATTCTGTGGATTGTCCCTTCAATTTGCTGATTGTTTGCTGTAGAGAAGCTTTTTAACTTAATATGATTCTATTTGTCCATTTTTGCTTTGGTTGCCTATGCTTGTGGGATATTACTCAATAAATCTTTCCCCAGTCCAATGTCTTATAGAGTTTTCTCAATGTTTTCTTTTAGAATTTTCATAGCATGAGATCTTAGATTTAAGTCTTTAATCCATTTTGATTGATATTTTTATATGGTGAGAGATAGCCATCTTGTTTCACTCTTCTGTATATGGATATTTAGTTTTTTCAGGTACCACATATTGAAGAGACATTTCATTTGCCAGTGTATGTTCTTGGCACTACTGTCAAAAATGAGTTCACTGTGAATGTGTGGTTTGTTTCTGAATTCTTTATTCTGTTTCATTTGTCTATTTGTCTGCTTTTATGCCAGAACCATGCTGTTTTGGTTACTACAGCTCTGTAGTATAATTTGAAGTTAGCTAATGTGATTATTTTTCCAGTTTTATTCTTTTTGCTAGGATGCTTTTATTATTATTTTGTCTCCTCTGAATGTGTATTTAAATAGCCTGTTTTCAAGTTCATTCATTCTTTTTTCTGCTTTATCAATTCTGCTATTAAAAAACTCTGATATAGTCTTTATAGTAGCAATTACATTTTTTAACTCCAGAATTTCTGCTAGACTCTTTTTAGTTATTTTAATCTCATTGTTAAATATAACTGATAGAATTCTGAATTCCTTCTCTGTCTTATCTTGAAGTTATTTGAATTTCTTTAAAACAACTATTTTGAATTCTCTGTCTGAAAGCTCACATATCTCTGTTTCTCCAAAATTGGTTCCTCATAACTTATTTAGTTCATGTGTGAGGTCATGGTTTCCTCTATCATCTTGATACTTGTAGATGTTCTTTGGTATCTGGACATTCAATAATTTGGTGTTTATTGCAGTGTATGCAGTCTGGGCTTGATTTTACCCATTCTTTTGTGGAAGGGTTTCCAGATATTCAAAAGGACCTAGGTGTTGTGATCTGAGGTGTATCTGTTTATTAGAGGACCCTAAACCCAGGAATACTATGGTTCCTTCAGATACATAATACACTGCCTTGATAGTCTTGGACCACACCTGAATGAATTCTCTGGATTGCCAGGTAGAGACTTTCGTTATCTTCCTTTACTTTCTTTCAAACAAGCAGATTTTCCCTCTCTCTGTTGTAAGCCGCTGGATCTGGGAGTGGAGTGACAAAAGCATCTCTATAGCCACCACCCCTAGGACCATTCTGGGTTAGACATGAAGCCAACACAGCACTAAGTCTCACCCAAGGCCTGCTATAACTACTCCTTGGCTACCACCTATGTTTGCTCAAAGTCATAGGCCCCCACAATCAGCAGGTAGCAAAGCCAGCCAGACCTATGCCCTTCCCTTCAGGGTGGTGATTTCTACCAAGCCTGAGCTGGGTCCAGGGGTGCCATCATGGAGCCAAGGACTAGAGTCAAAACCCTCAGAAAGCTCCCTGGTGTTCTATTGTACTGTGGCTGAGCTGACACTCAAACCATAGGACATAGTTCTTCCTACTTTTCCCTTTCTTTCCAAAGGCAGAGAAACCTCAGCCACAACCATCTCAGGCCCATGGGGAGTACTGCAAGACTAGTGCTAATGTTTCCTTACAGCCCAAGTGCTTCTCAGTCACCATGTGGTGAATGCTGCCTGGCCTGTGACTCACTTTTCAATGGAGTAGACTTTCTTCTGACCCATGGCAAATCCAGAAATGCCATCCAAGAGCCAAGTCCTGGAATCAAGCAGTTCAAGAAACTGCTTTCTGCTCTACACCCATGTGGCTGAGCTGATCCCTAAGATACAAGACAAAGCTCCTTTACTTTTTCCTCCACTTTTCTCAAGCAGTAACAATGTTGCCCCATAACCACCATAGCTGGTAATGTGCTGAGTCTCACCTAAAGCCAGCAAGTCTCAGAGTCTTACTTAAGGCCTTTGATATGGTACCTAGGGTTTGCTGCTGGTAATTCAGGGCTCAAGGGCTATTTAGTTAGTGGGTCATAAATCCTGTCAGAGCTGAGTCCTTCCCTTCAAGGCAGTATGTTCCCTTCTGTCCCAGGGTGTGCCTAGAGATGTTATTTAGAAGCTAGGGCCTGGAAAGGGGGCCTCATGAACCTGTCTGGTGCCCTATTATGCTGTGGCAGAGCTGGTATCCAATATGCTAGAGAGAATGCTCCTCACTTGTTTTTCTCCTCATGCTGATGGAAGGGGGCTCCTTTGGAGCCATGAGTTACACAGTCTAGGGTTAGGAGAAGGGTGATGATAACACTCCCTTAGCCACCCCTATTGGTGTCTCAGTTGGATGACCCCTCAGTCCACTCGGAGCTTAGTTCAGTTTTAACATTAGTCTAGGTATTACAGTCCCTGTTGCCTACACTGCCTTTTTAAATTTATTTAGAGCCCCAGAGCACTTTAAGCCCATAATTGCAAGTCTCTTGGAAACACAAGTTCTGACCACTGAGATCAATGATTCACTTCTGATTAGGGATGGTTTAAATGCTCCTCTCATGGGCTGGCAACAGCTGGATTTGGTCTGGTTTTTCTTTCTGCTATAACAAGGGGAACATTCAGTTCAATGCCACATAATTGCTGGCTCTCCCTCTCCCCAGGGAAGAGAAATCCCCTCCACAACAGGCTGCTGCTGGAGAGGTGGAGGAGGAGTGACATAAGTAATTCAAGACAGTCTTTCCTACCTCTTCATTGCCTCTTTCAGATGTATGAAGTTAAAGCCAGGTACTACAGTGGTTACCTGATTTCTGTTCTTGTGTTAGTGTTTCTTTTTTCGTGTGTAGATAGCTGTTAAATTGGTGTTCATGTGTGAGGGATGATCTTAGAGCCTTCATTCTCTAATAGTTTTTTAAAATTTATTTAATATTCTAGGTTTTTGCAAATATAAGATTATATCATCTGCAAACCAGGAAAATGTGACTTCTTTTTTTCCAATTTGGATGACACAAGTACCCTGGTGGCCACAACCACTGGGACTTCACTGGGTCAGACCTGAAGTCAGCATAGTGCTAATGTTGCAGGAGCAGCCACAAGAAACAGAGCCCTCAAACACCGAACGGGAAAGGAAGGAGTTTATTATTATGGCCTGGAGCCTAGGGACAATTTGTCCAAACTCAGCTCCTCCAACAAAGGAAGGTTCTGCCTTATATAGGCTTATACTGTAGATATTACACATGGAAGAATCTTAGGTTTACAGCCTTAGAAATCACATATGAAAGGGTTTCGGGTTTATAGTTTTAGAAATCACATATGAAAGTGTTTCAGGTTTACAGTTTTAAGAATCACATGTGAAAATGGGTAGTGGGGTGGGGATTTTGATCTTGTTTTAAGAAAAACTGTGTCTTCTGAGAGTTTTCCTGATACAAGCATGTTATTTACAGGAAGGTAAAGTCAGGAGGTGGCAGCGGGCCAGCCTTTTCTTCTATTGACATGCAGTGCAGAAGACAGAGGGAGGAGGTAATCCCAGATGCCTGGGTCTCCTTCCTCTTGACCAAGGCTCCTGATAACCACCACCTAGCTAACACTCATGTTTCCTCTAGGGCTCTACAATCAGCAAGTGGAAAAGCCAGGCTTGTGTTATTCAGAGTGGCACATCTCCCCCAGGCCCTGGGAGGATCTCTAGATACGATCTGGGAGCCAGGGTTTGGAGTTGGAAAAATTAGGAATCTACCTGGTGCTCTAATCTACTGTGTCTGAGATGGCACACGCCCCTCAAGAAAAAGTTTTCCCCATTCTTCTCTCTTCTTTCCACAAACAGAAGGGTTACCACTACTCTAGTTCCTTGATGAGTATTGTCTGTCTCCCACCAATGTTCACTCAAGGACAAAGCCTGTTCAGTCAACTGCGGTGAATTCTGCCAGGCCTACTACTCTCTATTCAAGGCAGTGGGCTTTTCTCTGGGCTAGGGAAGATCCAGAGATGCTATCTAAGAGCCACAATCTGGAATTGGGGACCCCCAAGAGCTCACATGGTGCTCTACTCCCCTGTGGCTGAGTTGGTACCTAAGCTACAAGAAAAAAAACCTTTACTCTTCCCTAACCTTTTCTCAAGCAGAAAGAGTCTTCTCATTATGTCTGGGAATGTGTTGGTTCACACCTAATGCCAGCATGTCTCTGAGTCTCACCCAAGGTTCACTGAAAGTACTGCCTGGACCACTGCTGATTATTCAGGGCCCAAGGGCTGTTTAGTCAGAATATAATGAATTCTGCCAGGACTGCTTCCCTTCAAGGCAACAGATTCTGTTCTGGCAGAGGATGTGTCTATAAATGTCATTCAGGAGCAAGGGCAGGAAATAGGAGTCTCAGGACTCTGCCTAGTGCCCTATTCTAGAGTGGCTGAGCTGGTATCCAAATGGCAAGACAAGGTCATCTTTATTCTTCTCTCTCCTCTGCTAAAGCAGAGGGAATCTCTCAGTGTTGAAAGCAGTACTGCCTGGAGCTGGGGAGGCACATGCACTCTCCTGGCTGCCTCCCTGGTGTCTCACTACCATTCCTTCCAACTCTGCTGGCTCTGAGCCCAGCACAGCACCAGAACCTGCCCAGGATTTGCACTTCTGTAGCTTTTACTGCCTCTCAAGTTCACTTAGGAACTCAGAGCCCTTTAGCCCACTGTGGTGGTGCTTGCCAGAACTCAGGCTCCTACTGATGGGATGACTGATCCCTCTCTGGCTAGCGCTGGTCTAAAAGCTCCCTCCGTGGGTGCTGACTGAGTTCTGCTCAGTGTTGCTTTCTACTGTGACAGGGCAGGGCTGAGTATTAATGCAGAGTCCCACAATCACCATGATCTCCTTCCTACAAGTGGGTGGATTATCTTTTCATGCCTCATGACTGCTGCTAGATGATGGGGGAGGAGTGGCATTAGCAATTTAAGACTGTCTTTCCGACGCTCTTCAGTGCCTCTTTCCCTGATAGGAATTTAAGACCCTGTGATTACTCATCTGAT
Organism: Sapajus apella; assembly: GCF_009761245.1. Taxonomy (NCBI): domain Eukaryota; kingdom Metazoa; phylum Chordata; class Mammalia; order Primates; family Cebidae; genus Sapajus; species Sapajus apella. The sequence continues at coordinate 3,932,921 of NW_022436949.1, read as the reverse complement.
TTTTGGTTCTTATAAAAGTACTTTTTGGGTGAACAGTTGTTTAATTTGGTGTTCTGTGCAGAGGACGAGTGGTAAAGGCTTTAGTCATTCATCTTGCTCTGCCTGCTTCCCTTAGTTTCTTATTCTTAAATATAGACAGGGACAGTTTTAATTTGATCTTTCTTTATAAGGGAAATATAACAAAGCATTACAAAAATATAACAAAGTATTACAAGTATTAATTTTTATACTTATAGGTCATTTTTAGTATAAATAATGCTAAGATGATCCAGAAAAAAGATAAACAGTTATGAATTTTGTTTAACAAGGTGTGTATCTATTTACATAAATTTATATAGCATATAACATAATATGCAAACATAAATAAATAGCACAATCGTTTAAGAAAAAAATACTGAAAACCTTATATAAAAATGTGTCAATTTCTTGCCATTGTCATTGCGTTCCAGAGAAAACTCACCTAAATGCATGCTTATCATTATCTCCCATCAAACCTACATGTGTAAACAGCGCTTCTGCAATACATATAGTCTTTTTATTTTTAAAATTTTTAGAGTGTTTCTTGAACCTTGAATATTTCTTAACTTTTCTTTATATTTCCCTCTCTCTCTCTCTTCTTTCTCTCTACTTTTTTAATATACCAATACCCTGTATAATAATATATGGGGTTAAACCTTACAATGAGTTAGTATGAAATATTTTATCTTTTGGGATCCTTAGTGTTCTATCTTTTGTAGATGCTGAAGAACAATACATTTCTTTAGCCTGTTACGTTGGCTGTAAGTAGTGATGTTCTAGATGGGTTTGCTGAATTGCCATCCTCTAAAACAGAAAAAAAATTAAGATTTTTTTCTTATCCAAATTTTCATGTACCAAAACTGCTATAACCTATAGCTTTTGTTGAGATGCAGAAGTATATAAGTTCATTTTCAGAATCTCCAGTATCAAAATCTGGTCATTATTCACCTGTTTATTTGATCTGGTTAAGGTCTGTTTGCATTTGAAAAATCAACGACTGAGAAATAAGTTTCTTACATGTGTTTCAGCTGGGAACTGGTAAGATCTAAATACTGACTTTAAGAGTGAAAATCTGTAGCAGCACATCCATCTTTCAATTAGGAGCCACATATGTAATATGAGGTCTCTAGGTGTGGAAAAACAAAAACAGCTTTTCTGTCCAATTGTCTGTGGTAGCTTTGAAAACATGAAGTAGGGCAGGATTTCTTGAGTTTCCCTTGGCACTATTGATATTTTGGGCTGTATAATTCTTTATTTTAGGGATTATCCTGTGCAATGTAAATATTTTGTCATATCCCTGGCCTCTACTCACAAAATGTCAGTAATACTCTAACCCTACACTCAAGTTGTGCTAGCTATGGCAACGAAATATGTCTCTAGATATTGCCAGATATCACCACGAGTAGCATTTTAGGCAGGACAACCCAACTGATAAATACTAAAGTAGAATAATAAGATTGTTCGTTTTATGACCGTGTTTACTGTTAATATAAGGAATTCTTGGTTTGCACATAGCAAAATCCGGTGAATGAGAAATAAATTATTTCTGATGAATGTGAAAAGTGGAAATAATTTACATAAGAAAAATTGGGCAACTATACATTTTCAGGGTTCTTTCTCTTTAAATGTGTTTTTGTTTTTCTTATAGGTTTCGTACACATATTTATTTTCATGTGGATTGAAATTGCTGGTATATTCTGTTATCTGTAAAGAGGAAAGATTTTGCCCCTTTCACAAAGAAGAAGATTAATTAGTCAATTATGATGCTGTGCTTATAATTACAATAATATGTAACTGTGAACAAATTTGGAGGAAATTCTTGGAAATTACCTAATCATCCAAATTTGTCATTCATGCATACCACAGAAACAAGTTGTTTCAAATAGATTGATCTTTAATCATAGATAAAGAAAATATTAAGGTAGCAACTATATGTAACTAAAAATATAGTTATGATCCTTTACATAATACATTTTAATATGTGATTAGTATATAAGAAGTAAAGCGAATTCCCTTGGTTATTGATATTATAAGGAATAGATAGCTATCAATATACCAGGTAGCTGGTATAAGTTAATGTCACCACAATGAACAACAACCATTTTACTAAAGCAAGGAACTGAGTCAAGAACTTAAGAACTCTTTTCCCAGAAGAGACAACTTTGTAAAAGCAGACTTGTAGCAAAAGATCTAATGGATTTTGAATTGATTTTACGTTATATTGATTTTATAAAATTATTTATAATTATTTATGATTGTTTGTTTGTGTAACATATAATTTCCTCTTTTTTTTTTTTCTGGAGGTTAGCCTTTCTTCAATCTTTAAAGACAGGTTCTTATGGGCTTTCATAGAGGTTATGAGGTAGCACCCACAGGTCTAACTTAAGGCAAGGGTGTTGGCTCTTTCCTGGCTTCACAAGAATGGTTACTGACTACTGCTGAGGCTAAAGCAACTCCACCTTAGATGGTAATTCATGTTGACTTCTGATTAACTCCAGTTCCAGGAATGTCTGTAAGATTTATACTTTTTTTACTGTTCCTTGTGGAAGAGCACTTACTGTAAATCTTACCCTTAGATCAAATCAAATCAACATTTATCTTATAAACATGTACTTAACATCAATCTTGCCCTTAGGCAAATTATAGCCTATGAAGCATATTTCATTCTTGCTTTTCCCTGAAGGATAAACTTCATTTCTTCTGAAGCATGATACCCTTTCCTTACGATACATATGCCCTGGGTCTTGGGGGTTACAGAGCAGAGATCTACCTGTCTTGCAGCTGCTGAAGACACCACTCTGTCCCTAACTTCCCCAATAAATTGCCTTTTGCCAACTAACTTGATTTATCTACTTCATACTTTGACTTCTCAAATCCTTCTATATTTGGGGATTGCTTTGCACATACAGACCTTTCAGAAAACAACTTTGCTATAAATGGCACAACTTAGACAATATTATAGTGTCACAGCTTGGGGAGCACATAGGAAACAAAGAGGCTGAACTTGGGGATTTGAAGGCTGTGGTCTCTACTATATTTCAAATGACAAACATTTTTTTCGTGCTGCTTAATTTTTTTGTTGTTGATACATACAATTTTATGTATTTATATAAAATATATTTTTATTTGCATAAAATGTGTAATGATCAAGTCAGAATATTTGAGATGTCCATCACTTTGAGTGTTTGTCATTTCTATGTGTTGAGTGACTGTGTGGCCACATCCTCTGGCGTATAGCAGGCAGGGTAGGTGCAGCTAGTAGGCTTCATGCAGCCACCACCCTTTTCAGCATGATAGTCGTTCTTTTCCTTGTCACATAAAAAGCACAGACTCAAGAAATAATCTTGTATTACTTTTAATACTTTATTTTCTGATGGGCATTTAAGAAAAATGTATCTTATCTTTCATCTCAATTTAACAGATGTAGTGTAAAAACTAGAGTAAAACTCTCTTCAGCTGATATTCGCTTTAATCATATTTCTCAAGATGTGAAATATGAGAACTATTAACATAGAGAATAAGAAAACATTCAGCGAATGTGAAGAAAATGACTCAGAATATAGAAAAAAAATTACTTGTTTTATCTGCCAACCTTTCAAAGCAATGACCAATAACATATATAAAGATTGAAGTCAGATTAAACATATGTAAATAAATATATTGTTATGAAAATAAGTGCGAGGTGGTCAGATCATTTGAGTCCTAGAGGTGGAAGCTGCAGTGAGCTGGGATCATACCATTGCTCTCCAGCCTGGGAGACGGGAGTGAAACCCTAGCTCAAAAAGAAAGAAAAGCAAATCCTCATTTCCACCATCATGCTACTGAATAACCATAATTTACATACATACATATATATATATATATATATATATGCCAGTAATGCTAATTTAAATGTAATTCTCAGCTGTATGTGATACAGTCCACTATTCAGTTACAATTATTACATTTCTTTTGTGCAAAAGATGCTTACAAAATCTTCTGATGTAATTAGTGTTATGCTTTTCTAGTATTTGTGGAATCCTAGCCTTAGACCAGGTAAATAACGTTAATCCTGGCTTTATGAAGCCCCAAGACAGAAGTTAACCATCTAACCTTATACCCTATGCTTTTAAATTTATTGACAATGCAGCAAAAATGTGCTATGGTTTGAATGATCCCTCCAAAACTTATGCTGAAATTTAATTGCTGATATAATGGTATTGGGAAGTGGAAACCTTAAAAATGGTTTAATGGTGTTCTTGTGGAGTGGGTTTGTTACACTGACAGTGAGCTCCTGACAGAAAAGATGAGCTTAGCCTGCTTTCTCTCTTGTATTGTGCGCTCCCTTATGCCTTATGCCCTCCTACTATGGGATGACCTTTCTTAGATATGTATACCATGCTCCCAGACTTCCCAGGCTCCAGAAGTGAGTCAAATAAATTTCTATTGTTTGTATACTACCCCATCTCAGGTATTCTGTGTAGCAGTAGAAAACAGATTAAGACAAAATGTTAGTTAACACAGCTTATTGAAGTTATGTAAATAAATTTGCTGACTAGAATATAATATACACATATACTGTTATGAATTCACAGACTACATTACTACGGAATTAGTATTAACTGTACAAAAATTGCTTGTAATTTTGATTTTAGATTGTGAAAGAAAACCAAAATCTTGGGACCCTCACATTTACTATACCAAAAGAAAAGATGAGTGTGGGAACTGAGTTATGAAAAACAGAACAAAACAGAAAACTGCCTTCTTTCTTTTTTTCAAACAGCTACAATGATAGAAGGTCACGTATCTGTCCAGGTCACTTCCATCACAAATTGCTCACAAGGAAATTCCTTGTGGGCTCCCAAATTTTTTAGAATACTTATTCCTGCTGTGAACTAACTCTAAAACAGAGTCTTGTTAAATCTCATCCTGACAATATAAATTAACAGCTTGTCTTCGTAGGAACAGGACAAAGGCAAAACTAGAAATCATGCTTGACTCCTTCCTCTATGTTTTCTGTATTGTATGTAAAGTGCAGATTTACTGAGCATGAAGCAAATGCATGATTGATTGTTCCTCTACCCCTTTCTTTCACATGTAAAATATGAATTCAGTGAGCACTACTCAAAGCCTTACAAGAATGTAACCACCTCCCTCCTTGCCTACCTTCACCATTCTTTTATTTTTCCTTCCCCTCCTGCTTACTTTTTTCTTTTAAATATTGAAGTGCTCAAAACTCTTTGGGAGAAGTATGGATCACAGATGTGATTTCTGTTTATTCCTCTACCCTACCCACGCCCCACAGGCGAAATCTCAACCATGGCAAAATAAACCTCCAAATTCATTGAGACTTGCCTCAGTTATTATTATTATTATTACTGTTTTGATTTACAAGCTGTAGGCTATTATTTGAAATCTATGTCAAATTTCCATTATCTGTAAAAATTGAGTTGGAAAAGATAAGATAGAAATCTTTCAAATTATCTTAGCATGAACACAATAAACCTACTCTATTTGTGGCCAGAAGTAGTGTTTAGAGATTACTTAAAAACCTCAGGTTTGACCATTCAGGATAGATATTAATTCTTGGGATAAAAAGTCAGAAATGTGAATATATGACATTTTTATCATGCTGCCTCATTTTCTAATAAGCTCCTCAAAATGTCATCTGACTCTCAAGAAATATATGAGTTTTCAATATTTATTTATTATGAGGCCTGTGTTTTAAACTATTTAAAGTTAAAAGTTAATTTAAGACAGCTTATGAGGTGTGCTCATTTTTTCCTTCCAATGTAGAAGATAAGATATTAGATTTTTGTTACCCTTAACACATTAACAAGGTTTTCTGAAACAAAAAGTATCTGAGACAGGTCTCAGTTAATTTAGAAAGTTTATTTTGCTAAGGTTAAAAATATGCCCCTTTCAAGAAGATAGATGTAAGGTTTTTTAGGCTGACTGACGGTGCCATGGATGCCATGGTGACCCACAGGACCTGCGCGTACACCTCTTGGTGGCCTCCCAGAATTAGAAAATCTGAAGTAACTGGAAGACTATGAAAAGAGGAAGAATGATAAAACCCCTGTGGAACCTAGCTAACTTGAGACATTTTTCTATTGTTCCTTATTCCCGCCTGAATTGATAAGGCAATTGGATTTTGTAACCTACCTTGGTCAACCTCATGACTCCAGACCCTATGACCCTCTCCCAGCTTGCAAAAAACTGCCCTAAACTCTAACTTCTGCAACTTTCCACTGCCTACCCCAAACCTATAATACCAACTCCTATCCCACTGCCCTCCACTGACTCTCTTTTAGGACTCAGCCTGCCTGCACCTGGGTGAAAAAACAGCCATGTTGCTCACAGAAAATCCTGTTTGGAGGGAGGGGGGGTCTCTTCATTCAGAGCATGTGTATTAACAGTAGAGGCAGGTCTGTAGGTTTTCTGAAGATAATTTTGAGGGCTTCTATAATTAAAGGGAAAATGGTGGAAATTGGGGAAAGAGAAAGAAATTTTTTAAAAGTATAGGTAGATAACAAACAGTTGCATTATTTTGAGTCTTTGATCAGCCGTTCACTGAATATACAATTTTCAAGTTAGATTGAGGTAGAGGAATCTGCATATTTATATCAGAAGAAGCAATCAGATAACCATTAGCCTCAGGTGGGCAGCAGGATGACTTAGAGCTCCGTCCTTCCTTTGTCCTGGACCTGTATCTGCCATCAGTTGACATTGTCCAGGTAAAATTCAACAGAATCATTTTAGAGTAAAGATCTTGGAGCCCTCAAGGAATTTCCTAGTGGGCCAGTTGTCAGGGAGGTATGCAGCTCTTCTTCTTCTCCCTTTTTTTCGTCGTAGCTATCTTATTTAGAAAGAAAATGGGAGGCAGATTTCCTGACACAGGTTCCAGCTTGACTTTTCCCTTTGGCTTAGTAATTTGGGGGTCCTGAGATTTCTTTTCCTTCCACAGTTTATATTTAAATTAGGATTGGAAGACAATAATCCATGGTTCTTTTACACTTCTGCACATTTTGAGAGGAAGGTATCCTTTGTACCAGACTATCTTTTTCAGAGATTTGTATACTAAACAGAATTAGACAATAAAATGTCTCCCTCAGGAGTAAAGATGAGTCATGATTACTGGTGTCTATCAAACGCCAGTTTGATTCTTCCTGTCTGTTTGATTCTCCTTGTCTGTTTCTTCCTGACTCTATACCCCTGGGCTCACTTTTTTTTTTTTTTTTAGAACATTTATACTAGAAAATGTGTAGTTATAAATTATTGTTTATCTACTTTGAAATGTCAATCTTGTCCCTTCCTCACCTCCCTGCCACACTTCCACCCCTCCCTTTCCTCCCTCACCTGCCTCTTGCTAGTTTTGCCTAGGAATGTCTTTTTTTCCTTTTTTTTTTGTTTTGACAGAGTCTTGCTCTGTCATCCAAGCTGAAGTGCAGTAGTATGACACTGCAATCACAGCCTCCCAGGTTTAAGCAATTCTCCTGCCTCAGCCTCCCAAGTAGCTGGGATTACAGGTGAGCATCATCATACCCAGCTAAATTTTGTAATTTTAGTAGAGATGGAGTTTCACAAAGTTGGCAAGGCTGATCTTGAACTCCTGACATCAAGTGATCCACCTGCCTCAGCCTCCCAAAGTGTTGGGATTATAGGCATGAGCCACTGCACCTAGAAAGGAAGGTCTTATAAGAAAGTGACAGCCATCCTTTTTAAATATAATCATAAGGAAAGACAGTAGCACTGTCTCTGTGGAAGGGTAGGAGCCTAACTCATATAAGCACAAATTAACAAACATACATAGCCTAATCTCATTAACCACCTCTCTAATAATATTCTCCAGCACTTTTCTACTAACTCACTGCACTGCTTTAAAACTATTCCTTTTTTTTTTTTTTTCTCTCAGTGAAGTTAAGGTCAATCTCTTTCTTCTATTGTTAAAGTCTTGCTGCTTTTCTTAATTTAATGTCTAGGGATTGTGTGGAGTGGTTCTTTTGTCTTCTCAAGGAGGAATGCACAGAAGAAACTCTTTGGCTTCCAGAGAGTGACTTGCCTGAAAATGACATTTTTCTACTGCTAATACAATAGTCTTAAATAACGTCTACCTTTTCTGTTTAATCCGTCTAGCACAATTTTTGTTTTTGGCGTATTCCAATGCTTTGTAAGTATTAGAGGTCATGGAACTGAACAAAAGTAAAAACAAAAACAAAAATGCTGTACACCCTGATTATATTGCTATAATGAAAGCAGTATATTTACACATTTAATGTGTAAATATTAACACAGTTAATCACTCTCATTTGTCTCTGACCCAGGAATCTCATGTGTTTTACAGATATTCATGAAATTGTTTCAAGCTAAGTTGTTAGCCTGAAAGTAGCATAAAATTCTCACACTTTTCACAGTTCTTGAAACTAGCAATCTTATTTCAGTGTTCTTTTCTATACTATGTAAAACCTGGTTTCTCATATTAAATTTTAATAAGCCCTGCCTTTCCACTGGTTCTCTCATTAATGTGTTAAATGTGACATTAACACATACTGATTATCTAGTTTTATGACAATGAGAATTTTAACAATTTAAAAACTGGTGCCCTTTTTGTAGCGTTAATATGCCAATGTCCACCTATCATTTTCAATAATGCTGTCCACATTATAGAACATTATTTTAAAGTGTGTGGCTATTTATATGTCATAAGATGTGGTAAAAATTCAGTTCCACTTTTGTTTCAGCTAGCTAATTTGTAGGAGGCAAATTTGTATGAGATATTTCACCATACCTTAACTGTCTACAGGTAGTGATATCCTACTGTTTTCATTAAGCATTAAAAAGATATAAGATTATTCTTCTTTATACTAAGCCAGTAACTTGATTTTTCAGTTGTTGAAACATTTTTGCCAAATGCCTTTATGTGTGTATAAAGGCATGATCAGGCAATGATTGTTTACTGAATGCCTACTATTTATTGAGCTAGGTATTGAGAATATTGCAATGAAAAAGGAAAATGTAGTTTCTATGTTAATTAAATTTAACAATATGTAGATATTTAATTTTGTATGGAGTCAATAAATGTGTTTAAAGATGTAAATGATAAAGGATAAAATAGCTTAATTTTTTTATTAATATAATCTGGCTCATTTTGGCAAGGAGTCCAGCTGGTGAACATTGCTATAGGGATAAATGTAGTTAGGATGAAAACAAATCCTTATTTTGTTCAAACAGCATATTAAAAAATATACAGCAATTCTTCACAATCTCTCCCAGAACATAGAAGCAGAAGAAACAATTCCTAAATCACTCTATTAGGCCAGCATTACCCTATTCCCAAAACAAAATAGAAACATTACAAAAAAATATGCAAACCAATATTTCTTCTCTTATAGCCATGGATGCCAAAGCAATAAGCAAATACAAACACAAGAACAAAAAACACTTTAACAAAATGTGCGATAATTCTGTCTAACAATGTAATACATTAATTATTCACCATGACATAGTGAGATTTATGACAAATATGTAAACCCGACTCTACATTGCCAAAAAAAAAAATCAATAAAATCTACCTCATCAGCAAGATAAAGAAGAAACATTTATGTTCACATTGATTGATAGAAAGCATTTAATGGAATTGAATATCTGTTTAAAAAAAATAAAACCTCATCAAACTGGAAATATAGGAAAACTTTCTAAACTTGATAAAGCACATCTACAGAAATTCTATAGCTAACACAGTTAATGCTGAGGAACCACATATTTTCCCCCTAAGATTATGAATAAGGCAAGGATATTTTCTCTTACCATTCCCATTCAAGCTCGTATTGGAAATTCTAGATAGTGTGATAAGAAAAGGAAATAATGAGTATGCATAAATCGAAGGGAAAAATAATACCATGCCTGTTTCTAAATCACATAATTGCTTATACAGAATACCCCAAACAATAGACAGAAAACACTTCATACTAGTAAAAGTGTGTACCAAAGACACTGATTATTTTACAAAACCATTATTTCCTATACAGCTAGTGCTTGACTTACGACCACGGTTGGGACCGCGGACCGGTCGTAACACGATTTGGTCGTAAGTTGAGTAGGCCTGTACAGTTGAAATGGTGCGCCCGGAGATGGTAGTGCTGCCGGAAGCTGGTCTGTACTGTCGTACGCCCAGCTGGGCAACGTTTGCGCTGCCAGACACAGAGCAGTCGTGGCTAGCAATTGTGGTCGTAAAGTCGAATGGTCATAAGTTGCATAGGTGGTAAGTAGATCAATACCTGTATATCAGTAATGGTCAATTAGAACTTGAAATTTGACATCACGAAACTATTTATAAAATTACAAGAAAATGAAATACTTAGGTATTATTCTAATAAATTATGTATAAAATCTGATAATGGATATGTGTCCAAAAGAAACTAAGAACTTTAATTAAAAAATTAGGAAGGAAACAACCCATTCAAAATAGGCCGAATATCTGAACTGACATTTACCAAAGAAGATGTACAAATGACAAACAATTTATAGATCATCAAGGCTAAAATCATCTATATTTGAAAAATGACATTTTGTTTAATATAGATACAGATGGTTATATATAGAATTACTCATACATATTTTATATATACAAGTTAATATACACGCATATGTGTATATACACGAGATTGTAAAAAATGAACCAGTAGCAAAGAGCACACCAAGAGTCCATTTGTTGATTTCTAATACTATTCTTCAGTACTATTAGAATATTGAAACATTTGGCTGTCTCCTCACCCAAATCTCATCTTTAATTTTCATATGTTGTGGGAGGGACCTAGTGTGATGTAATTAAATCATGGGACAGGTTTTTCCTGTGCTATTCTCCTGATAGTGAATAAGTCTCACAAGATCTGATGGTCATATATATATATATATATATGTATATATATATATATATTTTTTTTT
>NW_022436949.1:3847350-3921880 GCF_009761245.1 Sapajus apella | reverse complement strand
TTTTTTTTTTTTTTTTTGAGACAGAGTCTTACTCTGTCACTCAGGCTTGAGTGCAGTGGCATGATCTTGGCCCACTGCAACATCCACCTCCTGGAGTCAGGTGGTTCTCCTGCCTCAGCCTCCTGAGTAGCTGGGATTACAGGTGCACGCTGCCACCACACCCAGCTAATGTTTGTATTTTTAACAGAGACAGACTTTCACCATGTTGGCCAGGCTGGCCTCGAACTCCTGACTTCAAGTGATCCACCCTCCTCAGCCTCCCAAAGTGCTAGCATTACAGGCGTGAGCCACCATGCCCTGTGAGCTGATGGTTTTAAAAATGGGAGTTTCCCTGCACAAGTGCTCTTCTCTTGTTTGCTCCCATGTGAGATGTGGCTTTCACCTTCTGCCATGATTGTCAGGCCTTCCCAGCTATGATGAACTGTGAGTGCATTAAACCTCTCTCTTTTGTAAATGTCCCAGTCTCAGGTGTATCTTTATTGGCAGTGTGAAAAGGTACTAATACATAATTGTTTAAGGAAAAAAATTACAAATGTTTGACATCCAAAATTATTTTCATAAAATACAGGAAATTTAACTCTTACTATAACAAATACTTTTTAAGAATAAAAACATAAAAGCAAGTCAGCCCTAATTAATTGATATAATAACTAAAAATTATACCATACTTTAAGCTTTATACAACTTTTTCAATTACATTATCAAGGTTATTAAATGCATGAAACTATGAAAGGCTAACTTGTTAACATGTAGGTAGGGTATAATTTCAGGCTTTAAGTTCTTGACATTCAGTATGTTCATATATAAAAGTTATGATGTGTTTATTTACTGCTGTAAGAATAGTACTTCTGGTTATTTTTAACTTGTTAGCCACCCCCTCCTTCCGTCCCTCCTTCCTTCCCTTCCTTCCTTCTTTCCTTCCTATATTGTGAATTGAAGTTTACCATCTTAGCTTCTGGAAAGGAAAAGAAATATTTTAAGAAGTGATAATGTTTCCACAAAAACATAAAACACAATTCTGAAAGGTCGTGTGGGAGAATCAAGCATACATGGTCTTATTCAATCTTTATTTGTAATTTCTCATGACAGAGCCACCAGTAATAGAGAAAGGCATGACTTTTGAATTCCAGTCATGAATATATTTACTTCAGAATTTCCAATCAACTTTTTTCAAAACTTTGTTGGACGTGAATGTCAAATTTATGTTTAACTTACTGACATATGAATGACTTTAATGAACTAATTAGTCTGTACCCATTTAAAATTATTTTATATAATTTCAGCAATTATTTTAACTATACTTTACCTTCAGCTTAATTTTTCCCCAGACAAAATGGGGCAGATCACTAATATGAATTGGGAACTTTCATGAATAGCCTATATTAACAAATTTTAATTTATAAATTATGGCTTCATTTAATTTTATAGTCATTGAAACTGATTAGCCTTCTTAAAAAAATGGAATATACTGATAAAAATTCTTCAGCATGCACTATGCTGAGATCAACACAGATGTTAGATAATACTTGAGAGAAAGTTTTTGTGAATATAAAATGATAAAGATTAAAAGTTACAGAAATATGGCAGACATGTCATGTCCAAAAATTTTGTGATAATATATTTAAATAATTTTAGATGTGTTATTTAAAGTTTAAAATCTTTTTGGTTTACATGGAAACTCCCAGATTTATAATGATATTCTAAGTAATCAAATGATTAGTTTTAAAAAATAACAGAAAACTTAGAAATCTTCTAGCAAATAATTATACCAAGAAACAGGAAATCTTTATTTATTTATGTATTCATCTTCAAGAAGGTGTCTAGCTCTGTTGCCCAGGCTAGAGTGCATTAGTGCTGTCTTGGCTCACTGCAACGTCTGCCTCCTGGGTTCAAATGATTCTCTTGCCTCAGCCTCCTGAGTAACTTGGATTATAGGCATGCCCCACTACACTCGGCTCATTTTTGCATTTTTAGTAGACATGTGGTTTTGCTGTGTTGGCCAGGCTGGTTTCAAACTCCTGACCTCCCACCTTGGCCTCCCAAAGTGCTGGGATTACAGGCATAAGCCACTGCACTTGGCCAAGGAAATCTTATGTTATGAAAGCTGGGTATAGCTTTTCTCTACCTTACATGTACTACCAATAAGTTAAATTATTTTGACTTTATAATCAAAGTGAAACTTTATTGATCTCAAAAATCATTAAATGTAAATTATTCTGTTAAGTTGAAACCAAGACTTGTATTTACATTATATTTTCTGGAGAATTATAGCCAATCAATAATATTTGTTTATTAAATATTCTTTTAAATGAAACAGTGAAGAGGGCAAAATACATGGAGATATTCCAGTTAAAATATATACCAATAACAAAATAATCCAATAATTAAAATAAAAACAAGAAACAAACAAAATAATTTTTTTTCTGATTTTAATTAAAGGCAAAAATATAATTACAACAAACCAAATTCCTCACATATTTTTATAAAGAAAGAAGACAAGATTTTCAGAAGAGATGTATTATTTCTGGTCCATTCTCTCAGTCCGGCATCTAATCCATCAGCAAAGCCTGTCAAGATTTTCACGTGTGCACAAATTTATTTTTCATCTTCAGCAGAGTCTTATATCAACTTACATTTTCTCTTCATCAGAGTGCTGCAACAGACTCCCAAATCCCATCCATAGTTCACTTCATATACAGCTGATCACATATCAGGTATAATAATTTATAAAATATAAATAAGCCTATCTTTCTTCTTCCTTTTAGAAATACTCTTACTATTTAAAACAAATTCAAATATCTTACTACACAGTCATCAAATCCTGATGTTATCTGGCCCTTAATAATCTCTCCATTTATATGTTTGTCATTCTTTGCTTTTCTCATTATGCCCTATGAATACTGGATTTTTTTTAACTTGGCACACTCATCTTTCTCCTTTCTCCAACTTAACTGTCATTTTGCTAAGAGTTATTCTTGACCCTGACAACCACACCTAAGATTCTTTATGCTATTCTTTATAAGAAGTCCTCCATTTATCTCGATAGCAGAAATTATTTATGATACATAATTGAATTGTTGTATTACAAAATATTCAATTGAAATATAAAATAGAAGAAAACAGTATTAAAAAAACACCACACTTGCCACTGAAAAATCTTTTAAAGTGGCCAATTTTGCCATAGCATTAGCTATTTTTCTTTTTAAAATGCTTTATTGTAATCCAATACACAAAGAGAAATTTCAACATAAGCATCATTATTATTATTGTAGTTGTTGTTAGTCTATGGAAATGTTAAAACATACAAAATTTCTGTATTAGTTTTCCAGTACTGCAGTACAAGTTACCGCACACTTTAGCATAAAACAAAAAAGCATTTTTCTTTTACACTTCTGGAGTTCAGAAAGCTAAAATCAAGATTGTGCCCAAACTGCATGTCTTCTGGAGGCTTCAGGGGAGACTGTACTTTCTCCCTTTTCCAGCCCATTCCTTGGCTCCTGCTCCTTTCCTTGCTTCTCTCTTATCTCTTGTTTCTATCACTACATAGAAAGTGAGTATCACTTTAGTCTCCTGTCTCTCTCTTTTAAAGACCAGTTGTGAATACATGTGACACACCCGGAAAATTCAGAAAAAAATCTCTCCATCTCAATGTCTTACAAATTCAAGTGATTAGGACTTGGTTATCTTTTTAAAGCATTATTCAGCTCATCGTACTTCACAAATGTATAAGCAATATCTGTCTAGTTATACAACCCTGTAAAATATTGTAATAGTTGTGAATGCTTTTAACTACTTGTAATAGTTCAATAACATCTTTTAATATATAGATATCCTCTGGTATCATTCTTTTTTTCAAAAATTTCTTGTGGCCTATATTAACATATTTACTTCTTCAGAAAGATGAGTTTAGGTAATTTCTTGGCAAGTTCTAAAATATATGCTGTTGTTTGGATTCGATAGTCTTTCAGAGGTGTATGTGTGCTTGTGTATGTGTGTCTGTGCACACATGCCCATATGTGCCACACATGAGTGTGGTATATATTTTGGATTACCCAAATCTTTTAGTTTGGTTAGAAATAATTTAATTAAAAATCACCATCAAATTCTGGGATGTTGTTTTTGAGTTTAAACCAAAATATTGTCTTCTCTGGTACTATAAATGAAATCATTAATGTCCAATGTGTTTCTTGCTTGTTTTGTGATGAAAATTCATTTTATTTAATATAAACTTTTAATTTCACTATTCATTGAATTGAAAACATTTTTCTTTTACAAACAACTTAGGTATCTTATATAGTAAAACAAATCTTTTTAAAGTGTAAATTATTAATGAGTTTTGTCAAATGCATCCACCTATGGTACTATCATAGGAATTATATTGTAGAACAGTGACACCAGAAAGTATGTTTTGCTCTTATTCTATCAATATCTTCCCAAGGGTAATTTTTCATTTTTTAAAAATACATAGAAACATTATTTTTCTTAACTGAGCTTGTAGATGATTGTCTTACTAAATCTACTTTTTAAGATATGTTTCTAGATTACACTGAAACCTCTATGTGTATAATTATTCAGTATATGAATTATTAATTTAAATACAAGTTCAATTTCTTCCTTTGCAATTCTTATTTATTCTTTTTAAAAAATGATTCACTAGCTAAAACCTCCGACAAAATAGAAATAGCAAAATGAACACCCATCCTTTGTTCCCTATCTTAAGGAAAAATTAATCACCATTAAATTTGATGCTAACTCTTGAGTTCACAGATACATCCTTCATAAGACTTATTAATGTATCTTTTATTCCTGGTTTCCTGAACATTATTTTTCTAAATGAACACTGAAAGAAACAGCCCTCATGTAAGATACTATTATCTCATTAAGAAAAACACAAGAGCAGAAATAACTTATAGCTTTGGAAGCAATAATAACTCTTATTCACTTCTCATTGACCAAAGCAAGTCATAGAGCTAAATCTGACCTATGGGTGAGGAAACATTCTCTTCCGATTAAGAGAGACTGAAAGTCACATAGTAAATGTCAGGTATACATTCTTTTTGCCAGTAGAGCATTAAATAAATTGCAGTATGTGTCCAATCTACTAAAATATACTATAGCTTTCTTCAAGATTAATCAAATGTAAACTGGGGCACTTTCCTTTATCATTAACAATTTTATCCCTGGCTCATCACCATTCTGTATAGTACTTCTTCATAATTCCTGCTAATTTTTAATATCCAATGGATTCTGGTTTTTTTTTTTTTTTTTTTTTAGGTGAAGTCTCACCCTGATGCCCAGACTGGAGTGCAGTGGCAAGATGTTCACTGCAACCTCCACCTCCCGGGTTCAAGTGATTCTCCTGACTCAGCCTTCTGAGTAGCTGGGGTTACAGGGACCCACCATTCTGCCTGGCTAATATTTTTGTAGCTTTATAGAGATGGGGTTTATCATGTTGGCCAGGCTGGTCTCAGACTCCTGACCTCAGGTGATCCACCTCCCTTGGCCTCCCAAAGTGCTGTGATTATAGGTGTGAGCCACCATGCCTGGCCTCCAACTGAATTTTTGAAATTCCTGGCTTTCTTCTTTTCTTCCTTTGCTCTATGCTTCTTATTGTTCTTCTTTCTCTCCTACTTCTTTCCTTTAATAATATTGTTATCCACTCTGCTGTGGTCACTCCCCTGATCATACCTGAGACCCTGTTATTAACAGCTATAAAGCCTCTGCATCAAGTCAATTTTAGTCATATCACTCTTCAACCACAATCTACTTTCTTGCTCATGCACTCTAATGCTCCAACTCCATGAATTACTCAACATACAGAGGCAAACACTCCTTTGATATTACCACATATCACTTTTCCTTTGCCTTTTTTATATCTTTATGTCAATTTACCTAACACTTTGTCTATAGTGTTAAAGGTGCCTCCTAAATAATGCAGTGAACAATGAACAAAACTATATGGAGTGGGACATCCTTATTATCATAATAAGTCTTCTATGGAATTCTCATCATCTTCTTCACCTAAATTATATTATCTTCTCAATAGAAAACTTTTTTGCTCTCCCCTGTTTATCCAACCATCCTAGACACCTCCTGAAACTTGAACTACTCCACAGTTCTAGTGTCATTCTGAATGAAGTATTTGAGTAGTGGCGGACTGCTGTGTTACATCATCTCCCACTGAGAAGTTTCCATAATATATATTTTTTTTTATTTTCTAATTTCCCAATGCTAGCTTAGAAGCTGGAGTAAGCTCATTATGACTGACATTCTCTTCTTCTTGGTTTTTAGGCTGGTGCCTCAGGCTGCAAATAATAAAGCTCCTTTTCATGTGTGATTATGCTTTGAATTTGAATCAATTTTAGTAACATTTTCCCCTTTTTTGTATTTTTTGCACAGAACTTACCTGTTTGCAACACTGAATGCTGAGCTGAATAGAGGAGAGAAAAAGTAAGGATATGCTGGGGGTAACTTGGTTATTACCACAAATAGTCACTGTCTACTTTTAATTATTTCTTAATACACTATGAAATGTGTGTAACTGTACTTCATTTCCATTTTTAAGATTAGAAAATTGGTATTCTGGATTTTGTGTACCTTGTCCAGAAAAGTTGGTAAATAGCAGAACAATAAGTACGCTTTTAGTTTGTTGCCTTGAGACAGAATATCTAAAGTCACTTTTATTGAATAATGATATTCTTCTGGTAAGAAATCAGGTGAAATGTTGTGTCACGTAAAGATGAAAAACATGTGATGTTTATTCATGTTGCAAAAGTATTTTCTACAAATCTGTATTGATGACATTGCAGGCAATTGCCAAATACTTTAAGAATACTATGTATTATATTATACAATTTTACAGACATAAATTTTATATAATTACATAAAATTGTATATAATTTTATATAAAATTATATAAAATTATATATAATTTTATATAAAATTATATAAAATTGTATATAATTTTATATAATTATATAAATTGTATATAATTTTATATAAAATTGTATATAATTTTATATAAAATTATATAAAATAATTATATACAATTTTATATAATTATATAAAATTTATGTCTGTAAAATTGTATAATACATAGTATTATATATAATAGTACATACATAGTATTAATTAGTATACATAATTTATATAGTTATAATTTATAAATGGTTTACTGATTTATTAAAGGAGATTGATGTACAAGTATATGCATATATTCACACATAATCCATTTCTATCATCTCTATTTCAGTAGCCTAGATAGAAGACAGCATATATATTGATTTAATGGGGATTGAATTAGTCATAATATATCATAGACTTATTTAATGGCTTACAAAACATAAATTTATCTTCTCACAGATCTGGAAGCTACAATTTCAAGGACAGAATGACAGGGAATTTATTCCCTCCATCGTGGAACATATAATTCCATGGAATACATAATTTCATCATGGAATATATATATTCTACGTATAAAATATATAATTCCATCTCTCCTCCATCTCTCTTATTCATGGAAGGTTACTAATCCCATCATGGAAGCCTCATCCTCATGCTTAATCTAACTCTAATTGCCTCCCAAACTCCTTACCTCCTAATATCGTTACATTGGGGGGTAAAGATTCAATATATGAATTTGGAGGGTGACACAAACTTTTAGTTTGTAATAGGGATGGTTTAAATATATTAAAAGGGCAATTATTCTCAGAATTCAGATATTGCAATTTTCTTCTAAGCGAGTCACAGAAAAATGGAACCCTACTAGATTTTCAAGTTTCTCAATTATGATTAAAATTATTAATTGAAGTTTGAATACTCTTGATTTTCCTGGCTTTATGTAACCTCAATTTAAGCAGAGTATTTCAAATCTATGTTTTATTAGCTCACAGCTAGAATAAAAAATGTATTCATACTTTCAATCAGACATGATTTGAAAGAATGCATCTGTTTTGGATATTGTTTCTATTTTATTGATTTTCAATTGTGTTTGGTACATTTTCTGTCATTTGACATCAGCCATTGTTTTTTAATTTTATATATTTGTGTCTTTGAAGGGCTGTTTCTCTGTTCTAACACAAATAAGAATAGGACAGCACACTAGGAGAGACCCGGAAAACATATGTCCAAGGACTTTCCCCAGAGGCTTGTAAGAAAAACATTCATGAATTTTAGGGTATTTTAAGACAAAACTTAAGATGAGTGTTAATGAAACTGATAAATCAGTTACATATAAAATATTTTTATGTCACTTTATTAGATAAACTACTTTTATATGGAACACTTGATATGCATTTTCATTTAGGAACAAAGGCATTGGAGATTTGAGGACCTATATGAAGTGAGTGTGTTTAAAAATGATCATTTTTTCCTGTCTTTAAACGAGATAAACTGTGAAATGCTGTCCTGACTTCTGTTTTAATTGACAAAAGTTACTTGCACATAGTAGCATAGTATTTACATGTAAAAACTCTGGTGTAGTCTATATATTTTAAAATTTTAATTTCACCATGTAGTAGCTGTGTTACTCTCGGTGAGTTTTGCATCTCAGTTTCTCATTTTTAAAATATAGTTGAACATGGCTGCTTCATAGAGTTTTTATGAAGATTCAGGGAGCGAATATATATACATTGCTTAGAATAATTTTTGACACATATAGTAGATTATCAGTACATGTTATTTGTTATCATTGAATTATGACTGATTAAGCTGAAGCAAGAAAATGAATAGTTTATCATAGTTGATTAAGAACCAATGCAGTTAACATAAATAAAAGTATGAATAAAAGTCATAGTGGTTTATTATAGCAGTACCGAAAAAAAATTGCCATAGAGTTTGTGTATCAGGGAAATGGGTTATGGAAGTCAATAAAGAGTGGAGAGATAAAAGTGACATGATTTCTCATTTGTACATGGCAATTGACTCATAGAATTATATTAATTGTAGCATTGTTGACTCTCAATTAAACTTACTCCCTGTCCTTCACTGGAACCTTCATTGGAGTTCTTGTTGTATTTTTTAAAGGAATACTGAGACTTAGTCCAATCACAGCTGAGATTATTGTATGTCTAAAGCTAAGTCTCCTGTTTTTACCTCTTATAATTGCAAGTGGGTTTAAAAGTAGGATTTGTTCAGGTGAAGTGAATAAATTGCTGTTTGTGATTAAAAAAACAGAAAATTAGGTGGTAACTATTCATAAAATCTTTACAGAAACATAGCATTCATTGCCTCAAAACTGATTAGCTGAAATGTTTGTACATATAGCACAATGTGGCCAAAATATTAATATATGATTTGACTAAACTTTAGCAAAGCTTCTCTCCTCCCTCAGACCCCAGAAATTTGGCCAAAATTTGGCCTATCCTTAAGCTCTTAAAGGCATAAAAACTTCTTCTTAAAGGTTCTACTTAGAATCAGTTGATCTCAAGGAAGGAGATAATGTACTCATCTATTAAGTAATACCACCCACTCTACTACAATACAACTGGTTCTTTCTATCTTTGCTTATTTCTCCCATAGAAGAAAAGCCCTTTGCTTCCTGACATTGAAATGCATGCAGATATTGCAGGAAAAGCATTCTCTATTTTATAGTGCCTGTCCAGCTATTGCAATAGCAACCCCAACCTGTATCTAAGTAATATATACATTTTCAAGTTTTATTTTAGAATCAGTGGGTACATGTGTAGGCTTGTTACCTAGGTATATTATATGATACTGAAATTGGGCTATGAAAGATCCCATAACCCAAGTACTGAGCATAGCACCCACATTACTTTTTAAACCCTTACCCCTCTCTGTCTTTTCTTCCTCTAATTATTTTCGGTATCTATTGTTGCCATTTTTATGTCCATGAGTACTCAATGTTTAGCTCCCAATTATAGGTGAGAACAACATGCACTATTTGGTTTTTGGTTCCTGCATTAATTTGCTTAGGGTAATAAACTCCAGCTGCATCCATATTACTGCAAAAGACTTAGCAATTCTTTTTTATGGCTGCATAATATTCCATGGTGTATTTGTACCACATGTTCCTTATCTAATCCACCATTAATGGGCACCTACATTGATTTCATGTCTTTGTTACTGTGAGTAGTGCAGCAATTAATGTGCAAGTACAGGTGTCATTTTGGTAGAACAATTTGTTTTCTTTTGGATCTATACTGAGTAATAGGATTACTAGGACTAATGGTAATTCTGTGCTAAATTTTCTGAGAAATCTCCACATTTCTTTGTACAGTGTTTGAACTTACATTCCCACCAACAATGTATAAGCATTCCCTTTTCTCTGCAGCTTCATCAATATTTGTTGATTTTGAAATTTTTAATAATAGCTATTCTGAATGGTATAAAAAGATATGTCATCATGGTTTTGGTTTCACTTTTTTAATGATTAATGATGTAGACATTTTTTTCATGTTTGTTGGCTGCTTCTATATCGTCTTTCGAGAAGCGTCAGTTTATATATTTTGCCCATTATTTTAATGAGATTATTTGTGTTTTGCTTCTTCAATTGTTTGACTTCCTTTTGGATTCTGGATATTAGATATTTGTCAGAAGCATAGTTTGCAAATGTTCTCTCCTGTTCTCTAGGCTGTTTATTCTATTGACGGTTTCTTTTGCTATAGGAAACCTCTTTAATTTAATTAGATTCCACTTGTCAACTTTTATTTTTTTATTTTTTATTTTTTCCTATTACTTTTGAGGATATAGTCATAAATTCTTTCCCAAGCCTGATGTCCAGAATTGTTATTAGGTTTTCTTTCAGAATTTTTATAGTTTTCCGTCTTACAGCTAGATATTGAATCCATCTTGAGTTAGTTTTTGTATATGGTTAGAGATACAGGTCAAGTTTCATTTTTCTGCACATGATTAGCCAAATATTCCAGAACCATTTATTGAATATAGGGTCCTTTTCCTGTTGCTTTTTTTTTTTTTGGCAACTTTGATGATGTTAAGATGGCTATAGGTGTGTGGTTTTCTGAAGTTTCTATTGTGTTCTGTTGGTTTATGTGTCTGTTTTTGTACCAGTACCATGCTTTTTTGGTTACTGTAGCCTTAGAGCATAGTTAGAGGTAGGGTAATGTGATGCCTTCAGCTTTGTTCATTTGCTTATGATTTCTTTGGCTTTTTTGGCTATTCTTCATTCCATTTGAATTTTAGAATAGTTTATTTCTAGCTCTGTGAAAAATAACATTGGCACTTTGATAGGTTGAGTGTTGAATCTAGATTACTTTGGTCAGTATGGTTATTATTACACTATTGATTTTCCAGTCCATGAGGATGGAACATTTCTTCCATTGTTCATGTCATCTCTGATTTCTGGAATAAGTTTTGGGTAGACAATAAAATCAAGGCAGAAGTAAAAAACTTCTTGGAAATAAATGAAAACAGAGACACTGCATACCAAAATCTCTGGGATGCAGCAAAAGCAATGTTAAGGAGAAAGCTTTTAGTGCGAAATGCCTACCTTGAAAAGTTAGATCTCAAATTAACTACCTGACTTTATACCTAGAAAAACTGAAGAAACAAGAACAAATGAATCCCAAAGCTAGCAGAAGAAGGGAAATAATTAAAATCAGAGTGAAAATGAATGAAATTGAAACCCCAAACCCAGGCAAATAATCCAAACAATTTTCAGTGAAACAAAGTTGTTTTATTGCAGAAATAAACAAGGTTGATAAACTGCTAGCTAGATTAACAAAGAAAAAAAGAGAAAATATCCAAAGAAGCACAATCAAAAACAACAAAGGTGACATTACAAGTGATCCCACAGAAATGCAAAAGATCTTAAGAAACTATTACAAACATATTTACGCTAATGAACTACAATATCTAGAGGAAATGCATAAATTCCTGGAAACACACATTCTCTCAAGATTGAATCAGGAAGAAACTGAAACCCTGAACAGACTAATATCTAGTTCCAAAACTGAATCAGTAATAAAAAAGCTGCCATCCAAAAAATGTCCTGGGCCAAATGTATTCACAACCAAATTTTATCAGATGTACAAAAAAGAGTAGTATCAGTCCCACTAAAACTTTTCCAAAATATGAAGAAGGAGATATTCTTCCCTAACTCATACTGTAAAGCCAGTGTCATCTTGAACCTTGATACCAAAAACCTGGCAAAAACACAACCAAAAAAAAAAAAAATGATAGGCCAATATCCCTGGTGAACATGGATGCAAAAATCCTCAACAAAATGCCAGCAAACCAAATTCAACAGCACATTAAAAACAAAAGCTATATGATCATGCTAAAAGCTTTTCATAAAATTCAACATCACTTTATAAGAAAAACCCACAAGAAACTAGGCATCAGAGCAACATACCAAAAATTAGTAAGAGCCACGTATTACAAACCCACAGCCAACATCTTACTGGCAATGCAAAAACCAAAAGGACTCCCCTTGAGAAATGAAAATGACAAGGATTCCACTCTCACCATTCCTATTCAACATAATACTGGAAGTGCTAACCAGAACAATCAGAAAAGAGAAAAAACATAAAAGGCATCCCAATAGGAAAATAAGTCAAATTATTCCTTTTTGTTGGCAATATGATTCTATATCTAGAAAGCCACTCAATCTGATAAATGACTTCACTAAAGTTTCAGGATACAAAATGTCAATGTACAAAAATCCATAGCACTTTATGCAACAATACATCCAACCAAAAAAATAAGATTTCTGTAAGAAGAGCTACAAAATACTACTAAAGCAACAATATTTTTAAATAAAGATTTTTTTTTGAAAGTTTGGATTTGTTTTATTTGATACTCCACAAATGGAAGGTGTCACAACCTCTCATTTTAGTCATTTTATAAGTTTATTACATCCTTAGAATGCCCTTTACCTGATCAAACATGAAGTAATCATCATGCTTATTGTTTTCTGACTTGATGGTTACAAGTGAGAAGCAGCAACAACATTGTAGTTTTTGATATGTTATAACATATTATTGCTTCAATATATATTTTATTATTTGTGCTGTTCTTGACAGTTGGAAAAATAATGCATGTAATTTTCAGACACATAACAGGAATCTAGATTTATTAAAAGAGTGGTACTTCATTAATATATAGTAACATGATATTTTTATTAAAATCATGAAAGAAATATTTATATACATAAATTTTTATCTTAATGACTAGATTAAGGTTAGTTTGAATATATATATGCATATAAACATATAGACATATATCTATTCATATATCTGTATATAGACATGTGTCTGTTCTTAACATTTTCTAATCTCCAAATGTTTTAGAAAACTGGCTTTAAGACAAAATTTAATGCAAAACTTGCAAGACTGATGGTTGAAGCCTTCTTCTAATAATTAGACAAGAAGCTGAGGCAATAGTCCTTTATTGTCTGAATAATTTAATTAATGTATGACAAGAACTATACCAGCTTTTCATTCTTTAGATACTTTTAGATACTTAAAGGTGACCCTCACTTCTCTATTGCACCCTTCTCAAGGAAGTGATGTTTTTTGTTTACTGCCTCAGCTTGCATAGGAGGGGCACTTTCAGAGACTTGTACCTGCCTTATCTCACTATGATAGCCCTTTCCAGATAAACAAAGTACCTAATGGTGGAGTTACATCAACTATCAAGTATGTCTATCCCAATGATACATTTAGGGACCAAAAAGTGACCACAAGATGTATCCCTCTCTCAACACCTATGTACTGGACCTTACCCAATTTCTTACCTGTTTCCCATATGCCATCATTCTAACACAAGCACCATGATGGCATTTTGAATCTAATACTGTCACCTGGGAACCTGTGTGAAAAAAAACCTTGAAATGACTAAGTAGTTATCTTTTCTCCAGTGTACAGTATTCAAGTAAATAGTTATAGGTCCCTTTGAGATAAAGCTGAAAGAGGTTTCATTATGTACAATTGTCATGGTGTTACAGGGTTCTTCCTCTTGGGAATGTGGCCTCTCATTCAATCAAAGTGTTCTGGGTCTAAACCTGGCTGGCATCTGGAAACTGGACAAGGAATCGTGACTTTATACTGATGCCAGCGGACTGTCTTGAGCCTTGCCCTTCCAGGTGCAGCTGCAGCTGGCATGATGGTAGCAGCCACTACAGATAGGCCACTGCTGTCATCAGTAGGAGGGTGACTTCTTTCTTCTGATCATCTATCCTCCATTTCTTCTGAGGGTAGAAGTTGAGTAGAACATTGTTGTACTTGCATGCACCTCGTTTCTGGTATTAAGCACCACTACCTTGTTACTATTGTGTTTGATATTATCATTTTTGTTGCTCCCAATGCACCTGGTTCTGTTACAATCTCTCTTACCATTAGTCTTTGCCAAAATGGCAAACCACCATTGAGCGTCTTAATGATGCTGGCATTTTCTTATCAGCATATTATTTCACAGCCCTATTTAATAATGTATTTTCTTGTGGCCTGCCTGCAGAAAACAAACATCTGGTGGATTTCCTGGGGTTATGTAGTATATTCACTCTAGCATACCCATGCTCCATGCCTTGACTGTTTTATTCCATTTATCCGAAGACTGCCGCGACAATTACGCATTAGATTTCATTTAACTTGGTCCATCAGTTTTTCCGTGCTTCTAGAAGCCATCTAATGCTACTATCACCTTGATATCCTTGCCACAATCTTAAGTCCTATATTTCAGGAAAGTGCTCTCAAGGCAGTACCTCTCTCTCATCTATTTTCATGTCTGCATCCCTTGATCAGAGTTCATTTCTACATAGATATTGAATCCATTAGATGTGGGTTGCTCCTGAAAGGATGCAACTATGGGTGAGATAACACCCTTCAAACAAAGTGAATTCTGAAGAGGCTGACAGGAGAAGGCTACCCTCTAACAGCACTCCAAGGAGCTTGGCAGTAAAACAACATCAAAGTGTTCAACACCTGAGAAAAAATGTATTATTTACTCTAAAAAACTTAAGTGGCATTTTACACACTTCATTCCCAAGATTATGAATCAAAAGTATTTGTTCTGGTGAATGATATCTTTTGTTTAGGTTCCCATCTAATCTTTTAGATGATGTCAGAATTCTTAAAAAATTTTATTAAGTTTATAAGTAAACTTCATAAGTTAATAAATAAATAATGAATTCCAGTTTATTCCCCATTTTAATGAAATTATTTGATGTTCTTTGTTTGGTAATAAATACTTTAAAGGTCCTTGGTTTCCATTATTTGTCTGTTTAAAAATATTAAAGAGATTTTTTAAACAAAATATATCACAAAAACTGTTTTTTATTGATTTCTTAAGGTAATTATTATTCAGAATCATTCTATAAACTTGAACAATGAACAGAAAAATGAAAATTCTATTCTCTCTTCTTTATTATAAGTTTATTGAGAATGCATTTACTATGTTTTTAATTTAGTACTCTCTAAACTTAACAAGATATGATAAACACAATTTAAGAAATTATAAAAAAGTTTGTAGCTTAATTTTTTTAATTCAATTGGTCCAATCCAAAATTTGGGCTATAGTAATATATTTGTACACACAAGTTCTGTTTAATTTTATCACACTCTATTTTAGATTTAATGTAAGCAATTATGTCCAAAAGTATTATTCGCATACATGTTAGGAAAATTTTGTTACAATTTCTATCTGTTGAATATATGTTATATTTTGTTAATACTATATTTGTGTTGTGTCTGATAAGATTATCTTAAAATCCATGTTACATATTTATAGTTCTTTATTTGATTTGAAAATTTTGACCAGCTGTGGTAGCTCATGCCTGTAATCCAGCACTTTGGGAAGCTGAGGCAGGCGGATCACTTGAACTGACGAGTTTGTGACCAGCTTGGGCTACATAGCAAGATCTTGTCTCTACGAAAAATTTTAAAACTTAGCCAGGTGTGGTTGTGCATGCCTGTAGTCTCAGGCAAACAGAATGCTGAGGCAAGATCACTTGTGCCCAGATGTTCAAAGCTGCAGTGAGCTATGAATGTACCATTATACTCCGGTCTGGGCAACAGAGTGAGGCCCTGATTCTGAAAATATTTTTGGTAGAAATGATTATTTCACTCATATTTTCTTCAATTGTTTTTTATATATTCGTAATATAACACATATCTAAGTAATAAATTATATATAATGTCACATGTTTGTACATATTATATGTGATATAATATGTTATATGTTATATTTTTTATATATATATATATATATATATATATATATATATATATATATATAAAATGAGAGATCAAAAGGAGTTGGGAGGAGGGAATCTTGCAGTTTTGCCCAGGCTAGACTTTAACTCCAGAGGTCAAATGATCATTCAGTCTTTGACTTCCAAAGTAATCAGAACTACCAGTGTGCATGACTGAGCCCAAGTTTTCCTTGACAATTGGAAAGAAAACAATTACTAAGCATCATTAGAATAATTGTTTTCTTAATATTTTTTATGCTCTGATATCCACTAAGTTAAGTAGAATCTCATGACCTTCCCGTTTTATGAACAATGACATACAGATAGTTACATATCCTTTACCCTTGGAAGACAAAATTTCCCTGTGTAAGCCTTCATCATCCACATGAAGAATGAAACCTAAAACATTACCTCAATACTGTTAAGCTTTATAAAGGCCAAACATTCAAAATAACTGAATATATATGATATTTGAAATTTTAGGAAACATTTTAACTTTCATAAAAATTCATTGAAATAAAACTATTATATTTATAAAATCAAACTGTAATATATGTTTAAATAAGATATCTATATAAATATATAGACCTATATATAAAAATATATAATATTTTAGATCTATAATATATATAGATCTATATATAAATATATAAATATTATAAATTATAAATATATAAATATATAATTTATATAGATCTATATATAATGTTTATATAAATATATAAATTTATAAATATATAATATTTATATATTTATATGTATAGATCTATATATTTATATATAGGTCTATATATTTATATAGATATCTATTATTTAAACATATGTTACAGTTTGATTTTACAAATATTTGATTTGAAAATATTTGTAAAATCAAAATGTGTATATATATGTGTATACATAACAGATATATATATATATTTTATTTAAATATATATATATTAGTTCTGGTATTTGGTTATTTACTCTATGAGATAGAACTAAACAATACCCTAGAATTATAAACACTTAAAAGTGAGACTAACAAGTATATTTATTAAAATTTAAAATTAGCCTAAAATTTCTAGAAATGTGAAATAGTCTAAATAAGGGCAAATATTTTTGTATTTATTTTTTACCTTTTTATAATGCTCTCAGTACTTAGAATAATGTTTGACATATAGTTGGATATTAATAAAATATATTTTGAATTTTTCTGCATATATAATAGCAAACATTTTTATATTGATGCATATAAAATATTCAGTTCCCAATATCTACTTCTATTACTGAATCAATGTCTAAATCCACGATTTAGGTTTTGAACTACATTGAACAGTCACTTTTATACAAAAGTATTCACCACAGATTTGTGGTTTTTCACCTACTCTCTAAGAGAGAAAATTACCTGTCATTATCCTACTAGCACCAAATTAATACTTAATAATTTTAGTGGTTTTATATAAGCATTAGTTATTAATGGCTTTTTGCAAGCCAGAATGATACATTAAAATTGCTAGAATAATTAGTGGCATTGAGAATAGCTCAAGAAATACTTTTTTAAATGACAGAATGTGTTGACTGCTTAAGGAAGGAATTGAGTTTAACAGAATATTGAAAGGGATGTTGTGGGCTTGAGAAGAAAAACTGTAAATTAAATTTCAGACTTTTTTGAGTTGAGAGTATAATATTCAAGTAGAAATTTCCTTTAAGAAACTGGAGATAGGAAGCTTCAGCCAATGGTAATAATCATGTATGGAGGTACAATTTAGGGGCTCAGTTTCATATAAGTAATAATTAAAACTCTGAAAAATGTGTGATATCTTTCAGAGGAATACACACATAGAGAGATTTATATGTTTTTATTAAGTGATTGGAAAAAGGGTCTCAAAAATAAGACTCTAAGTAAGAATAGCAAATGAATAAGAGAAGTCTGACAGAGTTACAAAAGCTGAAGGAAAAGATACTCCCTCCAATAACAGATTATTAGCTGGTGGAAATAATGCCTTCTTCACCAATCCCTACCTTGTGTTTCTTGGTATCTTTTAGAACCATGCAGATACATTTTAGGACTCATAGTTTTATGTACATTACATAAAATTTCTAATATGTTAAACTTTATATATGAGATAGACACATATGGCTGCATCAAATTAATGTATTTTTATAGTGTTAATTTTTTAAAAAGATATTTTTACAAATATACCACCTATAATCTATCATTCAGAGAAAGGGTTTCAGGTTTCCAAATTTATAGGATTCTTAAAATATAAAGTACTAAAATATTTCTGCTATAATATGCTTGTGAAAAATTGAAATTTCATATGCTTTCATATATCTTTATTAAGATGTTTACTTTGCATCAGTAATTGGTGTAATATTTATTTGCTGTAAAGAAAGTTACTTAAAAATTATTTTTAAAGTAATAAAGTTTGTAGTCTTATTAAAGTAAGAGCAACTAAATATGAATATAAAATATATAAAGTAAACCTGTTTTGCTTACATAATTAAAATAGTGTAATAGGAGGCATTATTGTTTTCAAAAGCATTACTCTAAATTACCATGTCATATCATGTTACTTAGAATGTTTTTGCAACATTGCAAAAATAAGCAGATTTTAAAATTTATTTATATATAATAAGTCTTTTAAAATTTGTATTCTATTTAATTTTATGTTCGGGGGTACATGTGTAGGTTTGTTATATGGGTAAATTGTGTGTCACTGGGGTTTGGTGTATAGATTATTTTATTTCATCGCCCAGGTAATAAGCATATTACCTGATACATAGTTTTTTGGTCCTCACCCTGCTCCTACCCTCCAGCCTCAGGTAGGCCCCAGTGTTTGTTGTTACTTTTTTGTGCGCATGTGTACTGAATGTTTAGCTCACATATAAGTGAGAACACGTGGTATTTGATTTTCTGCTTCTGTGTCAGTTCACTTAGGATAATGGCCTCGAGATCCAAGCATGCTGCTGCAAAGGGCATGCTCTCAGTTGTTGTTGTTGTTGTTGTTTTAATGGCTGCTGCATACTATTATATGGTGCGTATGAGCCATATTTTCTTTAATCTATTATTGTTGAGCGTTTAGGTTGATTCCATATCTTTACCACTGTGAATGGTGCTGTGCTGAACATACAGAGGCTTGTGTCTTTATGGTAGAATGATTTGTATTCCTTTGGGTACATACCCAATAATGGGATTGCTGAGTACAGTGGAAATTCTGTTTTCATTTCTCTGAGAAATTGCTAAACTGTTTTCCACAATGGCTAAACTAATTTACATTCCCACCAGCAGCCTATAATTATTTCTTTTTCTCCACAATCTCACCAGTACCTGTTATTTTTTTGACTTTTTAATAATAGTCATTCTGACTCACATGAGATGGTGTCTCATTGTGGTTTTCATTTTAATTTCTTTAACAATTAGTGATGTTGAGCATTCTTTCAGATGTTTGTTGGATGCATGTATGTCTTCTTTTGAGAAGCTTCTGTTCATGTTGTTTGCATACTTTTTAATAGGTTGATTTTTGTTTATTTGTTTTAGTTGCTCATAGATTTTCATTCATCAGATGCATAGCCTGAAAATATTCTCTACCATTCTCTATGTTGTCTGGTCACTTTGTTGATAATTTCTTTTGCTGTGTAGAAACTGTTTCATTTATTAAGTCTCACTTGTCAATTTTTGTTTCAGTTGCAATTGTTTTTGGCTTCTTGGCTTCTTTGTTATGAAATCTCTGCCAGGTCCAATGCCCAGAATAGTACTTCTAAGGTTAATTTCCAGGGTTTTTAATAGTCTTAGGTTTTACATTTAAGTCTTTACTCCACTTTGATTTGATTTTTTAAATGATGTATAGAAGGGTTCCAATTTCAATCTTCTCTATATGGCTAACTAGTTATCCCAGTAACCTATTTATTGAACTGGAAATGCTTTCCCTATTCCTTGTTTTTGTTGACTTTCTCAAAGGTCAAATAGTTGTAGGTGTGTGGTATTATAACTGGGCTCTCTAATCTTTTCTATTGGTCTATGTGTCTGTTTTTATACCAATATCATGCTGTTTTGGTTACTGTAGCCTTATAGTATAGTTTGAAGTTGGGTAATGTTTTATCTCCAGCTTTGTTGTTTTTGGTTAGGATTCCCTTGGTCATTTAGGCTCCTTCTGAGTTCCATATAAATTTCAAAATATTTTTTTTACCAGTTCCATGAAGAATGTTACTGGATGTTTGACAGGAGTAATATTGAATCTATGTTGCTTTTGGCAGTATTGCCATTTCATACATATTGGCTATTCCTATCCATGAGCATTAAATATTCTTTCATTTGTTTGTGCCATCTCTGATTTCCTTGACCAGTGCTTTGTAATTCTTACTGTAGAAATCTTTCACCTCCCTGGTTAGCTATATTCCTAGGCATAAAATAAGTTTATTTTTAGTAAAATGAAAAGAAAATCATAGTGTTTGCATATTTCAAAGGAAAACAACTTTTATAATGCTTTTCATTTTGATCTTTGATATATCTAATATAAAGCAATTACTAGAATTGTTATATCACTACCTGATATGGTTTGGTTCTGTGTCCCCACCAAATCTCATGTAGAATTACAAACCCATGGTGGGAGGTGATTGGATTATGACAGTGGAGTTCTCACAAATGCTTTAGCCCCATTCCCCCTTGATACTGTATAAGATAGAGTTCTTACAGTATCTGATAATTTCAAAGTATGTAGCACCTCCCTCCTATCTCTCTCTTTCTCCTGCTCCAACCATGTAAATGGTTTCTCCCCCTCTGCCTTTGGCCATGATTATTAAGTTTCCTGAGGCCTCCACAGAAGCCAAGTAGATGCCAGCATCATGCTTCCTGTACAGCCTGTGGAACCATGAGATAATTAAACATATTTTCTTTATAAATTACCCAGTCTCAAGTATTTCTTTATAGCAATGCTTGAGGTAATTGTAATCACTCACTAATACACCATTGTAATATTATTTCTGATGATTAATGAATGGGATCATACATATGTATGTGTGTGTATATGTATGTATGTGTATATATGTGTGTGTGTGTATATATACATATATATGTATGACATAAATGTGTTTTCAAATAAACAGAAAAGAAAATGTACTTTTTTATGCCACCTGGATTATATAATTTTCTTATGAGACATATGTTATCTTTATCACATACTGTTTGTGGAGTAGTAAAATTTTTGAAAAAATAAATGTTTCCAAATAATGTTGTTTCAATATTTTGAAAGTTTTTGGAAAAAGAGTTATGTAAAGTTTATTATACCTGGATAGCTTAACTAATTTCAAGTTAAAAATTAGTTTGTGTTATGACAATATATCAGTATTATTACATTAACTTCTAGCCCACATCCTACAATTAATAAATCAGGCAAAGGCATCAGTAATTACAGATCTAATCATATTCATAATTCTTACTTTCTGGTATTCACCCTAACTCTCACAGCAAGAAATATCTAGTTGATTCCCAACTTGCAATACCCACAAGAAAGTTTAAGTGTGTGATCATATATTCTTTTTTATCAATTATATGCCAATTTATTAAACTTATTATATTGTTTTAAATCCTATATCTCTTGTTCAGAAACATATATTTTTATACATGCTACCTGCTAAAGAATTTTGTACTTTATAGGCCTAAGAATTTTCATTTTAATGGCTATTTTTCTACAGCAATCCGTGTAGAAAACCTGTATTCTTTAAGTTTTTATAAAGCTTTCCTATTCTTTCCATTTATTGTCCACTTAAACAAAACTGGCACTATCCTCAGTCTTCCCTATTACTGCTGCCTTCTCATCACCCTGTAATGAATTTAATTTCTCCAATCAAGATCTGCAAATTGATTTTAAGTTTCTTGAATATATTAACAGAAATGCATACCATAAATAGATTCAGTGTCACCATGGTTTTATAATTCCAAGTAATGAGTTTTTATAGTTTCTATAAACACCAAATCTAGACTATTAACCGTATTTAGAACTTTTAGATATGAGCTATATATTGTACATAATCTGCATTTTACAGAAGAAAGCTAATTTTACCTACATAAACAGAATAGGAATGCAGAAATAAGATGCCTGGTGTTTGTCCTGCATTCCTCAAATGAAACTGAGACTTGTTAGAAAAATGTAGACTGGAAAGTTTTGTCATATAAAATGCATATACACCAATCTATGGACCACTGTGTGCCTTATGACCTGGATTTGGACTATGAATCCATTTACTACTTGGTCTTTAATTGACTCTCATTATAATAAGAGAATCATATGATGATTTGCATTCAGGGTTATCAGTGTCAAGTTGGACTATGTTCATAGTTCTTAAACATGTGTGGATGTTCCCCCTTCTTTTGGGCACAGTTAACTAAGTGAATGTCCACATGTTCTTTGGGGAATGTAAGTGAAATCATTACCATGTATACATGCCACTGTGTCATGGTTGTTTATTCTTATGGAGGTTCCATCCTTTTTTTCTGTCAACAGTCTCTAGATCTGAGAAGTTCAAACATAAACTGGAAACCGGAAAAGAGATTTGACTACTTTTAGGAGTGCCTTCCCTCAGCATTCTGATCACCCATCCTGGAATGCTTTTGATATATAGATTTAACAGGCTCCTGATGAAAGCCAATGTATCTTGATCCTGGGACAGCTTATTCTATTAATTATCTCTTTTGCTCTCTGTATGTCAAGACCACCAAATCCCAATCTTTACAATAATTGTAATCTCCTTGACTTTAGTAGTTAAACATATCTGTCTGACCTCTAATACTTTAAAATGCTGCCATATCCTTTGTAATCACTGAGTCCAATTCTATAGTTCTATCTCCTGCTTTTAGCCCTAACGTAAAGAGAACAATGACAATTGAGCTTAATGATACTAGTGAAATTCTTATCAATGCATCCCTATTGCTTTAGTGTACACAGAGCTTCCTTTCAACCTTCTAAAAGAAAACATCAACTAATGAGTTTTCTCACCTTATGTATTATGTCCCCATTAGTATGCTCACTTTGTGATCTTTTTTTTTTCCCTCCTTTCACTTACTGTGGGTCATCACTTTTCCCAAGATTCCAAGTGTCAGCATAATAACATATATTCACTGTTTCTCAGGGTATTAAATTCTGTATTAGGATAGGTTATCCACATATTTTAAACTCTCCCTATTCAACTTTAAATTCCATTCTCATTGATCCAATAACTTCAGGATTCAGTCACATACATAGTCCCCAAGATTCTGCTAACATGTGTTATCTTGGTACTCCAACCCCTTTTGCTAATCACTTTCTTCTGTTAGTAGTCCAAGCAGTTTCTTGATTCAAATATATAGCAACTGGCATGGGATATTTATATTGTTTCCAAAGAAGAGTTAGAGTTAGATCTTGAGGAAGATGTATGTTGTTCTTTAAGACAGATGCCTTTGCATGTCTTTAAGAGGAGAAGGGCTCACCAGACTTTAACAAGAAGAAAATCACTCATTCTGTAGGTCCAGAGAGACAAAAAAAAATTGAGGATGGAATATTTTCAGCTTCATTCACCAGTAAGTCCTCACCCTATAATTCATTGGCACTGAGACTCTTTCCATAAAATACATAAAAAACCTTATTATTGAGAATCAACTTACCTAAAGTAATGTTTCTCTTATAATTAAGTCTTGAGCTTGGTCTTCAGCTTTTTCCAGTCTCTAGCTACAGGAGATGAGTTTCTTTATATATTACCAAAAAGGTCCTTTGCTATTTATGCTTTGCCTTATATTAATTTATTTTATTGGTGATTTATTATCCTCTGCCTATTTTTGTCTTACACAAATACTTGATGCAATAGCCATTAGATGGCATATTCTTCTAAATATTATTTCTCTCATACCTCTCAAAATACTGAGATTGTTTATATTTGAGCACATTCCCTTCCACTGTTATTGTGTCCTACTTCATCTCCAGCAAAAGTTTTAGCAATTTCAACACAATTACATGCGAGGATCTACCAGTGCTCTAACTCCCTTAGAGGTGATGCTCTCATTGCCTGCTGCCCAGTAGGTGATCCAGTTTTCTATAAGTCTGCATCATAGCACTAATCTTGGTTTTTTTTTTAAAAAAAAAAAAGTCATAAGTGGTTTTCTCTGGAAAAAGGATATTTAAACCATGAAGCTTGCATGCAGAAGTTTCATTAAGAATTGCTTAACAAAGGAGGGCTGGGTAAAGAGAGTATTTAAACTCTAGTGCTTCTAAATACAAAATAATTAGAGTCTTGTGTCAGCTTATACATACAAGGTAAGTTGCAAATGATGTGTTGTTAAGCATTACTGTTTTCTGTCACATTCAGAGGAGATTGATATCTCAGCAATAGCATTCAGAAAATATATCTGACATGTGCTCAAATATTGGTTGCATAGATAATTCTAAACAATGAAAAAAAGAAACTATAATTCAGTTTAAAATGAATACAGCTTAAATAGGATGGTGAAATTTTCTAATAACATTTCCAGTTGTTGTTAAAAAAAAAAGTTATTTTTTTCCCCAGCACAGTCAAAAGATTCATACAGAGTTGACAGTTTATCAGTCAGAGTAGAATACGGTGTACTGCAGTAACACATACACAAAGGTTCAAAAGCTTTGTTGTATAAAAAATTGTAACAATAAAGTTTACGTCTCAACAACTTAAAGTCTGTTGTGAACTTGGAAAATGTCCAGGGCAACAGCTTTCTCTACAGTGAGTCAGTGATGCAGGCTGATGGTGGCTCCACATACTGTAACTAAATCGACTATAATAAATGACTTCCCAGTTGAAGGAGCAGGGAAAGGAAGGTGGAAAAATCAAGTTCCAACAATTAAATGTTTGCTCTTGGAAATGACACAATTTCTACACACTTTTCATTGTCTGCAGTCAGTCGTAGGATGACACTTAATGTTAAGTGGCCAGGGAAGCAAACTGAAGAGAAAAGAACAGGGAGTACTGATGCTCAACTTTAATGTCTGCAGTTGATATATAGATACACGAATATTGTAAAATCAACCTGAACCAATCTTAGTTTTTAGTGGGAAATTCCATCTCTTACTATAAATTCTTTATTCTAGCTGTATGACAAAGTGAGAAATATTGAAAGGATTATGTATCATACTCAAGAAATAAAATATTTTCATCTGATTATAGTGAGTAGTCTTTCTCTATGGTGAGCTGAAAGAAAGGTTACTCGGGACTAACACATCATTACATGCTTCATTTGCAATTAGCTGTCTATCTTTGACAAAAATTATCCACAGATGAGACTCAATTCTTTTATCACATGCCAAGATTGATAAATGTGTACCTCAGTGTAAATTAAGGGTTCACAATTTCCCTCAAGCTCTAAAGTAGGCTAATTCTTGCATGTTTGTGTTATTATGGTACACATTTGGTTATAACAGGTTTAACAATTCTAGAAGGAGGAATTCCTTTGATTAAATGTGAACTGATTTTTCTGAATATATCACAATGTTTGATTCTCTGTGTTAGTATTTGTATCTAATAGTTGTTCTGATATTAGTCAGTTTTATATTTTATATGCTTGTGAGTGGAAGTAGCATTTAGTCATTATCCAGTGACTGCCTTATGTAACAAAACAACTATTTGTAAAATGCTCTTTGGAACGTAAAGAATCTGCCACAGTTTCCAAAATTGGCATCTTATATGAAAGAGTTGAACAAATGTTTTGGAGCTTTATTCACTTTCCAGTACTTAAAAGGTATTATCATATTCATATTTGGTGACAACTTGGCATTAAATATCAATTAAAGATTCCTTTTTAACATTTCCCAGGGGTCAACAATGATCTTATGTTTTTCTCTAAGGACAATGAAGAAAGTAAAATAAGTACCTATAGAAATCTGGGAGAAAACCCATCTTAAATGCAATCAACAAACAAGATGCATTCATTTGAGAAGTAGTAGCAGAAGAAATTCACAAGGCTAATTCTTCCTGAGTAGTATGTGAGTCAGTTAAACAGCCAGGAAATGCAATGGCTGAATGCTTCACTGGCTCTGCCACCCAGTGGGCAGGGCAGAGCGCATAATTCAGACTATCACCTGCTGAATGATAGTGCTATACCTGCACATGTGTCTCATACTATCCCACTGATAAGTGATTAACCCCATGTACTAGGCTCATTCAACAGCACTCAAGTGGTTAAACTAATTAAATTGGTGGTGCCCTACATTAACCACCACATGAATTCCAGCTGCACTTCTCCTTAAGAGGGGCAGACATTCCTACCTGCCTTCTGAGGCAAAAGGATGCCTGCTGAACTTCATAAGGAGAAAACAAATGTTTGCTGTAGTCCAAAGCTTTCTCTAAAGCTATTTATACTAATCATTTCAGAATATTGTTTATTAAAGTGATTGTAAAACTGTAACATGAAATCAGCTATTGTCTCTAGCCTTTTTAATAACTCTTACATACAATGTATCCACACAAGCTGATAGCTACTAGTTTAGTCATTTAATCGTAAACATCACGAGCCTAGCCATCTTTAATTAATAATTCATTTAATTATTCTTTGCTACATTCACTTATTCATTACATTCCCATATGAAATATTGGCAGGTGTAATATGACAATTGAAACAAACAGAAAAAGTTCATAGCAGTAAAGAAACATTGTCCGGTTATGGTGGCTCATGCCCCTATAGTCCCAGCACTTTGGGAGGGGGCAGATCACGAAGTCAGCAGTTCGAGACCAACTTGACCAATATGGTGAAACCCTGTCTCTACTAAAAATACAAAAATTAGGCGGGCATGGTGGTGCACATCTGTAGTCCCAGCTACTTGGGAAGCTGAGGCAGAAGAATTGCTTGAACCCAGGAAGCGGAGATTGCAATGAGCCAAGATCATGCCACTGTACTCCA
The DNA here is from genome assembly GCF_009761245.1 of Sapajus apella. Lineage (NCBI taxonomy): Eukaryota > Metazoa > Chordata > Mammalia > Primates > Cebidae > Sapajus > Sapajus apella. The sequence continues at coordinate 3,894,839 of NW_022436949.1, read as the reverse complement.
GCCTGGGCAACAGAGTGAGACTCCATCTGTAAAAAATAAGTCGAGATGAGTATTTATTTATTCTGAGACAGGGTCTCACTCCATCTGGACTGTAGTGATTCGAATGCTGCTCACTTCAGCCTCAACCTTCCAGATCCAAGCAATCCTCCCAGGTCGGCTTCTCAAGTAGCTGGGACCATAGGCGCATACTACCATGCCTGGCTAATGTTTTCAATTTTTTTGTAGACATGGGATCTTCTGATGTTGCCCAGCCTGGTCTTGAACTCTGGGCTCAAGCTCCCCAAGTAGCTGGGATTACAGGCATTGTAATCCCATGTAATACACCATGGTGCATTGTAATACACCATGCAGGGCTAATTTTTGTATCTTCAGTAGAGACACGGTTTTACTATGTTGGCCAGGCTGAAACTCCTAACCTCAAGTAATCCGCCCACCTTGGCCTTCCAAAAAGTGTTGGGATTACAGGCATGGGCCACCGCACCTGGCCCAAATATAGCCTTTACTAGAAAAAAAAAAAAGTTATATTCAGAAAGTTAGAGATATGTAAAAACTGAAATAAATTATATGATTTTGAGTTCATGTTTCTTTGGAGGTTATTTTCTGGGATTCCATTTGAATTTGTATATCACTCATCCACTATGCTTATTTGCATATGAACTTGCATCCCCTGTTTACCTTTCTAGGATAGAATTTCTGCTTTGTCTCCCTGTCCTAGCCTTCTATTTCTGCAGTAAATCAAAAAGTTCTATTAGTTACTGTTCTCTTGGATTTTGCCCTGATATATCATCTATTCTTGCCCATGAGAAAGTAAAATCCTCTTCTTTATTCTGATGCCATATTATTTCCAGACAAAAGCCCATCTGAGATTAAATTTATATTCAGAAACAATGTTATCACTATTCACACAATTTGAACCTCCTTTCTACCTGGAACAGTACTGCTCTTTCTTGCTTGCTAGATTGGATCATTTACAGTTACATGATTGAATGATTCTATAGTAATTAGCTTCACCCTAACTGACCTCTGTCACCTTGAGTCAAAGATGACTCAACAAAACAAGGACTATATGTCCCCTCAAACTCATTCATTCGTTTTCTCCATCTTTCTTTTATAACTGACCTGTTTTACTTAATACCAAACAACAATCCTCTCTTTGGAGACCCAAATATATTATCACAAGTCAAAATATAGTCCTGAGTTTAAAATCTGCATTTGTCAAATATCTTTACTAGCCAAACCATAAAATTTTATTTATTTCTTGTCAATATTTTTTACTCAAAAGAGAATTTAACTTAATGTACCAGCTGATCTGAGAAATCATCTATTATGTAGTTTTTCAGTTAGCAACAGAAAAAAAAACAGAAAAAGTGGATCTCTTGTATATTTATGCAAAATATTTGAGGGTGGTGCATATAAATGAATTTGAAGGTTTTTCTGAAGTGAGACACATGACAAATTAGCCACATGTGTTTTTTCTGGGTATATACAAAATTTCAATGAAAAGGAGTTGACTTTTAGTATTGCTGGTGAAATTAACAGATTATTACCCAAAATTTAAAGTCATTTATTTTCTTTTTAAGTAAATCAACTCTTTGATCCACATATTCAGGTGATGAGGTCTCCTTGTAATTCTTCAGCTTGATCAAATTTAGTTAGATGTGAATGGATAGCACTTAACTTGTGAAAACATTATAATTTTACTAGATATAACAATATTCAGTCTTCAGAAACAAACACACATCTTTAGTGTGTAAATGATTTGTGATGTTAAAAAAAATGTAGCATATCCTTTTGTGTTTGTTCAAGTTAGTCAGATTTGTATAAATGACACCATTCATAAAATTTTCCAGAGAGGTTGCCTGTAGCTTTCTTCATTTGAGATAGTATGTGGAGTTACTTAGAGTCAAGAAGCAGTAAAGGGTCAAGATATTGTAAGTCCATATCAAGAATAATACACAATATATTTTACTTTTTAAGAATTTAGGCTTTTAACATTGTAATTCTTCCATAAGTGTGTTAGAATAACAATGAGAACACATGGACACAGTGAGGGAAACATCACACACCAGGGCCCTTCAGGGGATGGGGGGCTATGGGAGGGATAGCATTTGGGGAAATACTTAATGTAATGATGGGTTGATGTGTGCAGCAAACCACCCTGGCACATGTATCCCAGAATGTAAAGTATAATTCAAAAAGAAGATACCTTTTATATACATAAAAATAAGAAGTTTGTTATGTGCCAACATACCCTGTGTTAGCCTGACAGACTCCATCTTGCTGAGAGCCAGATAGGCTCCATCTTAACCTCAGCCTCACCCCTCCCACCACTTCTCCCTTGAGTGTATACCTGGGTCATTCTCCTGTGCTGGGTCATGCTGTGCTTAGAACTATCAAGGCATATAACCATTGTAACCATATCTTGCTGGCAAGCCCACTTGCTATTGTGAATACCCCCTATATTGATTGGTAAGTACTGAATACCCACCTTGGTAACCAGCAATCATGGGAACTGCTTGTGAATACTCTCTTTAGTAATCAACAATCATGGGAACCTCCTGCTTCCTGGTTACCAGCCTCCTTATCTAGCTTGCTTGTTCTGCTTCTGTAAATTCTGCTTCAGCTAGGCTTCCCCTCCCCTTTCTTAAGCAAGATATGAAAAGGAATCAAGCCCCTTCCTCAGGGCTGAGAGATTTTGAATGCCAGCAATAAAGGACTCTCAACTGGAACTCAGAGTGTGGTGCTTTCCTTCTAAATCGCTTGGGTATAACAGTTATGTCTTATAAAAATAAGCAGCTTATAGTATCAGATATTTCTTCAAAAGGTTCTAAAATGTATCTTTAACTTGTAGTTTAAAATGAAGTATTTGAATTTTATCAACTTCTTGAATACACTGTTTGCTTTCCATCAAAAAAGAGTGTTAGAATAATGTGTATTTATTCATTTAATAATGAGTTAAAACTTGTGCACTTATTCTTTCAAACAACATGGACTCAACACATACTATAAGTCAAACATTATCAGGCACTGGTATAGATGACTGAATCAAGATCTTTGCCTTCAATCACAGTGAATACTTATTTAGCACTATGCACTAGGAACTATTTTACGTATGTTCTATGTATTACTTCAAATGATTATCTCAACAACCTATAAAGTTGATTGAGATAGGTTTGATTTGATTATGTTAGGTTATCTCATTCTACACATTTGACAATGAGAAATCAAAAACACAGGAATTTTCATAGTAATAAGTATTTTCTCAGTAATAAAAAATGAAGTGGGGATTCAAAATAAGGTAATATGACTTTGGCATCTGTCATCTCAAAAATTCCAATGTACTTCTTTTGAGGGACTTGGGACTTGTCTCTCTAAAAGTAATAACCTCGTAATAGCTAATTGATGTCCTATATATATTTAATAAATTTCAGCAAGGAGCTATAAATAGATATGTGTTGCAATAATGTGCAAATATTGGTGTATCTTTAAGATCTTGTAAGTCTACAACTAGATTTATAAGTATTATATCTGAGTTACAAATATCTTTAAATGACAAGGATCTATTAGAATCTGTCTAATTAGACAAATACTTTGCATTGGGTTAGAACATAATACTTTATTTAGCTCAATTAAATTTATTAGTACCCACGTTCACAAGCCTACTTCTGTCAGTTCATCCATCTCAGTCTCAGCCCAGTTCTGTGCCCTTGCTGGAGATGTGTTACAATAGTTTGATAGAAAAGAGGCCATTGTAGCTTTTGGAGATTTTAGCATTTTTGTGTTGATGTTTTCTCAATGTTTTGGATTTATCTACTTTGATCATTGAGGCTACTGACCTTTGGATATTCAGCTGCTGACTCCAGAGTCCATCCTAAATATCTGCACAGCTCTCTCTGTGCTCAGGACCCAAGGCCCTTATGGTGTAGGCTCATGAGAGAATCTCCTGATCTGTGGATTGCAAAGGTCTATGTAAAAAGTGTCCTTTCCCAGCAGGAAGCACAATAACTCACGACCTCTTTTGGCTAGGGGAGGGAGTATCCATTTGCCTTATACAGTTCCCAGGTGGGCCATTGTACCACTCCGCTTTTTCATGCTCTCTGTGGGTAGCACCAACCACTTAGTCCCTATCAGAGAAGCTGCATCAGTTGAGGATGCAGAATTCACTCATCGTTCTTCTCAGTGGAAGCCACAGACTGAAGCTGCTTCTACTTAGCCATTTTGGCCCCTTGCTACCAAGTATTTTTAATTTGTAAGTTTTATGGGTACATAGTAGGTGTATATATTTAGGGGGTACATGAGATATTTTAATACAGGCATATAATGCCTAATGATCATATCAAGGTAAATGGGGTATTCATCACTTCAAGCATTCATCATTTATTTGTGTTATAAACACTCCCCTCAGCTATTATAAAATGTATAATAAATTATTGCTGACTATAGTTGCCCTGTCTTGGTATCAAATAGTAGTTCTATAATAATTTAATTTTAGAAGAGCTTTAGATTTTCAGAAAAATCGAGAATATAGTACAGAGAGCTCACATCTATCCTCTCACATAGGGGTATCTGTTACTGACATCTTACATGCATATGGAACTTTTGCTGACAATTGATGAATAAATATTAATACATTATTATTAATAAAAGTCCATACTTTATGAAGTTTTTCTTAGGTTTTTTCCCAACTTTTTGAAGTTTTTACCCAACATATTTTTCTGTCCCAGCATCTCATCTAACATACCACATTACACTTACCCATCATGTTTCCTTAGGCTCCTTAGTTACTCAGACTTTCCTTAGATGACATCGACAGCTTTGAGAAGTATTGGTCAGATTTGTGTAGAATGTCCTTCAATTGGGACTTATCTAATGTTGTTTTTTTGTTTGTATCTGTTCAGATAAATTGTACATTTTTTTAATTGGGTCATGTTGAGTGATAAGTTTTAAGTGCTGCTTGTATATATTGTGTACGATTTCTTTATCACATATGTCTTTTGAAAATATTTGTTCCCTGTCTGTGACTACTCATTCCACTCTCTTAACAGTATCTTTCACAGATTAAAAGTTTTTAAATACTATGAAAGTCTAATTTACCTTTTTTTAAATTATTTTTGTCACAGATTCAGTTTTTGCATTGTATCTAAAAACTCATAACCAATCAAAGTTCACAAAGATTTCCTCCTGTGTTTTCTTTTAGAAGTTTGTAATATTGCATTCTACATCTAGACCTATGATCCATTTTAATTATAATGAAGCATAAAATATCTATCTCTAGATTTATTTTTTTTTTGCTATGGATGTCAAATCGTTCTTACATTGTTAATTGACAAAGATATCCTTTCTCTTTGATTTATCGTTGCCTCTTTGTCAAGGTCAATTTCCTATCTTTTTTGTGAGTCTATTTCTGGGCTATCTACGCCCCTTTGTTTTTATTTTAATTTTTTAAAATTTCAACTTTTATTTTAAAATCAGAGAGTAGAGGGCAGGTTTGTCACATGGTCAGATGATGTGATGCTGAGGCTGGGGGTACAACTGATCCCATTACAGAGGTCTTGAGATCATAGTATCCAATAGATAATGCTTCAACCCTTGCCCCACTTTCTCCCTCCACACTCTAGTAGTACAGTGTCTTTTATTGCTATTTTTATGAGTACCCAATATTTAGCCCCCCGACTTATGAATAAGAACATGTGGTATTTAGTCTTGTTCCTGCATTAGTTTGTTTAGCATAGCGGCCTCCAGCTATATTTCTTTTGCTGCAAAGGATGTGAATTTTTTTCTTTCTTATGAGTGTGTAGTATTACATGATCTATTTTTGTCACATTTTCTTTATTTAATGTACAATCCATGGGCAATGGGGTTGATTTCATGTGACTAGGGTTATGATAAAGATGCAAGTACATGTCTCTTTTTATTAGAATGATTTTTAAAAATATATACCCAGGAACAGGAATACTCAGTCCAATGGGATTTCTGTTTTAAGCTATTTGAGAAATCTTCTAACTGTTTCCACAGTGGCTGAACTAATTTACATTCCCCAAAACAGTGAATAAGTGTTCTTTTTTCCCTGCAATCTTGTTAACCTATATTGTTTTTTAACTTTTTTTTTTTTTTTTTTTTTTGAGATGGAGTTTCGCTCTTGTTACCCAGGCTGGAGTGCAATGGCGCAATCTCGGCTCACTGCAAACTCTGCCTCCTGGGTTCAGGCAATTCTCCTGCCTCAGCCTCCTGAGTAGCTGGGATTACAGGCACGTGCCACCATGCACAGCTAATTTTTTGCATTTTTAGTAGAGACGGGGTTTCACCATGTTGACCAGGATGGTCTCGACCTCTTGACCTCGTGATCCACCCGCCTCGGCCTCCCAAAGTGCTGGGATTACAGGCTTGAGCCACCGCACCTGGCCCTGTTTTTTAACTTTTTAATCATAGTCACTGACTGGTATAAAATATCTCCTGTGGCTTTGATTAGCATTTTGCTGATGCTTAGTGACGCGGAGCATTTCTTCATATGTTTGTTGGCTGTGTGTATGTCTTCTTTTGAAAAGTGTCTGTTCACGTATTTTGCCCACATTTTAAAGGGGTTATTTGTTTTTGGCTTCTTCAATTGTTTAAATTTCTTACATCTTCTAGATATTATACCTTTGTCAGAAGCAGTTTGTAAATATTTTCTCTCATTTTGTAGCTTGTTTGTTGGTAGTTGCTTTTGCTGTGAAGAAGCTCCTTAGTTTAACTGGGTCCTATTTGTAAAATTTTTGTTTTTGTTGTAATTGCTTTTGAGGTAATTAACAGTCCTAAATTCTTTCCCAAGGCTGAACATCCAGAATTCTGTTTTCTAGGTATTCTAGGATTCTTATATTTTAAAGTCTTAAATTTAAATGTTTAATCCATCTTGAGTCAATTTTTGTATATCATGAAAAGTAGAGTTTCAGTTTTATTCTCCTGAAAATGGCTAGCCAACCGTCCCAACACCACTTATTGAATAGGGAGTCCTTTTTCACTTGCTTTATTTCATCAACTTTATTGAAGATCAAGTTACTGTATGCATGCAGCTTTATATCCAGGTTCCCTTTTGATATGGTGAGGCTTTGAGTACCCCCTACATCTCATTTTAAATTGTAATCCTGATAATCCCCATAATTCCCACATGTCAAGGAAAAGGCCAGGTGGAAGTAATTGAATCTTGGGGGTGGTTATTCCCACGCTGTTTTTATGATGGTGAGTGAGTTCTCATGAGACCTGATGGTTTTGTAAGGGGCTCTTCCCACTTCAAACGTGTATTAGTCCATTTTCATGACATACCTGAAGCTAGGTAAATTACAAAAGAAAGAGGTTTAATGAATTTACAGTTCCACATGGATGGGTAAGCCTTACAGTCATGGTGAATGGAAAAGAAAGAAAAATCACGTCTTACATGAATGGCAACAGCCGAGAGAGAGAGCTTGTTCAGGATTCAGGGAAACTCCGATTTTTTAAACCATCAGATTTTATAAGACTTGTTTATTATCACAAGAACAGCACAGGAAAGACCCACCCCCATGATTCAATTATCTCTCAATGGGTCTCTCCCACAACACATGGGAATTCAAGATGAGATCTGGGTTGGGACACAGCCAACCCATATTAAGGCAATATTTCTACTTTTTGTCACTTTGTGAACAAGGTGCCTTCTTTCACCTTCATTTTCTGCCATAATTTTAAGTTTCCCGAGGCCTCCCCTTTCATGCTGAACTGTGAGTCATTTAAACCTCTTCCCTCTATAAAATATCAGGCAGTTCTTTATACCAGCTTGGAAATGGACTAATACAGTAAATTAGTGCCACAGAATGCGGGGTGCTTCTATAAAGATACTTTAATATGTGGAAGTGAATTTGGAACTGAGTAACACACAGAGGTAGGAACAGTTTAGAGGGCCCAGAAGAAAACAGAAAGATATGCAGAAGTTTGGAACTTCCTAGAAGCTTGTTGAATGGCTATGACCAAAATCCTGATAGTGATATGGAAAATGAATTTCAGGCTGAGGCGGTCTCAGAGGGAGATAAGGAACTTCTTGTGAACTGGAGCAAAGGTGATTCTTGTCATGCGTTAACAAAGAGACTGGCAGCATTTTGTCCTGCCCTAGAGATCTGTGGAACTTTGAATTTGAGAAAGATTATTTAGGGTATCTGGTAGAAGAGATTTCTAAGCAGCAAAGCATTCAGAATGTGACTTGGGTGCTCTTAAAAGCATTCCATTTTATGCATTCAAAAAAACATGATTTGGAATTCAAATTTATGTTTAAAAGGGAAACAGACCATAAAAACTTAGAAACAGTTTGATACAAAAGAGAAACCTATATTCTGAGGAGAAATTCAAGCAGGCAGCAGAAATTTGCATAAGTAATGAGGAGCCAAATGTTAATCCCAAAGACAATGGGAAAAATGTCTCCAGGGCATGTCAGAGGTCTTCATGGCAGGCTCTCCCATCACAAGCCCAAAGGCCTAGGAGAAAAAAATGGTTTCACGGGCAGGGCTCAGGACCTTGCTGCTTTGTGCAGTCTCAGGACTTGGTGCCCTGTGTCCTAGCAGTGGCTAAACATGGCCAACATACAGCTCAGGCTTTTGCATCAGAGGAATTAAGCCCCAAGATTTGATAGCTTACAGATTCTGTTGAGCCTGTAGGTACACAGAAGTCAAGAATTAAGATTTGGGAATCTCCACCTAGATTTTAGATAATGTATGCAAACAACTGGATGCCCAGACAGAAGTCAGCTGCAGGGGTTGAGTCCTCCTGGAGAACCTTTGCTAGAGTAGCGAGGAAGGGAAATGTGGGGTAGGAGCCTCCGCACAGGATTCTTACTGGGCACTGCCTAGTGGAGCTGTAAAAAGATGGCCCCCATCCTCCAGACTCCAGAATGGTAGGCCCACTGGCAACTGGCATTATGCACCTAGAAAAGTTGCAGACACTCAATGCCAGCCTATGAAAGCTGGTGGGAGGGGGGATGTACCCTGCAAAGCCACAGGGCGAGAGCTGCCCAAGGCCATAGAAGTTCACTTAGTACATCAGTACAACCTGAATGTGAGACATAGAGTCAAAGTAGATCATTTTGAAGCTTTAAGATTTGACTGCTCACTGGATTTTGGACTTTCATGGGGCCTGTAGCTCCTTCATTTTGTCCAATTTCTCCCACTTGGAAGAGGTGTCTTTACTTAATGCCTGTACCTTCATTGTATCTAGGAAGTAACCTACTTGCTTTTGATTTTATAGGCTCATAGGTAGAAGGGACTTGTCTCAGATGAGAGTTCGGACTTAGATTTTGGTTAATGCTGGAATGAGCTAAGACTTTGGGAGAATATTAAAAAGGCATGATTGTGCTTTTTAATGTGAGGACATAAGATATGGGAGTGGCAAGGGGCAGAATGATATGGTTAGGCTTTGTGTGTCCACCCAAATCTTACCTTGAATTATAATCCCTGTGATCCCCAAATGTCAAGGGAGAGACCTGGTGGAAGTAATTGAATCATGGAGACAGTTTCTCCCCTGCTGTTCTTATGTTAGTGAGTGATTTCTCATAAGATCTGATGGTTTTGTAAGGGGCTCTTCTCCTCTGGGTCTGCACTTCTCCTTCCTGGTGCCTTGCAAAGAAGGTGCCTTGCTTCCCTTTCACCTTTGCAATGATTCTAAGTTTCCTGAGGTCTCCCCAGCAATGCTGAACTGTGAGTAAATTAAACATTTTCCCTTTATAAATTACCCAATCTTGGTCAGTTATTTATATCAGTATGAAAATAAAGTAGCAAATCTTTTATGTTCCATTGGTCTCTGTGTCTGTTTTTGTACCAGTACCATGATGTTTTGGTTAATGTAACCTGATGGTATAAAGTTGAGTAATGTGATACCTCTGGCTTTATTTTGCTTAGGATTGCTTTGGTTATTGGGGATCTTTTTAGTTCTGTATGAGTTTTAGAATAGGTTTTATGCTAATTCTGTGAAAATGGTTTTGGCAGTTTGATAGAAATAGCATTGAATCTATGATTGCTTTGGGAAGTATGAACATTTGAACAATATTGATTATTTCTGTCCATGAATATAGAATACCTTTAAAATTGTTTATGTCATCCAAGTTTTCTTTTAGAAGTGTTTAGTAGTTCTCCTTGCAGAGATCTATTCCTGAGATTGTGTGTGTGTGTGTGTGTGTGTGTGTGTGTGTGTGTGTGTCTATTGTAAACAGACTTTTCTTTATTTTACTCTCATCTTAAACATTATCGGTGTATATAAATGCAACTAATTTTTGTAAATTGATTTTTATATTCTGAAACATTGCTAAACTAATTGATCAATTCCTGAAGCCTGTTGGCAGAGTCTTTAGTGTTTTCTAGGTATAGACTTACATTGTCAGCAAAGAGATAGTTTCACTTTTTCTTTTCCTATATACTTCTTTCTCTCTTCTGATTGCTGGATAGGACTTTCAGTAACATGTTGAATAGGAGTGGTGAGACTTAAATCTTGGCCTTGGCCCCGTTCTCAGTAAGAATTCTTCCAGCTTTTGCCCATTTAGGATGATGTTGGCTATGGGATTGTCATAGATGTACTTATCATTTTGTGGTATGACTCTTTAACACCTAGTTCATTGAGATTCTATCATGAAGTAATGTTGGATTTTATAAAAAGCTTTATTTAACATATATTGATTATATGGTTTTTGTTTTTAATTTTGTTTGTGTCATAAATTGCATTTATTATTTGCATATTTTGAAATAAACTTGCATCCCAGATATGAAGCCTTCTTGATGATAGTAAATGAAGTTTTTGATATACTGCTAGATTCAGTTTTCTCTTTTTTTTTTGTTTTCATTTTAACTTTTTGAGGATGTTTCTATGGTCTTAGCAAAGTTGGTCTGTAAGTTTTTTTTGATATTGTGTCTTTGTTGGATTTTAGGGTCAGGATAATGCTGGCTTCCTAGTATGAGTTACAGAGGACTCCCTTCTTTATTTTTTGAAATAGTTTTGGTAGAAATTGTAGTATAATTGGTACAAGCTCCTTGTTGTACATTTGGTAAAATTCAACTGTGAGTTCATGTCTTTCAAGGCCTTGTTGTTTAGTAGATTTTTATTACTGATTTAATTTTGGAAGTAGATATTGATTTGTTCAGCATTTCAATTTCTTCCTAATTCAATTTTAAGTAAATATCTTTTATAAGAAATTTGTTTATTTTCTCCAGGTCTTATAATTTGTATGCATAAAGGTGTTCATAATAGTCTTTTAAAATTTGTTTTTGTATTTCTGTAGAATTAGTTGTCATGTCCCCTTCGTTGTTTCTGATTGTTCTTATTTGGATGATCTTTTTTGCTTTGTTAACCTAGTTAGCAGTTATTGATCTTGTTTGTCATTTATAAAGGCAAACTTATAGATTCATTAATTGTTTATGTAAATTTTAGTTTTCGATTTCATTTACTTGTGCTATGATGTCAGTTATTTCTATTATTCTTTTAGGTTAGGTTTCTTTTGTTTTTCTAGTCCCTCTTGGTGTGATTTTAGATTGTTACTTTTAAACTTTTTAAGTTTTCGATGCAGTCATTTGTCTCTATAAACTTTCCTCTTAACACTGCTTTTGTTGTATCCCATAGATTTTGGTATGTTGCATTTGTTTTAATTTATTTCAAAGAAGTTTTTGATTTCTACCTTAATTTTGTGATTTACCCAAAAGTCATTCAGGAGTAGGTTGTTTAATTTCCATGTAATTGCATGGTTTGAGAGATAATTCTTGGTTTTGATTTTTAGTTATATTCCACTATAATCAGACAGTATGGTTGGTATAATTCTGATTTTTAAAAAATTTATCGAAACTTGCTTTATGGCTTGAGTATGTGGTCTATACTGGACTATACTATGTGAGCAGATGAGAATAGTATATATTCTATGGTTAGTTGATGAGTGGGGTATTCTTAAATGTTTATTAGGTCAAGAATCAAATCCAAGTCCAGAACTTTTTCATCAGTTTTCTCCCTTAGTGATCTATGTAATGCTGTCAGTAGAGTGTTGAAGACCATACTATTATTGTGTGGCAACGTTTTTCATAGGTATAGAATAATTTGTTTTATGAGTATAGTGCTTGGTTGTTGGGTGTGTATATATTCAGCATAGTTAAGACTTATTGTTGAATGGAACTCTTTATCATTATATAATACCTTTTGTTCATTTTAATATTGGTGGTTAAAGTCTGTTTTATTCGATGTAAGAATAATGTCCACTGCTTTTACTGTGTGTTTCATTTGCATGATAGGTTTTTCTCTAACCTTTCCCTTTGAGCCAATGCATGTTGTTACATGTGAGATAGGTTTCTTGAAGACAGCAAAAAATGGGTCTTGTTTTTTATCCAGCTAGCCATATTGTGACTTTTAACTGGAACATCTAGACCATATACAAATGATTGTTACTTTGTCATATCTTTCTTCACTCTTTTGCTTTAAATCTGTGTCTTTACATTTAAAATAGGTTTATTACAGACAGCATATAGTTGTTTCTTTTATTTTTTAAAATCACTGCGGCTATCTGTGTCTTTTATTAGTATATTAGACTATGTATAATGATGGTGATTATTAGTATGTTTGAATTAACATAGGCCATGATTGTAACTTTTTTTTTTTTTTTTTAATTACACTTTACTTTCTTTCACTTTTCCCTTTCCACTTTAGGTGAATAAGAAGATGAAAGCTGGAGTTGGGTAATGATCCTTCTATTATGAGCTTTGGTTAAGACATTTTCTGGAGAGTAGGCTTTTGTATAAATTGTTCACTATATTGTTTCAAAATGGTTACATTTTTCCCTCCCCCTGCTGATAACATGAGGTACTTTTTTTTCTTGGCTCTTCATGAGAACATGGTGTGGTTCCTGAAAGTGAAACACATGGCAGTGTGTGAAACCTCCTTCAGTCTATGATCTTAGGAAACTCTTTCTTACTTAGCTAATTAGACTCCACCATTGGTCAAGCTTACCATTTTAGTATTGCTCCAAATTTACAAATATGGCAGGTTCTGCTCCAAGTAAGCTGACATCAATAGTGATTTTCTGTATTTATCTCTTTCTTGAGTATTTGGAGTTGCAGTTCTCCCTGTGACCTCAGTTTTCAGTTTGTTTAGCTTGTTTATTTTTCTTATTTATTTATTATTATTATTATTATTTTTACCGGAAAACATGGTATAAGTAATTGTTTTGGAAAGTAGACCACTAATAATACTTTGGAACTACAGCTACTATTGTGGTAAATTTTTCTTAAATTCTCAATTTTTGAACCTGTCCTGAATGCCCAGTCAAATATGTGTATTTAAAATATGTTACTTTACAAACATATGAATCAAAAACACATTGAGATACCATCTCACACCAGTTAGAAGGGTGATCATTAAGAAATCAGGAGACAACAGATGCTTGAGAGGATGTGGAGAAAAAGGAACACTTTTACACTGTTGGTGGGAGTGTAAATTAGTTCAACCATTATGGAAGTCAGTGTGGCGATTCCTCAAGGATATAGAAATAGAAATTCCATTTGACCCAGCAATCCCTATATATATATTGAGTATATACCCAAAGGATTATAAATCATTCTATTATAAAGACACAAACACACGTATGTTCATTGTGGCACTATTTACAATAGTAAAGACCTGGAACCAACCCAAAATGACCATCAATGATAGACTGGACAAAGAAAATGTGGCACATATACACCATGGAATACTATGCAGCCATAATAAAGGCTGAATTCATGTTCTTTGTAGGTACATGGATGAATCTGGAAACCATCATTCTCAGCAAACTGACACAAGAACAGGAAACCAAATACCACATGTTCTATCTCATAGGCAGGTGTTGAACAATGAGAACACATGAGCACAGGGAGGGGAACATCACACACTAGGGACCGTTATGGGGGGTGCTAAGGGAGGGACAGTGGAGGTTGGGGCTGTTGGGGAGGGATAACATGGGGAGAAATGCCAGATATAGGTGACGGGGGTAATGGAGGCAGCAAACCACCTTGCCATGTATGTAACTGTGCAACAATCCCACATGATCTGCACATGTACCCCAGAACCTAAAGTACAATAAAAAATTTTTTAAATAAATAAATGAAATTATGTTAATCAGATGATTTTAGTAAAAAATAGAATGGAAACTATTTATTAAAATAAAGAGTGGTACAGGTTACTTTAGGGATGCATATGCACTGTGATCCAGGAAGTGTCAATTAACAATATAGCCTCGGTAATATAAGATGCAGTGCTCTAGGAACAGGTTTATTAAAAAAAGGAGTTAAGATAATGTATCTAGAGAATGACATAAAATAGGGACACAGGATATCTACTGAGTGATTCATGATTTATGTGACCTGAACACAATTAGTATTCATCTTCCTGCTCTGAAACAGGATTTCTCTTTGTTTAATCTGATTTTGAAAGAGCGAAAATGCCATTTTAGAATTTATTTTGATACTGAAATATATTGAAATGTAATATATTACATGCAATATATTGTAATGTAATATAAGTTTTATAAAACTATAGTCATGATAAAATCTCTAAATAATTATTTTAGACTTATATTTCCAGCAAAGCATACACTTAAAAAAAAAATCCTAAAATGCTCACCTCTTTAAAGATGAAGATTATGTATTTTTAATTTAACATAATTTGACATGAAAAGCTTCTTAAGAGCAGGAATTCTGTCTTATCATTTATCATTATTAAGAAACATGCATATCATTTATCATTATTAAGCAATGTAAATAAATATATATACATAAATAAGGGTTCTTAGCCAATACATGTATTCTTTTGCTGCTATGTGGTTTCTTAGATTTACCCACTGTCCACAGAGGCATGACTAATTCCGAAATGGACTAAGTTATTTATTTTCTTTACTTGCTTGAGTCTATTTGTATGGCATTTCAATTTATAATAATAGGTAGAAGGTGAAATTGTCTTTCATAATTTTAAATATCTTTATCTTTTTGTGCATGTGGCCTGTTTGGCCTATTTTTATAATTAGAATTTTGGTAAACATTGTATGAAATTTTCCTTAAGAAATCCAAGTGTTTGTTTATAAAAATGAAAAAAATATGAGTTTAAAGTGGCTCTTTTCCCTTCATACAGGATAGTCATAATTCTTATTAGTAAAACTCAATTTAACATTTTCATCAAAAATGAGGCAATTCCTCTAATTCAAATGAACATCCACATTTAAATACAGTAGCTGCTCTTGACAATGTGTGTCGGTGAGCTCAGATATTCACCATTGGTGAAGACTGATCTGTACTTAAAAAAAAAAAATGAGCATCCAAATTCATAGAGCCTATCAAGAAATTCAGGAAGCCTATCAACAAGAATAATGCACATACCATTCCAACACTGTATGAAGTGCAAGGACATGGGACAAGGTCATTCTAAAGCAACAAATCCTGAAGACAGACCAAAGTGTTATGCATATCAAGCAGGCTGTGAGGTCAACGTGCAGCAAATATCACAACATAAGTAAATGCCTATGAATGACACCCTGAAAACAACTTTTAAAAGCAGCCCTGACAGCTAGAGCATCTGCAAAAATTACCTCCACATGAAACGTTGCTTGGTGCTGCAGAAGAGGCCTATTGTTAAGGAACACATTTGAAAGATATACAAAGTAAATTGTAAAAAAAATAAAAATAAAAATAATTAGAAAAAAGAGGCATGTTTGTCTGTTTATTTTAAAATATTACTGCATTTTTTATTTTTTAAAGCAATAAAATGAATATTTACTTTTCAGATAATCTGATAATGAATTTTTAAATTCATAATTTTTGAACTATCAAACTTTTTTATTGATAAATGTAGGGGGTGAATACTAAAAATAAGCTGTGCCTTTATTTAGAATTCCATTAAGAGTTTAAAGTTTGTCTTTTGAGTTCTTTCATTTTCTTGAACTCTTCCTGTTACCATACTTGCTTTTCCTTTTGCAACCATTGCATCCCCCTAAGTTCCCTTCATCTGCCTAAGTCCTTTTATTGCATCATTTCCTTAGATTTATCTCAATTTCTTAATGTCTTTCTCTTCACTTTGAATGCCTTTATCTCTCCAACTTTTTATACTCTGGTATGCACATTGTTCAATAAGTGTTTCTCAGCTATCGTCTTATAAAATAAAAAAAAATTAAAACATGTCATTCATTATGAATCAAGAAACAAGATAAATATATTATCTGCTTTACCGAATATTGTTTTTAAGACAAGTTTTTTTTTGTTTGTTTTTTGAGACATAGTCTCTCTCTGCTGCCTAGGTTGAAGTGCAATGGTGCGGTCTTGGCCCACTGCAAACTCCAGCTTCTGGTTCAAGCAATTCTTCTGCCTCAGCCTACTGAGTAGCTGGTATTACAGGTGCCTGCCACCATGCCTGGCTAATTATTGTATTTTTAGTAGAGACGGGGTTTCATCATATTGGTCAGTCTGGCCTCGAACTCCTGACCTCATGATCTGCCCACCTCCCAAAGTGGTGGGATTACAGGTGTGAGCCAACTGGTCCAGTCAAAACAATTTTTTTTATAACAATAAGCTGGATATCATTATTTTCAGTTTAATCATGAGTGAAGCTAGGATAAGGAAGATAATTGACATGTTTGAATGTCAGTGACAACAAAGCTTGAGAGCTTCAATTGATAAGAGGCAGATTCTGGGTTCATTCTATAAAGTCTCCTCCAGTCTAGATCTTTCATTGAAACTGATATTTCTCACACAGCACTTCCTAGCTTAGGTTAGTTACATTCTCTGGCCTCACAAGTGTCTTTTCTAATATATTAAAGAATATTACACCACTATTCCCACACGGAAAATATTTAGAAAGCCCAAGGGAAACTTTAAAAGCCTTGGTAATGATTTTGAGGTATAGAATCTCCTAATTTCTATAAATAAAAATGACTCCCAAGCAAAAACAACAAAGATGATATTCAAATATTTTACTGACATTGCTACCACAAATTATAGATCACAGCAAACAATATTATTCCAGAAAAGTAAGTAGGTGAGCACAACACATTTTAAAAATAAAATACCAACATTTTCTACTTTTAACTTTGATGTCCAGAATCAGGACCTGTGGACTCAAAACTCAACTGGGAAGAATTGCCCATTAGGAGGTTTATTGTCACATGACCCAGTCCCAAAACCTTAGGGAAATAATTATGTCCATATAGACTGTCATCTCTCTTGAAGTCAAAAGGGCTCTAATTTTCTTTGAAAACTTAGAAATATTCCATCACAGTAATTTTAGTTCTCTGGTCCTCCCTAAAACTTCTTTTTTTTCATATTTATTTTTGTATTTTAAACTTAGGTTTCACCGCTCCACTTTACCTTTGGTCTCTCTTTTCTTGGTTCTCTATTACCTTAGGAGGATTCTGCATCATTGATTACTCTATCTTTCACACCACTTGAAGTCTCAAATCATCTATACAACCAGGATAGTCTTGATTACTTGTATGCATCTTTGATAAATATTCTTATTTAGCTTGATGCAGCAAAAACATTCCAGGAGCAGATATTCTTTAGAGACTGTGATATTTGGTATTTGGAGATGATATATTATTTGTATTGATTTTTCATGCATCCATGTACTAAGAAAGTCCTGTGCCCTTAAAAGAAAATATGTCTATTATTTTTGTTTGCAAATTGATGAATTCATCCATCACACTACGTCTGAAGTAACATTTTGATTTTCTCAAGCTTTGTCATATGCTGAGCTTATCCAATATTTACAGGCAATGTCTGGTTGTCTTTCACTGGAGTCACGTTTACTTTCTAGCATGCAGCTATTCCAGGAGATGGCAAAACATCTAGAGTTGAGAATTAAACATGGGTCAGTATCTGGAGGAGGGCGCAGTACATGTTTAAATATGCATTTAAATTTATTTCTCTGTAGAAACAGCTGAAAATATTTGTTTTGGGTAAATTAAATATAAAAATAAAATTACTTGTTTGATAATAAAAGCATCTTATTCTCTTCTAGATCATACTGTATTGAAATATTATGTATACTTAATAACACAGGTGTTGTGTTATTGGGACTATGCTGAGAATTTTATACCCATTTTGGGGATACAGCATAACTGAGATTGAATCAAATCAGCCATAGAATAGTAAGTGTGATCCTAGCTTTAAATTAATTAAATGATTACATCTTCCTTACCCATTTTAGAAGCTTTGAGGGTCAACATCAAAGAGTCATTAGTAAAAACAATGAAAATATACTTACCTAAATTGGTGACCAGTGATCTTTAGAATGTGTGTGTGTGTGTGTGTGTGTGAGAGAGAGAGAGAGAGAGAGGGAGACTGCGTGTGTGTCATGTATTAGAACTGGAGGTGTGGCTATTCTAAGGTAAGGTCAAACTTCTGTTAATTTATTCATTAATTCCTACAATAAACGGGATTAAAGCAAAGGGAGTGTGGCAGACTGAGCCTTGAAAAAGCAGCATCTGAAACATAGCCACAGCATCTTTATTATTACTATTTTTTTATGAGCTTGCAATCTCAATTGTAGGCAGGGATAAAACTCATGTATAACAAGCCAACTTGGACAGATGTTCAGAAGACACCATTGATTAAAGGGTACTTGTTTAGCTGCAAAGTTAATTCACTTTGATAGATGAGTACTTCACTGCAAATGAAAATTCCATCTTGCTATATATTAACAACTTCCATAGATAATTTGAAACTAACTAAATTTGATGTTATTATTTTTTCTGAGATATTTTAAGCAATTCATAAAGCAATTTTAATTTTAAATGCTATTTTCCTTGAAAAGGAAAAAGAAAATTAATGAGCACACATTTTCTGTATTTTAGAAAAATAAAATAATTCTGATATATCTCTCTAAATGATATATTCTAGTTCTTCAGGAAATGCATACCAACGCAAACACAAACATATACAAATACCAACCACTCAATGTCTATTGCAGTTCCCAAAAATGATATAATGCTCAGGATATCCAGCTATTTATTTACCTTTTTAAAAATTATATAAATTCTTATGTGCAAATGTAAGATACAATTTGGACCATAGTTTTACCATAAGTTAGAATCTGGAATTCATTCATGTAATTTTCAATCTTAGAAATTTTTAATTGCATTTTTTATCATTGTAAAAATTAATTATTAGTGTCAGAAGATAGAAGCTCTAATGGATGAAGAGCTTTTTATAAATCAGATAAAAATGCAACAAAATATAATAAAATATATAAATATGTAATTTGAGTCATGAAGTTGTATTAATATTAAACTCAAAATTAATATTCAGATAATTTAGCTAGTTTTGGTGATTTTATACATATCATATTGTGGTGTTAAAGTTGTACTTTTAATTGTTGTTAACTTTTTTTTAATAAAACGATAATAGGTATTTCAACAACAGATTTATCAGTTAAGATAGATACTTTGCCATGCAAATAATAGCATTCATAAGAATTCAGAAAGAATCTAAGTAGTTTTTTCCATTTACATACAGAGTGTCACAAATTGAAAATTTTTTTCTTTCGTTTCCACTTCTTTTACTTTTTTAAAAATGATATCCAGAAGAGATATTGGCCATTGAAATCGAAGATGCTAGATGCTTTGCTACATCATTGAGATCTCTCTTCTGCACTGGGAACTTGTCTCTCCAGATGCTGGAAGCTCTGCCAGCAGATGGATCTCATCTATCAATCCTCTCTAGTTGCTTCCCACACAGAAGACAGCTGCTTTGCTCAATTCACGTCTCCTTCACAGGGAAGCCCTACCACAAATTAATAATCAAGGCAAGGGTAAAAAGGCCTACCCTTCTCCCCAATGATGAATGGCATAGAGGGATCATCCAGCTCTAGTGGCTATAGTGGAATTAACTAAGGCCTTTGATAGAACTGCCTTGTAGCCAGAGCTCCTCTTTTGTTCAACTCTGTTTCTTTTCCATCATTCTCCAGGTTTTATCACTAGGAAGCATCTTAATACATGCTTTGCACTCTGATCTCACTCTTGGGGTTGGCTTCCCAGAGAACTCAAACTGTGATATCAAAAATTCTTTACAAATAAAATACATTTTGTTATATAAATTCCGTGATCCCAACAAATTCCTCTTTGTCAAAGTGTGTACATTCCCTACACATCTTCAACCCCTGAAACACTCGCACTGAATCCATTGTAACTCATGAACTACTGGCAGCAAATTTCTTTTTACGTCTGCAACATAGGCATAAATGCTAGGAATCTGCCTTTTAGGGCTGCATCCTTTTATTGGTGATAAATTAACTGCTAAGAGTCTGGAGCAGAGATTCTACTGAGCTAGAATGTTGGATAGTGAGGTTTTTTATAACTGGTATGTCTCTCAGCTAGCTAGATTTACCTAATGTCAAGCATATGTGTCATATTGCAAATTATGGTGTATTGTTATGAAGCTTTACAAAAAATAATTGGACTCTGAGCAGCACTCAGAATGCTTATGTTTATTATATAATGTTTGTTATTGTACAGCTATGTGCATGCACAGTAAGAAAAAGATTTACTAAGGCTACAGAAGCTTTCACTGTATCTTGTCATCATTCCTCTCTTTTATGTTGCTTACTGTTCATGGCATGACATTATA
Source organism: Sapajus apella (assembly GCF_009761245.1). Lineage (NCBI taxonomy): Eukaryota > Metazoa > Chordata > Mammalia > Primates > Cebidae > Sapajus > Sapajus apella. Next base: position 3,874,233 of record NW_022436949.1, on the reverse strand, counting down.
AAAACTGTCCTGAATATGTTCTTAATATCCAGTGCCCTCTATCATTTCTCACACAACTCTGGTTAAATTCTACTCTCTCTGAAACTGCACCAAGGCAGCTAAGTGAGATTGTAGAAAATGGCAAAGCCATGCTGACTGGAACTCAAATTTGTGTCTTCTAATAATGTCTTGTGTGGGGGACAATGACATCTCATTTACTTATTCTTGTTTTAATGAGATTTTACACCTCCTCTTTCTTCAAACCCCCAACATCCTGCCACATTTTAACTTTCTGATAATTTCCATATGCTTTCACCCCCACATCTACAAACAAATTTTATACCCACATACCCCACCTTCTGGCCACCTGTCAACTGAGTCCTGTCGCCTGTCACATACTAACATTCAGCTCCAAAAGTTGTATCTTCTCTCACCTGAGATACCAAGTGCTCCCTGTCACAGATCCATTCATCATAAAACACTCTGTAATGTCACACAGTGTGTGAAACTCTCTTGATTCCATGTACCTCTCTAGCCTCATCTTTCTGCTCCCCATAGCAAAAAGACAATTAAGTTTGTTATAATTACTCCATTCACTTCCATTTCCAAAATTCCATCTTGAAACCAAAGTTTGTTAATGTCTTCCTTTGTGTTTCACCAGACCTCTAGATCAGCCCATGTTCTTGCCATAATTTATAATGAAATGACACATTGCAGGGAGTCAAATTTTCTCATGTGTCTGAATCTCTTTTCCTGGTGTTTCCTCATCTCTAACTTGTATACACCGGGGTGTCCTGGTTCTTGGACCTCTTTTCTCATCTATCTATGCCCAGTCAAGCTCAAGGTTTTAAAAGGTTTCTGTATACTGATAACTCTCAAATTTATATCTTGAGGCCCTATTCTTCCCTGGACTCCAAATCTGTGTATCTTTCTTTCTCATCCACATGTCCAATTGGGTGACTTAAAAGTCAATACATTATAACCAAATTTGAAGTGCTGATTTCCACCCTCTCATAAGCAATAGACCTGCTCCTTTTGTTGTATTATCCACTTCAATAAACATAAACTCTGTTCTTCATTTGCTCAGGCTAAATTTCTGCAATGATCTTAGATTCTTTGTACTCCACATCTATTAAACAACTTAAAAAGTTGAGTTTTATTTTCAATGCTTTTCCAGAGTTTGATGCCTTCTTATCTCCTTCATTATTTTCAGACACCTGCATTATTGTAATTGACTCATAAATGGTGCCTGCTGGAATCTTTACTTCTATGATTTACTTCTAATTATTCACCACACAGCAGCTGAGGCCTTCCACTTTAAAAAATCAAGGAAAACGATTTCACTCTTCAATTTCCTGTCTTCAAATAGCTTTTTATTGTACTCGGAATAATGTCTAACTATCAACATTAATAGAGAACTATCACTAATGTCTAAATAGACCCAGTTTTAGCAGAGTCTCTTCTCCCTCTTATTCTGTCACTCTCTTCATTCTGTGAGCTCCATGACACTGGCCTTCCTACAGGTACCAGGAAACACCATACACTACCTATCTCAGAGTCCTTTCTTTGCCTCTTGTTTTGGCAGAAATTCTACTTTACAAATACCTACAGAGTTGCTTATTTATTCCAGAGCATCTTCCTGAGCATCTCCTAAATATGCTACCTTCTCCATTGCTGAGTGGGAATTCCACACCCTCCAACCCCATTTTACAGCTGTACTTTTTCCTATAGTACTTACAGACTCACATATGTAAGTGATTTCTTATTGGATTGTGTCTGCTTCCCTCCTTTGGAATATAAACTCTGTAAAGACAATGGACTTTTTAAAATATTTTCTTTCCATTGAGTTTTCAATGCCTGGAATAGTGCCCGACCCATATTTTCCACTCAATAATTACTTGTAAAGAGACATACATTCATTTTGACCCTACTTGAGTAGATTTTTTTAGATGTTTTTCCCAATTACATCATTCTGTAAGAAAAGTTACAAAATTGCCCCCACTGATGTTTTCAACCAGTGTGCAATCCATGAGGTTTATTGATTCTACTGCAGGAATAACCTCCAAACTGAGGGAGCTAAAATTTATTGAGCACCAACAATATGACATGCATAATGTTTGGTATTTTTTAAATGTGCTTCTTTTTCCCTACAACGTTATACATTTGGATATTTATCTCATTTACAGAGAAAGATGATATTTTTGGATGGTATACAGTGTTTATATAAAAATACTGCTCTCTCAATTTGAAGTCTTTTTTCTTCCTATGATACCTCATTGAATCATGCAACACTATGTGCTAAAAAAAATCTATTCAAGAAAAATTTATTTTAGGGAATTCGTATCAAAGCAACTCTACTGATGTGAACGGCAAACCATTTATTCATGCAAGTGAATGTATCATGCAATGAATCATATTGTAGTAGCTATATTAAACTGAATTAATTGCTAAAATGTTTTTCCCAAATTTACTGTTTCTGTCATAAAGAAGTGAGGCCCACAAAACTTCAGCATTATTTCTATTATTAAATTCACTTTAGTTATATTGTTTTCTGGACTTTAGTATAGATATATCAACCTTGGCATTTGAAAAAAGGGATTACACATTTTAGAGTATTTGAACCCTCAAAAAATGTCTAAATTTTATTTAATGTTTTTGGCAGTTTGTTTTTAAAATTCTCTTATATTCTTATTTTGTTTTCAGTATTTTAGAGGTAAGCATTATTCATTTTTTTTCAATGTTTATTGGTTATTCTCTTCTAATAAATAAAACATATGATTTACTTTTTCTTGGTATTTCTTACCTTTCTAACTTCTCTCTTAAAACAATTTTGCTATCTTAATTGGTGTTGGCAAAACTTCCAATTTTGTATCAGCTACAAATTTCATTTACATACTGTTTTCTCCATCTTCCAGATCATTAATTAAGTTGTTAAATAAGATCAGCCCTCACACTGATCCCTGTGGCACTCCATTAAATATGATGACATTTTGTTTGTTATACTTCAGTCAGTTTTATATCCACGAGGCTCTGCTTTTATCTGAGTCAATTTGAATTTTTTATCACTATTCCATGATGCTTATAAAATATTTTATTTGCTATTTTTAAGTAGATATATTCCACATCCTTGACATTATTGCCTTCTCTGCAATGGTTCTGTGGTGAAAGTAGCCTGGAGTTGTCTTTTTATTGTGGCTTATAAATTATGATTGCTTGAATTAAAAAAAATAGTTTTCTTCTACTCTCTTTGTCATTAATTATGACTGATTTAACTACCGTATTCAGTCTTTTTATTTTCTGAACCCTCTATATTTTTAATTCTAGTTTATCTCTAATTCTACATTTCTTTTCAAGAAACACTTAATTGATACAATTTTTTCATTGATAATTTTCTTCATAATGAAATGGTCATAATATCTAGAATCACTGGAGGAAGCTTCATCATGTCACACTTTTGTGTTGAATTTATTACTTTTTCATATTTCTTTTCTTTATATTGCAAATCAAATATTTGTTCATGTATCAGAAAACATGGCATTCATTGTTAATCAAAACTATTTTATATTCATTTTGCATAGATTTTATATGATTCTTAGTGTAGATTTAACAATTTTAGTTAAGACTTGGTGGAATTTCTATCATATCTTAAATTATGCATGGAGTGTCTTTATTTGGAGATGGCTCTTACATTATGTAATAATACTTTATCTCATCATTGCACAAATTTTAGCCTTATTTGTATATTTTCAATATTAATAATAGAATAAGTATATTCCTTGTAAAGCAGTTTAGATACGTGGCATTATAAATTATGTAATCCCTTTGAAAGCTACTTCCTTTACTTAGCTAAATATTGTTGAAGTTTACTTCTTCTTTTCCCTCTTTTTTTAACTTTTATTTTAAGTTCAGCGTTACATGTGCAGGTTTTTTACATAGGTAAACTTGTGTCATGATAATATGCAGATTATCTCACTACCCAGGCATTAAGCCCAGTACTCATTAGTTATTTTTCTTAATCCTCCCTCTCCTCCCACCCTCCACCCTTCACAAGTCCCCAGTGTGTGTTGTTCCCCTGTATGTATCCAGGTGTTCTCATCATTTAGTTTCCACTTATAAGTGAGAACATGTGGTACTTGGTTTTCTGCTTCTACATTAGTTTGCTAAGGAAAATGGTAAAGGCTCCTTTAGGAAGACAGGAAATAAATTAATGGATGTCTAGGGCCTAGGTGATGATGGGGTGTGAATGCAAACAAAATAGAATTTACTCTAAAATGAGGAAAATATTTTAAAATTAAATTATGAATATCCATATGTATCTGTAAAAATACTAAAAAGCATTAACATTGTACACTTACAATGTCATATTATATAAATCATATTCCATTAAAGCCTATCAAAATAAACATGTTAAGAAAATAAGAGTTTAGATAAATTTATTTCAATATCATTATCAAAATGCATTGGCTCTCATTTGACATGTAGTTCTTATAGTATCATCTATTATTAAGTATAAATGAGAAACGAGTTAATTTATAATAAAACTTTTATTTTTTTACTTTGGTTACACCATTTTTTCTAACTTAAAGACTTATGGGCTACAAAATATACTCCAACAATTCATAATGCATTATACTAAATCTGCTGATTCAAAAAATGCTGAGTACTGAGCACTGAGTACTGAAGATTCCAAAATAAATGACACACAACTTAATCTTTGACAGAAGACAGTGCTGGAGATCACTTACCAGAGAAGAATATGAAGAAAAAATGAACTGAACCTTGTTTCTTATAGAACAGGTTCCAAAGGAAAGTTAAGTCAATTTGACTATCAGAAACTTTAAAAAACTTGGAAGTTAGAAGACTAAAGTATTAGGAAAGGAAAGAAAATAAGAAAATCAGAACTGGCATTGGTTAGGCCTCTAAGTGTTTTTCCTCTACTTTCAAGCTCTAGTTTCTACCCATTCAGTGATAAACATCAATTTTCTGGAACACTTTTCAATTAGATTTCTTTAGGTGAAACAAACAAGTGTGTGTGGGAGACACAGAATTGAAGAACTGGAAATTTGAGTGAAAAATTATTTCACTCTGACCAGTGGATAACCAAGCTTCCTCTTTTTGTTCGTCTTTCAAAATGCCACCACTCAGACCTTAAGCTGCAAGATTTGGAAGACTTTTTCCTGGAAAATAATTAATTGCTCTCGAGAAAAGACACTGATATATGTGGGTTGTACTTATGACATAAGCTATTGACTAATTCTCATTTTTAGCTCATTAGAATAGTTCAGTCCTTGACAAATCCTAAGCATAAAAATTCCAGATAAATATGATTGAAAAGCCAATAAGGGACGTGTGAAGAACTTCTCTGATAGTAAAGAACAAAACAAAACAAACTATAAAAAGCAGACATCGGATGAAACAAATAGAAGGGAACAGGAGAAAAGAAGGGGGAAGTTGTGAAATATGGCAACATTTCTCTTGCTCAACCTTTTATTCTTTAATCCCAAGTTCCCCCCTCCCCCCTGCCCGCTTCTCTTTCTTTTCCTTTCCTTCTTTTTAGTTTTACTACATGCCCAGGCATGCCACAGCACCAGCTCACATTCCTTTCCTTATTTGGGAAAGGACTGCCTCTCTAGTTTGCCAAAGATAACCCCTTCCTCCTTTCCCCTCTCCCATCACACATTCACTTTATCTAAGAAAGTTTAAATGTTTGGCCACTCAGGTCTAGTTTAGATTGTGTGGTCAAACCCCAGCCAATAGGGAAAGGACACAGAGGCAGGAGTCGTGGTAGGAATAACACCTTCTACTCTCCTTTGTTTGGGGTGCTCCCATGGCTAACAGCCCTATGAGAGGCCCCTTCTGCACAGAAGTACATTTGCTTTGCTGAGAAATCCTTTGTCTGAGCGCTCATTTTTCTTTAACAACTCTCAGCTTTATTTCTAACACAGAAATGTAAGGGAATAGGAGAATTTTTTTTTTTTTTAGAAACTATGTTTTATATATTAGAAATGAACAAGAAAATGTTTATTTAAAGTAAAGAATTGGAAGGTATTAAAAATATAGAAAAAGAAAGGGCCATCCCATTACTGGGTATATACTCAAAGGAATATAAATTGTTCTATTATAAAGACACATGCATGCATATGTTCACTGCAGTGCTATTGCAATAACAAAGACATGGAATAATCCAAATGTCCTTCAATGATAGACTAGATAAAGGAAATGTGGTACACATACACTATGATATACCATGCAGTCCTAAAAAAGAATGAGACCATGTCCTTTTCATGGACATGAATGGACCTGGAGGCCATTATCCTTAGCAAACTAACACAGGAACAGAAAACCAAATATCTCATGTTCTCACTTATAAGTGGGTGCTAAATGATGAGAACACATGGACACATGGAGGGGAACAACATACACTGGGGACTTTCAGAGGCTGGAGGGTGAAGGGAAGGGAAAAGGAGAGGATCAGGAAAAATAACTAATGTGTACTAGGCTTAATACCTGGATGATAGAATAATCTGTAAAATAAACTCCCGTGACACAAGTTTACCTATATAAAAAACCTGCCCATGTATCCATTAACTTAAAATAAAAGTTAAAGTAGTTTTTAAAAATAGAATGGTAAGAATTAAAGCAATACTATGTTCAATGGATAAAACTCAGTATTTTCTAAAGTTTAAAATGAAGCAAAAGCCAAAAATTATAAAAATTGGGAGAAGCAATGAGAGGAATGACTAACAGAATCAAATAATAATGATGATTAAAAGAAGGAAGAGAAAAAGTCTAGTAGATATTTTTAATTAAAACGAACATTCAGAGAATTTTTTAGGACTGAAGAATTTGAATTTTCTAGTTATCCGATGAGTACCAATCTCAATGTACAATAATAGTAATACTAAGCTATTAGTATTCAGTTTCCAGACATGAGAGTTAGCAAATGTCTTAAAGCTATTAAAGAGAAATGAAACAAAATGTACGTTATATTTAAATTGTTGAAAATGACACTTTCTTGAGTTTTCCAAGCACAGTGTTGAATTCTCATATAACAAGATTAAAATAATGTAAAATACAATAGTTGGTGAAAGACTGAAAACATTTTTTACATAAAGTTCTTTACTTATTTGTTTCTAGAGCTGTATAAGCAAACTGCAAGTTTGGTGGTTTTAAACATTAATGCATTCCTTCCTTCACAATAATGGAGGCCAGGAGTCCAAAAGCAAGGTGCAAAGACCATGCTCCTTCCATGGCTTTAGGGAATAATCCTTCCTTGTTTCTTCTGCTTTATGGTGGCTTCACGTGTTTCTTGGCTTCAGGCTGCATGACTAATCTTTACCCTTCATTTCCACATGACCTTATCCCCTTTATGTTTGAATCTCAAATCTCCCTCCTTTTTTTTCCTCACAAGAACAACTATCATTATATTTAGAAATCATATTAAACCCTGGATGACATCTTCTGAAAATCTTTAATGAAATTTGCATATGCAAAGACTTATTTCTTGAATAATGTCACATTTACAGATTATGGAGGTTAGGACACAGACATAACTTTTGGGGGCTGCCATTCAACCCACTTTCCACATCTACTATTAACCAGGTGAAAATATAAAACTAAGGTAAAAGTTCTAGGAAACTGATGTCCCATCCACTCTTTCTTGGAATCTAATGCAATCTGTGACTTACCAAACAATGAATTAACCAGGAATTAGTACCGCAAATAACCAGTGAACAAGAGTTCCCACAGAGCAGCTGACAAGTAGAAGTCCCTAAAATGAAAGGACCATCTCATGGCATTAGCAGTGAATCATGCCAGAGTCAAATTAAGCAGAAAATAATAAGAACTCAAGAGGGAGGACTCTAAGAAAAAAAGATGGAATTTGCACAGTTAAGCATATTGAAAATATTGTCAGATGTTTAGCAGATCTGGTGAAACAGCTGAAATAGTAATGTAAGTTTTATAAACTAAATTAATACCAGCAAGGAAAATATTAAGATTAGGAAAAAATAAAGACATATGCAATGGAAAGCAACAATATATGACATGCTTTAGCTCAGAAGTGAACTATAATTATATGAAAAGATACACATTGACTAGTTATAATTGACAATGGTGATAAAACTACCTTGAAAAAAGGAAAAGAACGGAAGTGGTTTTAAAAACTGTTGGCAGAGAAGATGTAAAGCTTCCTCTGTGATACAGGATGTTACTAGATAATGTTGAAGTTGATAAAGGCCAAAATAATAGTATTTCATGTTACTTGGGAGTATGAAAATAAGGCAGAGTGGAAAAGAAAGGAGCAGGTTATAGTTCTACCCTTTGTCATCAAAAGTGATTGTATTAAGTATAATTTTTAAACCATGTTCATATATATCTTAAATTATAATTTAAAAATTTAATGTTATTGGACCAAATGATCTTGTTGGAGATCTGTGTTAACACTGTCATTTGAAGTTAGAGATTGGATATCTGTGTTAACACTGTGGTTTTAAGTTAGAGTAGTTAGAAGTTTATAAGTCACATAATTTGGTATTTAAACGAAACTGAAAAAAGAGCAGATATCAATAACGTCATTTTCATGCTGAAGATATTTGAAAAATAGTGACATTTTAAAGACATATACTTAATAAATGGCAATATGATATTTCAGTCTGATCTGCTAATATTGTTCATTTTCTAATATGATTCACTGTATTCAATGAAGAACAATATTCTTTCTTTCATTGAAACTTTTATATTAAACAAAATATAACATTGTTATTTTTAATCAAAATTTTATAAAAATTAGCTGAAATGTCTCTAAATTTTTTCCTATGTCCTCTTTTTATTATTTTTTTCCCATATAACCATTAAATTTGGCATATCATAGTTGTTTCTTCCCTAACTATTCTCAGAATCACAGGACCACCAAACCTAATTAGGCAACCTGACCCAAATTGCACCCATAAAAGTAAAGCTTAAATTTTCAAATCCTAAATTTATCAGCTGAGAATGATTGCCTTAGGATGTTTATACCAAGTATTGTCTCATCAGCATTCAGCACCACTGACAAATCATAAAAGAGGAGAAGAAACCACAGACACACAAGTAGGAATGAAAAAAATACTTGCGAACAGAAAATCAACACCCACAGTGCTTCAAGGACCCTGGCTGCAAAAACTTTGTTCTTTCATTTTAATAGGAACTTCTCCATTTTCAAATCTATCTTGAGGCAAGCAAATTGCATGCCTGTTTTGTCTGCTTTGCATAATAAGTATTCCTGCACACAATACTATATGTACAGCTTAAAGGAGGGTTTTCTTGGTTCTTGTTCTGTTTATTCTTTTAAATGCCCTATTTTGAAACATGATTTAAGACAGCATTTGTGTTTTTCTCTCGTATAACCATTGTCAAGTATCAATAAATAAATTATAATTATCACCCAAAATTCCACATCACTAATTTCATATTATTTTTTCATATCCATTTCCCAAGAGAAATAAACTAGTCATTTTACTAGAATAAAATAAAATAGTATGATTTATTTTCAGTCAGTATTCTATCTGATATCCAGATTTGTTTAATGAAAAGTAAAAAGTGCAGAAGGAATAATTATTTTAAGTGTTTCATATAACTCTTTGAAGACATCAGATAGACAAAAATTTGATATTGGAATAAAGGATATGAAAACTACAGGGAATCATGTTTATGTTAAAATAAAATCTTGATCGCCTGTTGTGATTTTAAGATAAGAGAACATGTAAGTGGATTTATATATATATATATATATATATACAGATATATATACACAATTCTGTATATATATATATTTTTGTATAGATATAGCAATATACTGTAGATACAGATATATATATATGTATATGTGCATATATATATATATATATAAAATTCTGTATAATGTCCAAGTATATTGCTTTACTTTCATTAAGTTAAATTGGATGAGGAGCTAAATATATGTTATATATGAGAAGAAAAATAGAAGCTTTTTTGTTGTTATAATCTTAATTTTAGTCTAGTTTTCAAAAACTTTAAGCCTAGCTGGTACATCCCATTTAAACCATATTTAATCTAGAATTAGAAAATTATGATATGTAGAAAATAGATTACTATTTTATTTGTCTTCAATATTTCGGAAGTTGTATTAGTGATCTATTGCTGCTGAACAAATTACTCCAAATTTGCTGCTTAAAATAATAAACATTTACTGTTTCAGTTTCTATGAGAGATCTAAGAGTAGATTAGCTGCATGATTCTAGAGCAGGGTCCCTCATAAGATTATAATCAAGCTGCAGAATAGGGATGCAGTGATTTCAAACCTCCGAAGGGGGGATACTTTCCCAAGTTCATTTACATGGTTCCTGGCAAGCTTCAGGGCATCTGCATGTAAATTAACTCATACATTTGCTCACTGTTGGCTGCAGACCTTAGTTCCTTGACAAGTGGGCCTTCTGTAGGCCGTCTGAGTGCCCTCACAACACTACAACTGACTTCTCTTAGAATTATGACAGAGGGAGAGAGAGAGGTGGGGTGGTGGGAGGGAGAGAGAGAGAGAGAGATCCATGAGGAATATTGAAGTCTTTTGTAACCTAATCTTGGAAATGCCATCCTATATATTTGCATATTCTGTTCGATAGATGAAAGTAACAACTATGTTTAGATGGTGCACAAACGAGAATTAAGGGATATCATTTCCCTCTTGAGGAAAATGATATCAAAGAACTAGTTTACACTCCCACCAACAGTGTAAAAGTGTTCCTATTTCTCCACATCCTTTCCAGCATCTGTTGTCTCCGAATTTTTTAATGATTACCATTCTAACTGGCATGAGATGGTATCTCAATGTGGTTTTGATTTGCATTTCTCTAACGACCGTGATGATGAGCATTTTTTCATGTTTGTTGGCCTCATAGATGTCTTCTTTTGTAAAGTGTTTGCTCATATCCTTTGCCCACTTTTGAATGGGGTTATTTGTTTTTTTTCTTCTGTTTTAGTTCTTTGTAGATTTTGGATATTAGCCCTTTGTCAGATGGGTAGTTTGCAAAAATTTTTCCCCATTCTGTTGGTTGCCACTTCACTCTAATGATTGTTTCTTTTGCTATGCAGAAGCCTGGAGTTTAATTAGATCCCATTTGTCTATTTTGGCTTTTGTTGCTAATGCTTTTGGTGTTTTAGTCGTGAAGTCCTTGCCTTTGCCTATGCCTATGTCCCGAATGGTTTTGCCTAAGTTTTGTTCTAGGGTTTTTATGGTGTTAGGTCTTATGTTTAAATCTTTAAATCCATCTAAAGTTAATTTTAGTGTAAGGTGTCAGGAAGGGGCCCAGTTTCTGCTTTCTGCACATGGCTAGCCAGTTTTCCCAGCACCATTTATTAAACAGGGAATCCTTTCCCCATTGCTTGTTTTTGTCAGGTTTGCCAAAGATCAGATGGTTGTAGATGTGTGGCATTTCCTCCGAAAACTCTGTTCAGTTCCATTGGTCTATATTTGTGTTTTGGTACCTGTATCATGCTGTTTTGATTACTGTAACCTTGTAGTGTAGTTTGAAGTCAGGTAGCATGGTGCCTCCTGCTTTGTTCTTTTTGCTTAGAATTGACGTGGCTATGTGGGCTCTTTTAGTTCCATATGAAGTTTAAGGTGTTTTTTTTCAGTTCTGTGAAGAGGGTCATAGGTAGCTTGATGGGGATAGCATTGAATCTATAAATTACTTTGGTCAGTATGGCCATTTTCGCAATATTGATTCTTCCTAACCATGAGAATGGAATGTTTTTCCATCTGTTTGTATCCTCTCTTATTTCCTTGAACAGTGGCTTGTAGTTCTCCTTGAAGAGGTCCTTTACATCCTCTGTTAGTTTTATTCCTAAGTATTTTGTTCTCTTTGTAGCAATTGTGAATGGCAGTTCATTCTTTATTTGGCTCTCTTTAAGTCTGCTATTGGTGTGTAGGAATGCTTGTGATTTCTGCACATTGATTTTGTATCCTGAGACTTTGCTGAAGTTGCTTATGAGTTTCAGGAGATTTTGGGCTTAGACAGTGGGGTCTTCTAAATATACAGTCATGTCGTCTGCAAATAGAGACAATTTGTATTCCTCCTTTCCTAATTGAATACACTTTATTTCTTTTTCTTACCGAATTGATCTGGTTTTCTTACTGAATTGAACTCCCAATACTATATTGAATAGGAGTGGTGAGAGAGGGCATCCTTGTCTTGTGCCAGATTTCAAAGGGAATGCTTCCAGTTTTTGCCCATTCAGTATGATATTGGCTGTGGGTTTGTTAGAAATAGCTTTTATTATTTTGAGATACTTTCCATCAATACTTAGTTATTGAGAGTTTTAGCATAAAGGTTGTTGAATTTTGTCGCAGGCCTTCTCTGCATCTATTGAGATAATCATGTGGTTTTTGTCTTTCGTTCTGTTTATGTGGTGAATTACGTTTATAGACTTGCATATGTTGAACCGGCCTTGCATCCCCAAGATGAAGCCTACTTGATCATGATGGATAAGCTTTTCGATGTGCTGTGGCAATCAGTTTGCCAGTATTTTATTGGAGATTTTTGCATCTATGTTCATCATGGATATTGGCCTGAAGTGTTCTTTTCTTGTTGAGTCTCTGCCGGGTTTTGGTGTCAGGATGATTTTGGTCATAAAATTATTTGGGAAGGATTCCCTCTTTATGGGTTGTTTGGAATCGTTTCAGAAGGAGTGGTACAAGCTCCTTTTTGTATGTCTGGTAGAATTCGGCTGTGAACCCATCTGGACCTGGGCTTTTTTTGGTTGGTAGGCTATTAATTGCTGCCTCAACTTCAGACCTTGTTATTGGTCTATTCAGGGGTTTTGACTTCTTGCTGGTTTAGGCTTGGGTGGGTGCAAGTGTCCAGGAATTTATCCATTTCTTCTAGGCTTACTAGTTTATGTGCATAGAGTTGTTTGTAGTAATCTCTGATGGTAGTTTGTATTTCTGTGGAATCTGTAGTGATATCCCATTTATTGTTTTTTATTGCATCTATTTGATTCTTCTCTCTTTTCTTTTTTATTAATCTGGCTAGTGGTCTGTCTATTTTGTTGATATTTTCAAAAAACCAGCTCCTGGATTAATTTTTTGAAGGGTTTTTTTGTTTCTCTATCTCCTTCAGTTCTGCTCTGATCTTAGTTATTTTCTGTCTTCTGCTAGCTTTTGAACTCTTTTGATCTTGTTCCTCTCACTCTTTCAATTTTGATGATAGGTTGTCAATTTTAGATCTTTCTTTGCTTCTCATGTGGGCATTTATTGCTATAAATTTTCCTCTAGACACTGCTTTAAATGTGTCCCAGAGATTCTGGTACGTTGTGTCTTCATTCTTATTGGTTTCGAAGAACATCTTTATTTCTGCCTTCATTTCATTGTTTATCCAACAAATTCAAGAGCCAGTTGTTCAGTTTCCATGAAGTTGTGCAGTTCTGAGTTAGTTTCTTAATTGTGAGTTCTAATTTGATTGCACTGTGGTCCAAGAGACTGTTAGGATTTCCGTTCTTTTACATTTGCTGAGGAGTGATTTACTTCCAACTATGTGATCAATTTTAGAGTAGGTGTGATGTGGTGCTGAGAAGAATGTATATTCTGTAGATTTAGGGTGGAGAGTTCTGTAAATGTCTATTAAGTTTGCTTTGTCCAGCTCTGAGTTCAATTCCTGGATATTCTTGTTAATTTTCTGTCTCATTGATCTGTCTAATATTGACAGTGGAGTATTAAAGTCTCCCACTATTATTGTATGGGAGTCTAAGTCTCTTTGTAGGTCATTAAGAACTTGCTTTATATATCTGGTTGCCCCTGTATTGGGTGCATATATGTTTAGGATCATTAGCTTTTCTTGTTGCATTGATCCTTTTACCATTATGTAATGTCCTTCTTTGTCTCTTTTGATCTTTGTTGGTTTAAAGTCTATTTTATCAGAGACTAGGATTGACACTCCTGCTTTTTTTTTTTGCTCTCCATTTGCTTGGTAAATCTTCCTCCTTCATTTTGAGCCTACGTGTATCCTTGCACGTGAGATGGGTTTCCTGGATACAGCACACTGATGGGTTTTGCCTTTTTATCCAATTTGCCTGTCTGTGCCTTTTGATTGGGGGCATTCAGCCCATTTACATTTAAGGTTAATATTGTTATGTGTGAATATGATCCTGCCATTTTGATGCCAACTGGTTGTTTTTACCATTAGCTGATGCAGTTTCTTTGTTGTGTTGATGTTCTCTACCATTTGGTATGTTTTTGGAGTGGTTGGTACTGATTCTTCCTTTCTATGTTTAGTGCTTCATTCAGGAGCCCTTGTAAAGCAGGCCTGGTGGTGACGAAATCTCTCAGCAATTGCTTGTTCCTGAAGGATTTTTTTTTTCTCCTTCGTTTATGAAGATTACTTTGGCTGGATATAAAATTCTAGGTTGAAAGTTTTTTTCTTTAAGGATATTGAATATTGGCCCCCACACTCTTCTGGCTTGTAGGGTTTCCGCTGAGAGATCCACTGTGAGTCTGATGGCTTTCCCTTTGTGGGCAACCCAACCTTTCTCTCTGGCTGCCTTAGCATTTTTTCCTTCATTTCAACCCTGGTGAATCTGAGGATTATGTGCCTTAGGGTTGCTCTTCTTGAGGAATATCTTTGTGTTGTTCTCTGTATTTCCTGGACTTGAATATTGGCCTGCCTTGCTAGGTGGGGATGTTCTCCTGGATAATATCCTGAAGAGTGTTTTCCAGCTTGGATTCATTCTCTCCGTCACATTCAGGTACACCTGTCAAATGCAGATTATGTTTTTTCACATAGTCCCATATTTCTTGGAGGCTTTGTTCATTTCTTTTTACTCTTTTCTCTCTATTCTTGCCTTCTCATTTTATTTCATTGAGTTGATCTTCAGTCTCTGATATCCTTTCTTCTGCGTGGTCAATTTGGCTATTGAAACTCATATATGCTTTGCAAAGTTCTCATGTTGTGTTTTTCAGCTCCATCAATTCATTTATATTATTCTCTAAACTGTTTATTCTCGTTAGCATTTTGTCTAACTTTTTTTCAAGGTTCTTAGTTTCTTTCCATTGGGTTAGAACGTGGTCTTTTAGCTCAGAGAGTTTTGTTATTACTCACTTTCTGAAGCCTGTGTCTGTCAATTCATCAGACTCATTCTCCATCCAGCCTTGTTCCCTTGCTGGTGAGGAGTTGTGATCCCTTGGAAGAGGAGAGGCATTCTGGTTTTATGTGTTTTCGTGCTTTTTGCACTGGTTTCTTCCCATCTTTGTGGATTTATCTACCTGTGGTCTTTGTAGTTGGTGACTTTTGGATGGGGTCTCTGAGTGGACATCCTTTTTCTTGATGATGAAATTATTTCTTTCCGTTTCTTAGTTTTTCTTCTAATAGTCAGATCCCTCTGCTGGCTGGAGGTCCACTCCAGACACTGCTTGCCTAGGGATCACCTGCGGTGGCTGCAGAACAGTAAGGGTTGCTGCCAATTTCTTACGCTGTTATCTTTGTCCCAGAAGGATATCCACCAGATGTCAGCCTGAGCTCTCCTTTATGAGGTGTCTCTTGGATATACAGGGGTTTGAGAGCTGCTTGAGGGGACCGTCCGTCCCTTATAGGAGCTCAGGTGCTAAGCTGTGAGCTCTGTTGTTCCATTCAGAGCTGCTAGGCACGTACATTTAAGTCGGCTGCAGCAGAGCTCACTGCCTTTTTTCCCCTGTTGCTCTGTCCTGGGAAGGTGAATCTTTATTTATAAGTTCCTGACATGCTGCTGCCTTTTTTCAGAGATGGCCTGCCCAGTGAGGAGGTAGCCTAGTCACAGTCTGCCAGCTGAGGCATTGCTGAGCTGCCGTGGGCTCTGCCCAGCTGCCGGGTGAACTTCCTTGCAGATTTGTTTATACAGGTGTAGTTAGAACTGCCTTGGTAATGGCGGTCTGCCTCAGTAATGGTGGACTGTCTCTGTAATGGTGGACTGCCTTGGTAATGGAGGACTACCTCATTAATGTCAGACTACCTCAGTAATGGTGGACTGCCTCGGTAATGGCAGACTGCCTCAGTAGTGGCAGATTGCCTCAGTAACAGCGGACACCCTTCCCCCCACAGAGCTGGACCATCCTGGGTCCAGCTGTGCTTGCTGTGAAACTCTCAATCCAGAGTGTTTCAGATTGCTGGTCTTTGTGGTGGTGGGACCTGCTGAGCCAGATCACCTGGCTCCCTGTTTCAGCCCTATTTTTTTCAGTTGAATGGGTGACTCTGTCTCCCAGGCATCCCAGGCACCAGTTTAAATGGCTGCCCAGATTTGTGTGAGTTTTTGTGCGGAGACCCACTGCACCTGCTGCAACAGCCATACTAGAGACTTGTGCTTTTCTGCACAGGAATACTGGTCTGTGGGCAGTACAAACTCATTTGGAAATGTGGTGGTCACTCACCCTCTGGGTTCTTGCTGGCAAGTGCACTCCAGAGCTGTTCCTATTCAGCCATCTTGGGTTGTTGCCACAATATTTGAATTTAAATTGTGAGCACTAATTAGAGAATCCAAACTTCTGCCTATGTTACAATCAGTAGCTACCGACATCTTTTAGCCAACTGCCCATAACAATTACCTGTCCCTGTCCATGCACAGGGTATGCAAACACAATTTAGGGATCAGGAAATATTTACTTTAATATTAATAACTATAATATACTATATATTAACTATATAATATAATAACTATAATATACTCTGCTACTGATGCTCAGTGGCAATTGTTAAATAGTGAGAAGCTCTCCTCATATAATAAAGGATGAGAAGAACTCTTTTCAAGAGTTCTCACCCTATATTATAGGAATTCTTTATATAAAAGCTGAAGATATGACTTCCTCATATTCTTCCATGAAGAATAAATTTCACAATATATAAACAACAATATCATGCTAATATGTTGTTTGAAATGACAAGGACAATCTATTACTAACATAGAATAAGGATAAAGATTCTGTTTCTGTTTTCCCTCTATCACCAAATTCACTGATTTATCTATGGTAATTCAAACATTCTCTCCTATTAGGAGGTTATTACAAACAAGGAGTTATCCTGAGACTAAATTGGTTATTGACTGAACAATGAAAAAACTAGAAGGATCTCTACAGAGCTAAGTAGGAGATAAAATACAATCAACTTATTCCCTTGTTTGGTTAATGAAACCATCTCATTATTTTCCTAATTACTCTATCACTTCATGATCCCTACATCTAAAATTTGTTGAAAATGTTAAGAACAAAAGTTAAGTGGTGAGCTAAAAAGTAATAAAGCACCAAAGGAAATAGATAAAAAGAAACAGCTTCTTTTGTAATTACAAAAAAAGATCAATTTACCAACAATAGGAAAAATAACAAAGGCACACATATGCCTGTTGGTAGGCTTTACATGACTTAGCAACATTATTTATCATCAGAATGAACAGAATTAGGAATATTTGTAGGGGTAAAACTTTAATGTTCAAAGTTAGAAGTAGGCATCCTGGCAGGTAAGTCACACCTCCTCACATCCTGACTCCCCATTGAGAAGGGTACAGGTAGAAAGGTTATAGATACTAGATGTATATTCCTTAAGATACTTGCTTTTTTGCAAATCCTAAAACAAAGTAAAATCAGCCAGGTCTTATTGCTTTTACTTAGTTTTAATTATCACAGGATTCATTTTGCTGAATCTAAGCAACATAACCATTCTTGAAAACTATTTTCCAATATGCTCACTCTTCTGTAGGTAAATCTGATATGCTCATTTCACTTTCACCATTTCTGTTTGTATTTGTTTCCTAGAAATAGCTTTGTACAACATACAGCTTTGTGGAACCTTGTTATCTGTCACTCAACTTTTATTTATATATAACCTCTTCTTCATGTTTACTAAGACCTACATTTCATATTATATAATGCACTTCAATATGACATAATAATATTATAAAAATTCTTAAGTAATATAAGTGGTTACTTGAAATGACACTTTAATGATGTTGTTAATAAAATATTTTTTTCTTGAAAGGATTCAAATTCCTCATTCAAAGTAGGCTACTTCCCTACGAGCTAAATGTTACTCAGTCTTAACTATTGGCATGCCTTCCTCAATACTTATTGATTCACATATTGTTTTATAACTTGTATTAATTGTGACTATTAAATAGCACCATGATGTAAAATGATGTAAAATATATCTGGTATATAGACGTTATTCAATATATGTTAGTTTTCTCTATCTTTCTCTTTATCTCACCTATAATATCTAATGTCTTTGAGCCTATAAAATTGTAATATCAAATTTTCATAAGATTTTTAAATCTTGAGATATGAAACTATTAAACTACATGATTCTTTTTATACAAGCACATGAACATCATCATTATTACTTTTGAGATGCATAGTTTCATTCAGTACAAAGCACTCTCAAGTTAGCAGCGATTTTCATTTACTTTTCATAAAATAAACAAATTTAAAGTGGATATTAAATTATTTCCTAAAATACCTAAAAAAAAGAAAATTGGTAGCATTTGTAGGTACAAAAGCAGTATGTTTTTAACTAACCCATGCTAATGAGGTTTTATTTATCTCATTCCTTCAGTTGCATATTTATCATGTAAACACCAACATTTTTGTTCAGACTTCCTTTTCATCTGTGAAAATATATATTTTTTTCATATTGTCAATTACCAGAGTAACTGAAATACATTTGGCATATGTGAAAGAACATTGGAGTAGAACATATAAAAGCTAAGGCTTTAGAATTTGATCCTTTTAAAATAGATAGATGACCTTTTCAATTTAAACATCCTGAGGTTCAGTTTTCTCGTCTTTCCAATGAATATATTTTCTATGACCTCTGAAGATGATTGTTTAACTCTACAAATTATCTAATTCCATTAATTTGAGATAAATATGCAAATAAAATGAAAAAAGAAGTTTTATTTCAAGTTTTAATATTATTAAGTAAAAATTATTAAATAAAATGTAACTTCTCTTGTTTTATCTCCTTTTTTATTTTGATTCCATGACTTACTGATGACTTTTACTTAATTTCTGCAGTGGACCTGTAGCTTCCCTTAAGACCACAGACATTTATTGAAGTTATACAACTTTACTGAGTTATCTAATAATTAGCTCTATTTCAAGAGAACTATTATATCGATTAGCCTTCCTGTGCATAACATCAAGACATTCACATTAGTTGTGGGTGGTAGCAGGTTTACTGTCTGTGGTATAATCTAGAAGGAGTCTGTTAGTAGGAATTCAAGATAACTTGTTACCTTGACAACAACAGGAAATGCCTGGCTACTTAGCATGTGTCTCTGCAGGATCCCAGGTAATTCCTCAGATATTAACGATAGAGTGCTTGTTACACTTATATCTATGAAATACTGTTTTTTAATATGAAATTAAATATACTGGCTTGTGCTGTATTATAGTCTATATCGTAAGCAGAGTTGTATTTTTGCGTGTCTGTTATCTTGATTTCTCTCATATTTTAAAATTACCTGTTCTGTATACAGATAACGTGATTTCTGAGAAGACAAGGCAGAGTTGTATTTTTGCGTGCCTGTTATTTTGATTTCTCTCATATTTTAAAGTTACCTGTTCTGTATACAGACAACATGATTTCTGAAAAGACACATCTAAAATACCTCATAGAGCTGTTCAGTTTTCAGAAGATTTTGTGCATAGATGAGGTGTGATTGTGGGGAGTAAGAGGCTTGGGAGGTGGTGTGTGTCTGTGCTACCTGGCTGTATATTTCAATTACGGATGGAACATGCATTTATATATAATTAATTAATTGTTTTATAGAATAAACAACATGTTGAAGGACTGTGTTAAAGAAACTTCTCTTCCTGGCTCGGCAGGGGAAGGGGTTTCAAATGCAGGGATTTCCTGGCTTTCCACCTCAGGAGGCTGGGACTCTTTGAGCACCCCCTCCACATCTCCATTGGTAGACCAGAGGGGTTTCAAATGCAGGAATTTCCCTGGGCTCCCCACCTCAGAGGTGGCTGGGGCTCTTTGAGCACCTCAGCCACTGGGCCAGGTAAAATTCTTTATCTGATCTTCCCTCACTTGGGAAAGGCTAGGTGGGGCTCTTTTGTCCTAACTTCCCCACAAAGCTCTGGGAGGAGTGGGGCGCTCTGTAACTCAGGCTTGTAGAACAAGTAGCCAATCTGGTATCAGAGTCAAAGATCAATCACTCCAGAGGAAGTTTGAAAGAGCTCCTCTCATTGGACGAGAACATGAATGGGGAGAGAAAACTTCCCATTCATATTCTCGTCCAATGAGAGGAGATTTCTGAACGGATTTCTGGCTCTGGGTTCCCCTCCCACAACAGTGCGGGAGTGGTCTTTCTCTCTCTCTCTCTCTCTCTCTCTCTCTCTCTCTCTCTCTCTCTAATAAATCACTCTTCTGCAAAACTTTTTGGGTCCATTGGATGGTAGTGTCTTGGGGACCTCTTTCCCCATTCTTTGGGGTTAGAGAGGCCAAGAACCTACAAGTTGGGTACCCCTGGTAACAGTGTCATCAAGGCAAAACCCAATTGTTGTGAACCTAATTAGAGATTTTATTATGGCAGTTCTGCCACTGCTAATTGCAGATTTGGCACAGTAAATCCTCTGCACATCTTAAGCTCTAGTAGCTGAAACAAGGTTCTGAGGAAGAATAGACAAGAGGAAGATTGTCAAGATTCTGTGACTTAGTGCCAGGATCAAAAAAAAAAAAAAAAGTAAAAACCCTTTCAGATGAAGCCTCAATAACAGATTAATAAGAAAGCTTAGCTCTTTCAAACACATTTTCAATGAAACTATGACATAGAATCTTCTCTCTATTCTGGAGATTATAATTCTGAAATCCCAGCTTCAGAATAATCATCATTTCATAAATTAAACAATTAAGGGAAACAATAGATTTGGGTGGCCACAATGTTATGAGTAAACAGAAACATTTTAGATCATATTTTCTTACTAAAATTAAGTCATTTAATTGGTATAAGAATATATGTTACTATTTTAAACATTTAATTAATAAAAATAGGCAGTCTGCTTTAATTCTCAATAGCCATATCTTAGTGTCCAGATACCCCTTCACCAGATATTTGTCAAGCAGCTTTTCATTTTTCATGTTTCTCTCATGATAGGCTGGATAATGTTGTAGCAAACTGAAAAAATACAGCATTTGTTAACACAATCAGGTGTGTTTTTTGCTTATGTTACACTACATATCCATCACAGTTGGATGAGGAAGCTCATCTTTGACACTCTGCCACCAAGATTATAGTGATGCCATCTCTGCATGTGTTTTCATGATCACAAAAGTAAGGAAAAGACACTATGGTAAACCATATACAGAATCTCAAAACCTTGGTGTAAAATAGAATAATGACACTTCTGTACACTTTAACTGAGACAAATCAAATCATTTATCTAAGGGAAGTTTAATGAGCAGAAGTACATTCTCTTAACACAGAGAAGGTACTGGATATTTGTCAACATGAATTTAGTCTACCTCATCTACAAAGCACATATGTTACTGATTGTTCTCTCTGATTCCTGTCCATCCTCAATTTATGTGTTCACTCCATGAGCATCTATTAGCATTTTCTATGTATTATGAATTGTAATTGGGAGTGTTAATATATAATTATTATTTTTAATTGTGTTGGTAGAAAAGAAAAAGTAATAAATATTTAAATTCAAAATAACTGGTCTTTCTATAATCAAGGTGGTTGTAGTATATTTCAGAAATATATTTGGGTACATAAAAATACAGTTTACCAGAATAGAGCATTGCTGTTTTCACCTCTTGAAAAGATTTGTGTTTCAGTTGAAACACTTTATGATGTTAATAAGAACAACAAAAACAATCTTCAAATTTTTTGGAACAATAAAAAAGAAACAGTACAAAATAATTTATTAAAACTTTCACCTAAGACTCGGATACTTATTCAGTTTATCATCAATTATATTCAGTGATAATCTGGTGGTGGTTTTGCACAAATAGCTGGAAAACTTATATATTCAGTGATATATTTGGTGGTTGATTGTTTTGCACGAATAGCTTGGAAACATGGCATAAAATTTATGTGCTTCTTTAATATTGCTTTTTATTATTTCTGCTTCAATATGTTTTTAAAGGAGGAAATTTCTTTCAAATAGAGAAGCTCACAACTACCTTCTAAATAAAGTTTAAATCATATACATTTTCAAATACTGTTCAAATTTTTATTGGTTATTGCTGTGGAGTTTATAAAGGGACCTAAAACCATACCAGTGTTTTTGGAAAGTAGACAAATATATTGCAATGTAAACTTTGGCGTTACCTTGCACAAACTCCCAGCAGATTTTTTTTTTATTATTATTGTTTCCTGACTTGATTTTCTTGTCTCTAAAACATATGTAATGTCATCATGTCTAACTTCACCAACTTAACAGAGTTACTACAATGAGGAAATGAAATAATGCCTGTGAAAATTGATTGGGAATTGAAGCAGTATACAAATAGGAATCTGTGAGCACCCTTTGATTTCTAACAAGGTAATTTTAACCAATATAATTCTAAAAAGAGAACATTTTATGTCACATTCCATACCAGCTGTCATTTTAACTGTTGTAAAAAGAGTGAAAAAGAATGTCTGCCTTATGATGCTCAGCAAATATTAAACTGCTATTATCTCTCTCTAGACACATAGAAAAAATATATATGTGGTTCAGTGAACACACACAAAAATAAGTCTTCCCAGGGATTCCACTATTTTAGTAGGTAGAGTAAAGCCAAATGCAGAAAAACCCAGGACATAAAAACCATCTCAAAGAGTTGCAAAGATAAACTAGCAGAAAACTCAGCAGGTAAATGTAGAAGACAAGTCCAAAAACAAGCAACACAAAGAAAACGTGGAGAAAAATTTTGGAACAAATCAACTGGACATATGCTCCAGATGAAATGATAATCAATAAGCAGACAAAATATGTTGGAAAATCTTTATTTCTATAAGAACACTGGAGAAAACTGTCTTGAAGTTTCCATTTTTAATCTTCTTCTCACTGTGACACCATGTTTTTTTCCTTTGACTGAATGAAAACCTCACTTCATCAAAAGATCACAGCAAGTTTTTATTTAAGAAAACAAAGCAATAATAACCAACAAAAATTTTGAATCATTCTTATCCAGGAGGTTTCCCTGCTAATATAGAAGAGTATATGAACTGAACCTCCCAAGAGAAAAAAGAATTGATATACCCCTTGTACTTCTCCAAAATATTGTTGAATGATCATACATTGTCACTGTGAGAAAATTGAGCTTCCAGATAAGCTTATGTGACAATGTTGTTTCATGTGTTCTACCTGTCATTAAAAACACAATCACATAAAGAGAAGCTAAGTTTTATGAATTAAATTTTATTAACACAATGAACGTGTTCTGAATCATTCTGTTGCAATTTTTATTTTAAAATGTTTATAAAATCATGTAAGTGTATATTTTAAAATTTTGTTTTTCTTGTCTACAACTCAAATAATGCCTTTTATTTGAAAGATAAAAGTCCTCATGAAAATCTTTACTGCTTCTCATTACTCAGATTTTTTTTGTAATATGAATTAATTGTAGCTTTCTTCAAACTATTAAACTGTATATTCAGAAAGGCTATGTGGTTCACCATTAATTAGTATTAAAAAGTTAATATGAAATTCTTATAATTTCAAGTATTTTGTAATGTACAGTATTTATAATACATGTTATATGAATAAGTATAGATGTTGCACATTTGTTTCTTCTAAGTAGTGCTACAGGTGTATTGTACATTGTCACTGAGCAGAAAATAGAGAACAATCAAAATATATGGAAAGTTGTAAATTAAAAATAAAAATGTCATAAGTAGACTTAAATAGGTAGCTACATAGCTCTACCTTTAAAAGGTACTGAATTATTTTTCAACAAAGAAAACCCCTCGAAGATAAATAATTGGTTGGATATTATTCTTAAAAATAAGGTAATGAGATGGTCCTAAGAGGGAATGCCTTACCACTCATACAATCAAATTAAAATTATCCTTTACATGTACACATAACAAGATGTTTCATGATTATACAGAGTCATTATGAAATAGGAAGTACAGAGAAGTTTATATGAAATGGATCTAGGAATGGCTGTGAAATCTGGATTGCTTCATCAGACGTGATGTATATCATTAGGAGTTAAGGTTTTACTTATTATCAGGAAACAGAAGATAAGAAGGCATACATCAGTTTAGCTCATCTGAACTGCTAAGTAGCCACCACCTTATTTTGTATGACTGAGAAATATAGAATTTTGATTATTTTACAAAATATGAGTATCTTGCTACTTCTTTAGCTAGCCAAGGAAAAGATTATGTTCATGTACAATCTCTTTTTTTATGGATACATCACTGAAGCATACATTTGGAAAAATATCTGAGTCTTCTATGGCAAAAAAAAGAATATAAAAGACAAACAAAAATAAAAGATTAGGATGCAGAGAACTTGGATAAGATAAAGAGCTGTAATTATTTTCAGTAAAATTTTACTCCATTGAAGAATGTAAGTAATAATTTGTTTCAGTAGAAGCTCAAATGTGCAATATCTAGAACAAATATAAGATGCTTTTCTAATATCATGGGGACAATAGAAATAAAGTAAAATGATTATGGAGAAAATAAAAAAGATGAATGTCAGAGTACAAAGTACTAAATTACAGATAAGTACCAATTCTGCATAACAGATCAAAGCAAGGAGAAAGATGAGTACATATAGTCATTGTCATCATCATTACCTACTTTATTCTATAGAAAGATCTAGTTTGATCAAAAAATATTCTATGTAAAAGACATGATTATTAAAAGAAGCTAATTTCAAAACAGATCCTCAGTGATTTTGAATACAAATGTAAATTTTAAAACACTAAAAACGCATGGACGTAAAAATCACGTTACCTGTACAGGATCAAGCCCAGATGGTTCCCTAAAATAAGTAAGCATATATAATCATACTATGAACTCAATAATATATAATCTACAGAGTTGGCATGGTAAACATTTAATATAGTTATTTAGTTTAACATTAATTTAAATGTGTTGTAATTCAGGAAGGCAAAGCATTAATAATTACAGGAGGATTTAGAATATATTACAGAGTATGTATATGAAACAATTGATATAAACTATTAAGGACACAATCAGCATTGTAAGTGGCTAAATATAGTTTGTATTTATAATTATAGTTTGTATAAATATAGTTTTTAACTCCTATTTTCCTCAAGATTAATGATAGCAGATATTTATTGATGGCTTAACATTTTCCAAGGATTGTTACAGTCATTCCAGGGATTTTCCTTTTTAATTAAATTCTAAAAATAATCTAATGAGTAAGGCACTGTCTTTCCTTTACAGATTTTAAAATAAGAGTAGAGTATAAATATAATCCATTAAAACAATAACAAGGGAATAAAATTTATGTTGTATAAATATAATGAGAGCTGTTGCAAGAAAATAAACTATAAATATGTTTTATGAAGATACAGAAAGGGATGGTGAATTTATATCAAAGTACAGTTTTATCTGCACCCAATATAATTTAGTATTTTGCATTTTAATAATTTTTATACTCTTCAAAATTGTAACAATTGTTACTTTATATTCCCAAAATTATTTATTAAAGGCAATTTTAAAATATCCAAGTATTTTTTCTTACTTAAATGGTTATTAATGTCGCAATTGGTTGCAGTGCTATACAGAATGGTAGTCATTATTTCTGTCATGTGAAATATGTTACTTTGAGATTATGATATAATCATTTAAAATGGAGGCATTTTGGGTTTTGGTATAAGAATAATATATGCATGTATAGCACATATATATAAATGTCATAAGTAAGATATACACATATATTTTCACTTGTGCAAACCTAATGAGCATATGTAATCTTAAAAATATATATAAGGTATGTCTTTCCCATTAAAACCGTAAAAGAAAACCTAGGCTAAACCATTCAGGACATAGGCATAGGCAAGGGCTTCATGACTAAAACACCAAAAGCATTGGCAACGAAAGCCAAAATAGACAAATGGGAGCTAATTAAGCTCCAGAGATTCTGCACAGCAAAAGAAACAATCGTTAGAGTGAACTGGCAACCAACAGAATGGGAAAAAATTTTTGCAATCTACCCATCTGACAAAGGGCTAATATCCAGAATCTACAAAGAACTATAACAGATTTACAAGAAAAAAACAAACAAGCCCATTCAAAAGTGGGCAAAGGATATGAACAGACACTTTACAAAAGAAGACATCTATGAGGCCAACAAACATATGAAAAAATGCTCATCATCACTGGTCATTAGAGAATGCAAATCAAAACTACATTGAGATACCATCTCATGCCAGTTAGAATGGCAATCATTAAAATATCTGGAGACAACAGATGCTGGAGAGGATGTGAAGAAATAGGAACACTTTTACTCTGTTGGTGGGAGTGTAAATTAGTTCAACCATTGTGGAAGACAGTGTGGCGATTCCTCAAGGATCTAGAAATAGAAATTCCATTTGACCCAGCAATGCCATTACTGTGTATATACCCAAAGGATTATAAATTGTTCTATTATAAGCACCCATGCACACAAATGTTCGTTGCAGCACTGTTTACAACAGCAAAGACTTGGAACCAACCCAAATGGCCATCAATGATAGACTGGACAGGGAAAATGTGGCACCTATACACCATGGAATACTATGCAGCCATCAAAAATGATGAGTTCGTGTCCTTTGTAGGGATATGGATGAACCTGGAAACCATCATTCTGAGCAAACTGACACAGGAACAGAAAATCAAACACTGCATGTTCTCACTCGTAGGCGGGTGTTGAACAATGAGAACACATGGACACAGGGAGGGGAGCATCACCCCCTG
>NW_022436949.1:3795315-3847250 GCF_009761245.1 Sapajus apella | reverse complement strand
TATGCAGCCATCAAAAATGATGAGTTCGTGTCCTTTGTAGGGATATGGATGAACCTGGAAACCATCATTCTGAGCAAACTGACACAGGAACAGAAAATCAAACACTGCATGTTCTCACTCGTAGGCGGGTGTTGAACAATGAGAACACATGGACACAGGGAGGGGAGCATCACACACTGGGGTCTGTAGGGGGGATCTAGGGGAGGGACAGCAGGGGGTGGGGAGTTGGGGAGGGATAACATGGGGAGAAATGCCAGAAATAGGTGATGGGGAGAAGGGCAGCAAACCACATTGCCATGTATGTACCTATGCAACAAACTTGTACCCCAAAACATAAAATGCAATAAAATATATATTTTTTTTAAAAAAAATATATATATATGGTAAATATAATATATGCCTGTTCAAAGCCATAGATTTATAATAGTTATTCACTGCTTTGTTGTAGCCGTGTTAAAATGTGTTAAACTATGCACTTTCTAAATATCACAATAAAAATAAATTAATCTTATCTAGAGAGTGTGTCTTAAAAGATGAAAATTCCAAAAAGTTGAAAAGCAGTTTTTTTAGTTTTAGATACAATATTGAGTAATTAGAAGCACATTAAAATGCAGTTTTCTAAATAAGTTATTACACATTCTTAAAGAAAACAGAATAATATTTATAATATTATATAATGATGTTGAAAATATTTATTGTTTAAATTAAGTAAAGTGAACAGGAAATTAAATTTTAGCACCTGTAGAATTATATGAGATTACTTTTGGGTGATATAAGAGGATAGACTTTCAACTGTGTTCTT
Source organism: Sapajus apella (assembly GCF_009761245.1). Classification (NCBI taxonomy): domain Eukaryota; kingdom Metazoa; phylum Chordata; class Mammalia; order Primates; family Cebidae; genus Sapajus; species Sapajus apella. Next base: position 3,846,448 of record NW_022436949.1, on the reverse strand, counting down.
CTGCGGTATAAATCAGTGATTTATTTCTTCATAAATATATGTTTATGTAATCATTTATATTAATGTATACATAAATATATATAGGCATGTACATACACACATAACATACACAACATGAACCCACATACATTTCTTCAAATATTGTACCTTAATAATAAAAGTAAAATAATACATTTTTCTAAAAAGTGAGCCAGCAGTCTAAAGAGGACAAGAAAAAAATATTTATTAATTAGGCATGGATGTCAAGGGTTAATATAACCCCTTTGAAAACAAAAGATACAAATGATATAGATGAGTGCTCATTCTTTATCCATGTAATGAATTTAGAAAAGTTTAAAAACACAATATAACAGCTTCTTTTCATCATAAGCTTTAATGGAGTTGTAAATGGATACAATAATGTTTACTAAATAAAAAATTATTTTAGAAGTGAATCTTTTTAATAGAAGGAAGTATAGTCATGTAGGTGTCAAGTTAGTTTAACAAAGACAACAATAAATGATTAGAAAATTCAAAAGTTCAGATTTGGGCCGTTTTGGATCAATAGTTTCATATGGCCAAAGATTTTTATACTCAGCTTCCTTCTAGAAAACTAGCCAAGTGTTTATTAATGACTGATATCATTCTGTAGAAAGTGGATAACTTTCTCTAATCATTTTCTTTGAGGCATATGTTTAGATTTATTGATATCTGTTATACTTTAAAATATAACTCAAGATAATTTAAAATGTTTTATTTCCTAAATCTTCAGCTACTACAAAACTTCTACTTCTAATGCAATCAATTATCTTCACTACATTAAAAATATTCTGGACATATAAATAGGTTTACAGGCTGGGTGCAGTGGCTCAAGCCTGTAATCCCAGCACTTTGGGAGGTTGATGCAGTGGATCACCTGAGGTCAGGAGTTTGAGACCAGCCTGACTAACGTGGTGAAACCCTGTTTCTACTAAAAATACAAGAATTAGCCAGTTGTGGTGGGGGGCACCTGTAATCACAGCTACTCGTGAAGCTGAAGCAGGAGAATTGCTTGACCTGGGAGGCAGAGGTTGAAGTGAGCCTGGATCCTGCCACTGCATTCCAGCCTGGGCAACAGAGTGAGACTCTGTCTCAAAAAAAATAAAAATAATAAATAAATAAATAAATAGTTTTATTAAATAAAACAAATTTAAATTAATAAAAATAATAGCACAGTGCTGTACTAGGCATATTAGAATAGTTTATTCTTTAAAGCAAAGTACATAGAAAAAGAAGAAAATTAAAACTATAATGTATTATTGGCAAGCAATATTAAAAATATATGCACCATGCCTGGGCATAGATCTAATGAATATTTTTCAAATATTTTACTCAGCAGATAAAAATAAACTAATTTTATATTTTATTTTCTATTTCATCCATTCAGTAAATAAGACCTAAGCACCTAGTCTTTTCTAAGTACTGTTTAAATGCCAGGCTCATAAACGTGAGCAAATAAAACAGCAAAACAAACAAACTCATAAATAAAAAGCATCAAAATCACTACCGTGATGAATATTATAATGGACAAGAATATAGATACAGTTAAAAATTTCACTTAGATAAACTTTAATATTTTAAGGCAAAGAATATTGATTATATTATTTATAGCTTCATTGGATATAATGTATGACCATATTTCAATAATGGTATTTCTATTCATTACATAGTAATTTATTTGACTAAAATCTGAAAATCCAAAAGAAATAAAAGCGTGGTGGTTACATTTTCATAGAAATAAGAAGAAGAATCCCACGTGGCCTATTTGAATCTGCTCCATCTCACAAGCACCTTTTTGGTAAAATTAACTTTTAAATAATGCATTTATTCCCAGAAATCAATGAGATTTCCTCATACTTCATATAAAAATTAAGCAGGCAATTTTTGGTGTTTTTTTCCACCATTCAGTTAAAGGTTGCTTCTGAGGCTTGTGATGATGTGATCTTTAAGTCATTCATCCGTGATAAAGAGATAGAAAGGGAGCCTGGGAGCATTTTTGTGTTCATTCTGCAAAGGTTGTGTTTAAAGACAAATTGAAGTTATTCAAAGCTTCAGATAAAAGGTTATTTTGTGTTCTTGGCTTAAAACCGAGGTCAGTTAATATCATCAGATGTTCAAAAATGACACTAATTTTCACAATACAAAATATATTTTTAAAATAGAGTGTTGCCCAAGACACAGACTAAAGCCAAGAATTATCTTTTCTAGATTTCAAGTATTGAAATTATTATTCTTTTAAAATACCCGTCTTATTTTTTAAACTCCTTTTTTTTTTGTTTCAGACAAGTTCTTGCTCAAATATCATATCTGAATACACAATGCTTTCAACTATCCAAAGACTATTCAAAACCTATATTATACAAATTTAAGCATGTTAAATCCCCAAATTTTAATGGGAAAGCAATAGAATTTATATCAGGAATAAACAAACGTTGAATATTTCTACATAAAACTAATTTCTATTTATTCGAATACAATGGACATAGAAAAATGAAAGACTATGGTTTCAATCCAGGCTTCTTAGTTCACTATAGCTGTGACACAGGTTAGTAACTTAAAGTTTTTTAAACCATAGCTTTTCTAATTAGCATAAATTAAAATAACCAAAATTATCTCACCACTGTAATATGTGACTCCTGAACAAAATCACATTTAATCTACTGATATAAGGGTGAGAAGTAGTTTGACAGAGATTTAGTCATGTTTCCACTTGTGAAATTTGATGATCTGTATAGAGTCCTAGGGCTTGAACTTTGTACATTTTAAATTTGCTAGTGAAGCAACCACTTCACTAAAAAAATTTTATAAAAATTATAAAATTGTTAATTTACTTTTCCAAATTTATTGTATACATTTTCTATATTTTTCTCTCTGCAGTGTACTTTTGGATAATTGATTAGATTCAAAGAAATGTAATCCACTGAAGACAGACTGATTTTCGAAATTTCTTTCTTTCAATATTAAAGTTTTAATTTATTTAAAGAAATCTGTTGAGTGCTTACCATTAGAGGAAACCTTATCTTGAAGTATCAGCTGTGATCTTTGAAGCTTCTCCCTTTACCAGCTGTGTTACCTTGAGCAAGTTACTTTTTTTACAGCAAATTTCTCAGTTTCCTCATTAATAACGTTGAATTAATAATAATAACAGCACTTTATTAGATTTGTAAATAGGACCAAAAGGTGTTAATATGGTCAAAGTCTTAGAATAATATTTGGAATATAATGAACTACACATAAGTATATGTTATTTTTACTGTTATAACTATGGAGAGGAGTCCAGCTCCTGGTTAAATGTTATGTGTGATTGGTAAGCAACATCAAAGAGGATGCCTGCTTCTCCCCTCAACCAGATTGATGCTTGGCCAGTGCACTGCAGTCTCTAAAGTCAGTTGCAGTCAAGTTCTTAAGCTCTCTGGCTGGGCTCTTCCTAGTCCCTAGCCCTGATATCTTCATTCCTAGGTTGGTCTCTTTATCTGAAGCCTTGTGCAAAGGACCTTTACGGGATGGAGACTTCCTTATGCGTGAAGAAAGGGGAAAAATTGAAACATCTCTCCCACTCTGGATCAATATCCAATGCTTGTCCATTCCTAGCCCTTCTCTTGCACCATTCTCCAACCCCAGGATCCATAAAGCTATGGAATAATCCCCAAGTCTCTGCTGCTTCTCCTGGCCCTCCATGACTCAACATTCCAGGCAAGAAAATGGCAGGGAGTCGAACTGTCAGGGAGAGGAAGTGAGTGTTTTCTCTGGTTTTAGCCTCTTTTTTATACCATAGCAATGGGTGATTAAAGGCTTATCTTTTTCATTTTTGGCTTGTTGCTATGTTCAGCTACTCTGACACCCAGCAGCTCAACTCTGCCCAATCTCTTCTGAATTCCTGACATACAGGTGATGGGTGACGCCCTTGATTTAAACTTCGGTAATGCTATTCTGAAACTCATCAGTGTTGTATGCTAATGGTTCATTCCAAAGCAAACGTGAGAGTAGTTCATTACTTTAGAACTCAACTGACTAGAGTTAAAAAAGAATATTGTAGCACTAGGATTCTCAAAATTAGGAAATTTAGTGTATTATTATAAAACAGTTTGCAACTATAGACAGAATGAAGGGTTTGTATTCTGAGGAGTTTTTTTCAATAACAACAAAATATTTTCCTCAAAAATACTGACCAATTTAAAACATATAAGGTGGTACATTTTTAATGTTTTAAAAATGCATTAAAACACATTAGCTCTCAGTTATCAAAAATAAATTCATAGAATTTGCTAGCAAAATTAAAAATTTTAAAATTACAAATCTAATAGTAATATAAGAATTAAGACTATTGTTTATAAGTATTAATCATCCCTCTAGTACTTACTAACTTCAGAAAGTTACTTTAACTTTATTTCTGCTCTTCTGCATCTGAAAAATATGGAAAATAATGTCCTAATGGTTGTTGTAATAATTGAGTATACTAACATAAATAATACATTTAGAATGTCTTCCATAATAAGGTAATGATTACACAAATGTCAATTATTATTCAATTATTTAAACTATCATTTTATAATAATAATGTCAGTATTATTTTTCAGTATTTATTAAAGAAAATTTAAATGTTTTTCTATTATGTGGAAGTTCTGGGCAAATCAATGTTTAACAATTTGAAATAACAGTATATCTCTACATATTATGAGAAAAAAATGGTCATTTATCAGAGGGGGAACAATTGACAGCTACTCTGAAGATCAGCAAAGTGGAGAATTGAGCAGAGTGCTAAATAGAAAGTGAAATTTCACAATTGTACCCCAGATAAGGGCTATTCCAGCCTGAAGGGCTATTAACACAATTGGAAGATGTGACTGAAGTTCACATTATCAAAGGGGTGTGATGAGAGCCAGGCCAATAATTGTAAACTTCTTACTTCCTTCATTTAGCTTATTATTTTGCCAGGTCTTTCATAATATCTTTCAATTGTGGTGCAAATGTCTTAACCTTCATAGCAGCTCTAGAGGTGTTATTAGAATGCTACAGGATTCTAATAACATAATCTGTGTTATGTCTGCACCCCTTTTTTGAACATAACACAGTAGCAACTGTTTTCTCTCATAATAATGACTCTCAATTAGAGTTTTATTCTCCAATATGATTAATTTCACAGTTAATTTCAAAGGAATTAATAACTATTATGACATTATTTTAAAATTCCATTTTTATATAATATGAAGATGAAATTATTAGTCATTTCACTATATTTTATGTCAAAACACTACAGTATGTTAAAATCAGTATTCTTTCCTTTTTAAATTCATCTTAGTATTAGTAATAATTTAAATTATTTTTTATTTATAGGAATAAAAATGGAATACCTAATCTTTTAGCATTCACAGTAATGCTAATTAATGTAAGTGTAAATTGCAAAGCATTGTCTTGTTTTCCTCTAGTGTCTTTTAAATTATAATTGTAGTGTTCTACTGTCTTTGGTATTCTTCATGTTTCCCTTAAGCATTTTTATAAAGTAATTTTGAAAAAGGAAGGTTTAGAGATAAATTAAGAATATTCATTCTGCAATTTATTTCTTAATTCATTTAGCAAATATTTATTGAACTCACACTTTTCTGTGCCCATGACTAAGAAGTACAGAAAATATTTTAGGAGAAGCCTTCTTCTTTCATTAAGCAGCAATATCTCTTAATTATAAACATATACACTGCAAGAAATCTTGTGGTATCTTACCACTTGAGTGACAGCCTTCAAGTGTGCTGGCAGCCATCCTGATTTATGCAGGTTCTTCTCTTGTTTGATCAGCACCCTTTCACTGCTTAAGTATTCTCCTTTGTAAGATAAATTACACACTCAACCCAGGTAACCCACATGTAATGCCTGAATCAAGAAGGTTGAACCTGGAAGGCAATCGTATATATTAGTAAAAAAATATTAGTCCACAGTTCAAGTTAGTTGACAGGTGTGTTTGAATGATCTTATTTACTTAGGTGTCTTCCATCCCACATATTTTTTTTTATAAGTTTTAACACTAAATTTCCAGAGGGAGTGTGGCTTTTCCTGGAACTACATTTACCTCAGATATTGACAATTGTTTTACTTTAAACAACTATGTGGAGAGCTACATTGTCCTCCTAGCATTCTGTGATATAAACTGAAAAAACTTTCTGGAACCTAGACACTATTACTCACTGAACTTCACTATTCTACTTTACTATCCAGAAATTAGGACATTTATTCCCCCCAGAATGTTAGTCCTTTTGATCTTATTGCCATTCTAAATTACAATAAAACTGTCTAACAATTTTGTACCTTATGGTTTAGTTATAATGCTTTATTGTTATTATTCATTTAAAAAACTGAGATACAGCTACACCAGTTCTTTTATGCCTGATGCTACAGCTGTAGTTTGACATATTGTCATGTTAGATATTGAGATCTCAATATGAAATGCATCCAGAGCTTTTCCAAATTTTAATAAGAAAAACATTCTTGATTAATATTATCAGCAAAGGAGATATATATGTATATTCACATATAAATTGTATACATATAATATTTTATGACAATAGAAATATTCATAATTTTAGAAAATATATGAACTATATTAAAAGCACAAAATAAATACTCTTATCACTAGTGATTGTAGCTCAAAATATTTATATTGTATACTGCACTCAATCTCAATATTTTAATATAAATACAGTCATATTTTCCATGTTCTATAGTGGCTTACAACATGATTTTTTGATATCTGTGCTTTTCTTCAAGTATACAAAAATATTTAACATATTCCTTATTATCAGTCACTTGTTTCTTTAAATCAAATTATCACAAATAAACTGGATACATATTATTTTGAATTTATATTTAAGTTTTGAGATAAATCCTATAAGTGAAGTATTTGTGTAATTTTCTGAGAACTTCTGAAAAATTTCAGAAATTGTCCCTTAGTGAAGTAATAACAATTAAAATTGATACTAATAGTCTTATTTGCATCCTTGACAAGAGTATATCTATTAGATCTTTTTTTACTTATTAGCTGACACAACTTAATTGTGTGTATGAAAAAACTGATATTATTAACTTTCATAAATTGAAAATTCTCAAGAACTTTATGGTGTTTGGCAGAACTTAATCCAGTAGCTACAAATTGTCGCCGAGGTGTAGTTTTCATTCCTTGGTCTGCCCTGTCTTCTTTGGTTATAGTTCTCCTAAACTTGGCTGTTTATTTTTCTCAAATGCCCACAGCACTCATATACAGGTTAGTTCAGGGAGAGAGTCCTTCTGCCTTTAAATATTTCTAGTTTACTTAAATATAGAATTTATGGACAGTGTCAACATGTATGATGTGCTATATATCCATAAATGGGGAGGTGATTACTTACTCCAACACAGATTACCAGATGAAAAGTTTAAGTTCTTGGAAAGCAGAAAAAAAGAAAACAAAATATGTGTTGGGTTTAGTTTAATAAAAATGTTTATTTAAAAAATTAATTTATATTTTGTATGTATTTTATGTGATCAATGACTATTTTAAATTGCATATTTTTCCATATTGGTATGAGTTTAAAATCAAACTTTATATTAATTAGGAGACCTTTTGTCATCAAGAAAAGATAATGTGTATATTATGTATCTATAAGAAGCAAATCCTTATCCATTTAAGCTTTATCGAGATTGCAGTAATTCAGTCACCTCTTCAGACTTCATTTATAACTCTAGTTGTCTTGCAATTTCCTCAGTCCCTTCCTCCATTGAAGACTTGAAACCCTTAAAGTCATCCATGAGGATTGGAATCAACTTCTTTCAAACTCTTGTTAATGTTGATATTTTGACCATAAATCATAAGTGTTCATAATGGTATCTAATGAAAGAGCTTAAATAATTTTTCAAAAAAGAGTTTATTTATCAATAAAGATAAAAATATTTTCTCTTAAATGACAGACACTTTGCAAAAGAAGATGCACAGATTGACGACAAACATGAAAAAAATTTCAACATTGATAATCATCAGAGAAATGCAATGAAATACCCTCTCACACTAGTCAGAATGGCAACCATTAAAAAGGCAGCAAGCCAGACGCTGGAGAGGCTGCAGAGAAAAGTGAACACATATACTGTTGGTTGGAATGTGAATTAGTTCAGCCACTCTGGAAAACAGTTTGGAGATTTCTCAAAGAATTTCAAATAAAACTACCATTTGACATAGCAATCCCACAACTGGGTATATACCCAAAGGAAAATCCTCTGTCAAAAAGACACATGCAATTTTTTGTTCACTGCAACACTATTTACAATAGCAAAGACATGGATTCTACCTAGATGCCCATCAACAGTTGATTGAATAAAGTCAATGGAGTGCATATACACCATGAAATACTAGACACCCATAAGAAGATTTGAAATCATATCCCTCACAGCAACATGGGTGCAGCTGAAGGCCATTATCTTAAGCAAACTAATGCAATAACAGAAAACCAAATACCGTATGTTCTCACTTATAAGTGGGAACTACATATTGAATGTGCATGAATGTGCATGAACATAAATATTGGTAATTCCGAGGAACAATAGGCACTGAGAACAACTAGACAGTGGAAGGAAGGAGTGTGGTATGGGCTGACCAATCACCTGTTGGGCACTATGCTTTCTGCCTAGATAAAGGGATCACTGGGACTCCAAGCCTCAGTGTAACACAATTTACCCATATATCAAACCTGCACAGGTACACCTTAATCAGTAATAAAAATTGAAATTATTAAATAAATAATAAAAATCCATATTGCTAATAAGTTCATTCATTTTTGTTCTGAAAATGGTTTATAATTAATCATTTCTTTAAAAATAAACTTTAATGTTCATAAAGATATAGAGGTTAACTGGATTAAATAATATACATAAGCCAAGACAGAAAAAAAATTAGTGCAATAATTCCATATGAAATTTCTTTAAAGATCAGGCTATTTTTGTATTTAGAGACTTCTTATATAAAACATTTAAAATATAATAACCCATAATGTATAAAATAAATATTGTAGTATGTAGGCTTTAAATCTATATATTTGTTCATTTTTTAATTCTAAGGAAATTATCACACAACACCAATTGAATTGATGACTTATAGACAAGTAGAACTCAATGTAGTTGAACCTAAGTTGAAAACCACGATGCTATAATTGAAGCAGCAGTTACAATAGCGCTGTCTCATAAGCTTTTCTTATTATTTTATGTAGTCTCACAGAGAAGTACATTAATAAAGTCATTATTTATATAATACTACTCTATTCAGTAAAATCACAATGAATGAAATAACCATATGATTAGCATCTTGTACATTGTTTTACTAAATGGAGCATATTTAATAGTCATAGCAATTACTTAACAAAGCTGAAGTTAGGAACTATGTTTGCATGATCACACTAAAATCAAACTCTTCAAGCAAATAGCTTGCATTTTAGTTACTTTACTGAATGTGAACATAACCTAATAGCCAACTACAGCTAGATATTAAGAAAAGACAATTCAAGCACTAATAGATCCAGTGCCAAATAAAAAATAGGATAAATTATGAAGAGATATTCTGAACATGTTGTTATATACAGTACTGTATCCTGGGTTGAAACTTAAGTATATTTAGAATTTTTATGCTATTGAGTTATATGTTAACAGACAATGAACAATGAGAAATAATCTATCAGTACAATATTTAAGAGAAAATTCTTAAAGCAAATAATGTCTGCCTTACAAAAGGTACAAAATAATGTTCAAAGTGAGTTGAGAGAATTCAGGATATTTTTTCAACATTTTGGAGGGTTTATTTCCTAAGAAACAAAATGGTTGTCATAACATATAAATAATAAGATCAGTAAGTGATGGCTATATTTCCATTATATGAGTCATCTATCAGTTGACCAGATACATACTTCCAAGAGAGAAAAGTTACCAATAGACTTACCACCTATTTTGCACAAAGCACTCGGAAAATCATTCCTGATATTTTATAAACAAATACACATTCCTACAAATATTTTCAATATATACATTATTACTAAAATATTTTATTTTACTAAATTCTATCATTGTTACTACAAATATGGCTGGCATAATTTTATAAAATTGATCTAAGCTGAGCTCTAAATATATGTGCATTCTAATTATTTATATAGCCTAGAGTCTATATTAACCTTGCATAAGATTCAGAGGCATGTAAAGGTATAACATTATGTAGATGAAAGCTAAAAGATAGAAGAAAATATAGCTTCTCTGCAAAATAAAGCAAATGGAAACCATGTATGGATTTTCTTATTATATCATGCCAACAGACCTTGGTTTTGGTTCTAGGCAATTAGGTTTTGTTTCATTTAAGGATTCTAAAACACTGAGAGAAATCTGGGTAAAATGTTAAATCTAAGGTACTACTTACCAACCTGACTCTTTTATCCCTTAACCACAAAAACTAAGTTTAGATAGAACAATCTTGAAATATTCAATTAGAATCAAATATTACCACTGATAATTATCTTTGTAATTCTACCTCTATATGGCCATGGGGGAATAGTTAGAACATTTCAGAACCTAAAATAAATCAATAACATAGTTTGTTTTAAACTATATTATTCCTAGGAGGTAACACTTTCAAAATAGTAAAAGATGGAGCACACAGATGTGGTTTCTCCTTTTCTTCTCTCTGAATTTTCACTGATCCTTTCTTACACTGTGTAGAGACCTGACAATCAGATCTAGGATTGAAAGCACTTAAGCTGGTTCTATTACTACTTTGATTATAGAATTGTTTGTCATATCTAGCTTTGGAAACAAAAATGAGCCAAATGCACCAAAATTTCTACATGAATCTTAAAAACTAAAGATTCAAAGAGTAGTAACATGCTTTATTAATAGCTACTAATTAATAAGTAATATTTATTTATTTTACTTGAGGCAATGCACATACATTTTCTCATTTAATCCTCACAGCAAGAGTTGTTGTTATTATTGTAACTATGAGTTAGTTATTATTTTCATGTTTTGAGTGAAGTCAGCAAATCTTAACATTTTTGGTTTTATCAGTATAATCAATTAATTTGATTAGAAAGCCCATAACCACTGTGCTTGGAAGTATTGATAAACAGCATCTAACAAAATGGAATCATATACTCTGGTTATCATATCAAGAAAAATAGCTATTGAAGCTGCGTTAATATTCCGATGAACTATAATGAGTTAAGACATAAACAATCAAAATACTGTGATAGGAAATTAATTATGAAATAGAGTGAGCCATCAGTTCATACTCAGCACAGGAATAGGCTAGACTGAGGAATATTTTTGCTTCTTTTTTTATGTTTGAAAATAAAGTAACTTATATGTAGATATCGTCAAAACTCTGGTTGTTTTTTCCTATGCAAAATTACATGTGATTAAAATAAGATATTTGAATTTATTAAATAGTACCCTGTACATTTTTAAAGTATACAGGATTCATCATGATTACAGTAGGATATTAGTCTATCATTTTGTAGTGGATTTTAGGATAATATCTAAATATAAGAATGTGCATCAGAAAAGGCTGATCATTTACATTTAAGGCTGCTTCCTAAAAAATGAATTAAACAGAATTCATTTAAAAATATATCACCTTACGCCAGGTACAGTAGCTCATGCCTGTAACCCCAGCATATTGGGAGGCCGACATGGGTGGATCACCTGAAGTCACGAGTTTGAGAGCAACTTGGCCAACATGGTGAAACCCTGTCTCTACTAAAAAATACACAAATTAGCCAGGTTTGGTGGCACATGCCTGTAATCCCAATTACTTGGGAAGCTGAGGCATGAGAATTTCTTGAATTGCTTGAACCAGGGCGATGGAGGTTGCAGTGAGTCAAGGTCACAACACTGCACTCCAGCCTGGGAGACACTGGGAGACTCTGTCTCAAAAAAAAAAACATATATATATATATATATATATATATATATATATATGTGTATATATATGTGTATGTATATATGTATATATGTGTGTGTGTGTGTGTGTGTGTGTGTGTATAAAATACCTTAAAAAGTGTTCAATAAGGGCATAGTACAATGTGTCTGTCATGAATAACTCTTCAAATTTTTCTCTCAATATTTTAACTTAGGTATATTTTGGCAAGTTAAGGACTATTTAAATTATATTTATAGTCATTTAAGAATTTATAAGTAAAACATTATCTCTGTCCCCAAATCAAAAGAGATAATCATGTGAAAGAGTAGCATTGTGAATCATAATTAGGGTGGAGCGATGGATACCATCTTATACTTTTTTATATTGCCATTGAAAAGAAAATCTCCAACCTGGATAACAGAATGAGACCCTGTCTCAAAAAAAAAAAAAAAAAAAGATAATAAAAAAATTTAAGAAAATAATGAAAACTCACCCATTGTTTGTTAGCAAAGATGAGATAAACCAGCTAAATACATATCACTGAAGATTTATCTACATTATAGCAAAGCACAATGCTTCATATATAATGAAACTAAAATTAATTTAATCCACAATCTTTGATTATCCTTACATATGTAAGAAAGCTAAACAATTTTATAGAGTCACCAAAATGTTTCAGCTTTACAACTTAGTGAAAAAAGATAAGATAATAAGAAAAGATAATAAAATGTATAAAAAGGCTTAAATTGGGTCCTATGCTATTCCACATAAGTATCATATTGCCAATTTCAATTATGTAAGTATATAAAATTACATATGAAGTTATTTTTCTGTGTAAATGCTATTGCACTGAAGTATCTTCATTACTATTACAGAGGGAATAGAGAAGCACTCACCTAAAAAGAGTGAAGATATCTAATTTTTAAATTCCAGACCACTTCCATCAGTGACTATACATCACTGATTTCCAAAACAGTTTGTGAAAGAATGGTGTTATTTCTTTGAAGGTTTGGTAGAATTTACCAGTGAAGCCAGTTGGGCTCTTTGTGGAATGCTTTTAACTATTCAGTTTCTACTTTTATTTTTTTTTATTTTTTATTTTTTGAGAAGGAGTCTTACTCTGTCGCCCAGGATGGAGTGCAGTGGCACAATCTTGGCTCACTGCAACCTCCACCTCCCAGGTTCAAGCAATTCTCTGCCTCAGCTTCCTGTGTAGCTGGAATTACAGGGGCATACCACCAAGCCTGGCTAATTTTTCGTAGTTTTAGTAGAGACAGGGTTTCATCATCTTGACCAGGCTGGTCTTGAACTCCTGAGCTCGTGATCCACTGACCTCGGCCTCCGAAAGTGCTAGGATTACAGGCCTGAACCACCGTGCCCGGCCTCAGTCTCTACTTTCTATAGTTCTATTCATATTTTCTTATTCTCTTTGAGTAAGTTTCAATCATGTGTGTCTTTCTAATAATTTGTCAGCTTCATCTAGGTTATATAATTTATTCTTATGTAATTATTGATAGTGTTCTTTAATAACCAGTTTTATTTTATTAAAATTGGCAACGAATCACTTTTACTCCTTTTTTTTATATAGGTGTATACATATAGCTATACATTTTCCTGTAAGCTTTGCTATTGCCACATCCATAAATTTTATTATATTATTTTTTTTTTATTCATAGTGAAGGTATCCTCCTGTATAAGTCATAAGACTATGGTTTAGCTTTAAAGAAAGTTATTTATTTTAATTTCTTTCAAAAATACCATAAAATACTTTTAAAAGATAAATTATTAGCATTGCATCATATTGCCTCAATTTTGTCTATCTTGTTAGGCATCTGGTTATGATCACTCTCTTTGAAGCCACTAGAGCCACTGAAGTCTTACCTATTAATAATAATGAGATTGTCACAGATTCTATTGGTATGGTGGTTGCCTGTTCTCCATAATACCCATTCTTCCTGGGGCTAAACCAATAAAAAGTGACTAAACAATTTAGTTCTTCATATGTATTTTATAATTAGATAAAGCACTATATCATGTCTGATGTGGCTTCTCCAGCGACTTCCCACAGGGTACTAAAACTTCCTAAGTTGTGGAGAGTTGGTGGTCAGGCAAATTATGAAGACTGGGAAAGAACAGATAAGATATAACTGGGAGATTAATCATAATCATTTTCTTTTTATCTCTTCAATAGACAATTCTGGGACAAGGACTGGTATATATTGCCCAAGACATCTCAGATGACCAAGCAATGGGCTATGTCTCTTATTATCTCATGAAACAGTGAGTAGTTGGCAATACACAGCATGTTTATAATTTGTCCTTTATGCATCACTCTGCTTTTCCATAGTTTGTGCTACACTGGAATCCTATTACATTAAGCATTAGCACATATATATTCCATCAGACTGTATCCAACAGTCTGTGCTCAGACTGTGTCCTGAGCCAAGCCAGTAGATATCAATAGTATCTCTAAAAAGTAGCTTATGGTAGGTGGGCTGGAAATAATTATTGAAATTTGATGGCATAACAATTAATTAAGCTATGGTTAATTTTAATGAGGTGTAAATGGTTGGCAAGGAGGTAGCAGTTCAACTACATATGGTGCATAATAAGAAAATGGATAACACTATTTATAAAGATAATGATATAGGAAAACTTATTTGGGATATTCTAATAAATAATAATATTATACATACCCCATTTAATTATCAAAACATGCACTAAACAAACAAACAGGGCATTTTTGACATCTTTACACAGTATTTTTCTTAGCAGAGACAGAAAACACTATGCTGAAAATCAGCCTCAGCATCTAAGCGTGACGGACTATAATACATTCATCATATCAAGTCTTAATAGGTCTTCTCTTTAAGTTAGGTCTCTGGATTAGAGACATTTGATTAGACAAGTATACATTTTTTTGTTTTTGTTTTTGTTTTCTTTTTGAGACAGAATCTTGCTTGTTGCCCAGGCTGGAGAGCAATGGCACAATCTCGGTTGGCTTACTGTAACCTCCACCTCCCAGATTCAAGGGATTCTCATGCCTCAGCCTACTGAGTAGCTGGGATTACAGGTGCCCACCACTACACTCATCTAATTTTTGTATTTTTAGTAGAGATGGGGTTTCACCATGTTGGCCAGGATAGTCTCAAACTCCTGAACTCAGGTGATTGACTCACCTCGGCCTCCCAAAGTGCTGGGATTACATGCTTGAGCCACCGCACCCGGCCAACAAGCATAAAATTTTTTTGAGTCCTTCCTTTCTCTTTCTTTATCCATGTTTTAGAGGTTGTTTCTTTATCAGTATCTCCATTTATGCATTTTTCTATTAATTCTCCTCTTTCTATATCTCTCCATAAAACCTATGACTCATTGGTATCCCTAAAAGAGAAAGAGAGAATAATAGAAAGTAATAGAAATAGTAGAGAAGTTTGGTTTCTACCCAAATCATCTAGAGCTCACTAAAGTTGCCAAAAACTTTGCAGTTTGTAAACTCAGACTCTCCTCAGGGACTTGATTATTGCTCAGTCTATGTGGTTAGCCATTCCTTGTCTAAACTCCTGCCTTAGGTTGATAGCTACCTCTCTCTGCTCTTGCCTATGTAACTTATCTTAGTCTTAGTGGTTTCTTCTGGCTCTATCTTGCTTAAACTGTGACTATTTATTTTCATTCAGTATTTGATCTTCTTGTTTTGTATACTTTCACCCTCTTGGGCAATAATCCATTTTCCTTAAGTAAACTGCCCATATTACACCCAAATCTGGAGCTGTCTAGGTTTCCCCTGAGCTTGACTCATGGCTTTGCCTGGATAGGCACTTCAAACTTGAGATTCCCTACAGAGTTGCCATGATAACAAAGTCTGTTTATACCTCAGCCATTCCAGCACAGGATACACTCAATCTTGAGGGTTCAGAGAAGAAAGCCTTGGGCCTGAACCTAACCCAACCCTCTCCTTACTCCCTTGAGGCATACAGCATGCAGCCTAAGAGTACTGAGCTGAGCATTGGCCCCATGAAATTTTCCAGAAATGAAGCCAGATGTCTGACCCATTGTCGAAGCCTCAAGTGATTCAAAGAATATAAAAGTGAAAAGCCCCAGCCAAAGGACAGCAACCTCAAATATTAAAGCAATATCAGCCCACACAGATAAGAGATATCTAATGCAACAACTCTGGCAACTCTAAAAGTCAGAATGTCTTCTTACCTCCAGATGACTGCACTAGCTTCCCGGCAATGGCTTTTAACCAGATTAAAATTGCTAGAAAGACAGACATAAAATTCAGAATCTACATGGCAGTGAAGATTATGAAAATTCAAGAGAAAAGTTGAAACCCAATACAAGAAATAAGTAAAAGTAAATAAAATGATACAAGAGCTAAACAATTAAATAGGAATTTTACAAAACAACCAACCTGACCTGATAGAGCTATAAAACACACTATAATAATTTTATAATACAATTGAAAGTGTTTATAGCAGAATAGGCCAAGCTAAAGAATCTCAGTACTCAAAGAGTAATTGTTCAAATTAACTTAGACAAAGATGAAGAAGAAGAAGAAAAATAAGAAAAAAAGAATATAAAAGAATAAACAAAATCTCCAAGTTTTGTAAAGAGATTTTGGGATTATATAAAGTGACAAAACATCTGACTCATTGGCATCCCTGAAAAAGAGGGAGAGTAAGTAAGCAACTTGGAAAACCCATTTAAGGATATTGTCCATAAAACTTTCCCCAACCACACTACAAAGCTTGACATTCAAATTTAGGAAATTGAGAGAATTCCTGCAAGATACTATATAAGACAATCTTCCCAAGGCACTTAGTCATCAGATTATCCAAAGTCAAAGAAAAAGAAAAAAAATATTTAAGGCAGTTTGAGAGAAGGGGAAGGTCTCCAGCAAAGGGAACCCATCAGGCTAACAATGGACTTATCAACATAAATCTGACAAGCCACAAGACATTGAGGGTGTATATTCAGCATCTTTAAAGAAAAGAAAGTCCAATGAAGAATTTCATCTTCAACCAAATTAAGTTTGTAAGCAAATGAGAAACAAAATCACTTTCAGACAAGCAAATGCTAAGGAAATTTGTTACCACCAGACCTCCCATGTAAGAGGTCTTTAAGGGAGTGCTAAACATGGAAACGAAACACAATTACCAGCTGCAAAAATAATTCACTTAATACATAAACCATTGGCATTATAAAGCAACTACACAATCAGGTCTACATAACAATCATCTAACAATATGATAATTGGATCACATTCACATATACCAATGTTAACCATGAATGTAAATGGGCTTAACACCCCCACTTAAAAGGCACAGAGTAGCAAGTTGCTTAAAGATCCAATTGTATGATATCTACAAGAGACCCATCTCACATACAGTGACACCCATAGGCTCAAAGTAAGTAAAGGGATGAAGAAAAATTATGAAGTAATGGAAAAGCAAAAAAAAAAAAAGCAGTGCTGCTATTTTTATTTCAGACAAAACAGACTTTAAACCATCAATAATCAAAAAGGACAAAGAAGGACATTATATAATGATGAAGGATTTGATTTAACAAAACTTAACTCTCCTAAATATGGATGCACCCAACATGGGAACAGCCAGATTCAAAAAACAAGTTCTTAGATAAATGTAAAGACATATAAATGGTCATGCATTAAGAGTGAGAGACTTTACACTCCACTGACAGTGTTAGACATCTCATTGAGGCAGAAAACTAATAAAGATATTTGTGACCTAAACTCAACCCTTAACAAAATGGAACTAACAGACATCTACAGAACACTTCACCCAACAAAAACAGAATATACATTTTTTTATCTGCATATAGCACATACTCTAAAATAGACCACATGCTCAGGTGTAGAGGAATTTACCCCCCAAAAATTCAGAAAAACTGAAATCATACCAACCCCAATCTCAGACCACAACACAATAAAAACAGAATCAATACCAAGAAGGTCTCTGAAAGTCATACAGTTACATGGATATTGAACAACCTGTTTCTGAATGGCATTTGGGTAAACAATGAAATTAAGGCAGAAATCAAGAAGTTATTTAAAACTACTAAAAACAAAGATAAAACATATCAGCATCTATGGAAAACAGCTAAAGCAGTCTGTTAGAAAAAGTTTATTTTGCTAAAGACCCACATCAAAAAGTCAGAAAGATCTCAACTTAACAACCTAACATCACACCTACAGGAACTGAAGAAACAACAGCAAGCTAATCCCAAAGCCAGCAGCAGAAAAGAAATAACCCAAATGAGAGCCAAATTGAATGAAACTGAGATGCAACAAACCATACAAAAGATCAACAAAATCAAAAGTTGATTATTTGAAAGAGCAAACAAGATTGATAAACTGCTAGCTAGATTAATTAAGAAGAAGATCCAAAGAAACACAGTAAGAAATGACAAAAGGGACATTATCACTCATCAGATACACGAAAAAAAAAACTCCAAAGATTATTACAATTATAGGCACACACAGTAGAAAACCTGGAAGGAATGGATAAATTTCTGGAAACATACAACCTCCCAAAATTTCACCAGGAAGTATTTGAAATCCTGAACAGATAAATGAGTTCTAAAAATGATTTAATAGTTTTAAAAAAAACAAAAACAAAAACGTACTAACCAGAAAAAGTCCTGGACCAGATGGACTCATAACCAAATTCAACCAGATGTATAAAAAAAGAGCTGGTACAAATCCTACTGAAACTATTCCCTAAAAACTGAGGAAGAGAGACTCTTCCCTAATTCATTCTTTTATTTTTTTTAAGAAAAAGAAAGAATGAAAAAATAATAAAAAAATTAAAAAAAAAAAAGAATGAAGGAGAGGAAGAAAGAGGAAAAGGGAGAGAGAATGGAAGTGTTGCTTTATTGCCCAGGCTAAAATGCAGTCTAAAAATGGGTATTGAGAGCCTCTTTTATACCAATAATTGTGCTTATTAATGGAGACAGGAAAAACTGAGGGAAGAAAATAACAAACAAGCATCCAGCCAATATTTCATTTAAACCTGTAAGTAGGTGTGATGTGGTGCTGACAAGAGTGTATATTTTGTATATTTAAAGTGGACAGTTCTATAAATGTTTATTAAGTTTACTTGTTCCAGATCTAAGTTCAGGTCCTGGATTTCCTTGTTAATTTTCTGTCTCATTGATCTGTCTAATATTGATGTTGAAGTCTCCCACTATTATTGTGTGGGAGTCTAAGTCTCTTTATAAGTTTTATGTATTTGGGTGTTTCTGTATTGGGTGTGTATATATTTAGGATCGTTAGCTCTTGTTGCATTGATCCTTTTACCATTATGTAATGTCCTTCTTTGCCTCTGTTGATCTTTGTTGCTTTAAAATCTATTTTATCAGAGGTGAAATTGCAATTCCTGCTTTTTATTTATTTATTATTTTTTCTCTCCATTTGGTTGGTAAATCTTTCTCCATCCCTTTGTTTTGAGTCTTTGTGTATAGATGGGTCTGGATGCAGCATACCGATGTGTTTTGGCTGTGTTTTTTGATTGGGGAATTTAGTCGAGTTTAGTACTGCCATTTGATATTAGCTGGCTGTTTTGCCCATTAGTTGATATAAATTCTTCATTATGTGGATGCCCTTTACTTTTTGGTATATTTTTGGAAAGGTTGACACTGGTTGTTCCTTTCTATGTGTAGTGGTTCTTTCAGAAGCTCTTGTAAAGCAGGCCTGGTGGTGATGAAATCTCTGAGTACTTGCTTGTTCACAAAAGATTTTATTTTTCCTTCGCTTATGAAGCTAGTTTGGCTGGATATGTGATTCTGGGTTGTAAGTTATTTTCTTTCAGGATGTTGAATATTGGCCCCCAGTCTCTTCTGGCTTATAGGGTTTCTGCTGAGAGATCTGTTGTGAGTTTGATAGGCTTCCCTTTGTGGGTAACCTGACCTTTCTCTCTGGCTGCCCTTAGTATTTTCTCTTTCATTCCAATCCTGGTGAATCTGACGATTATGTGCCTTGAGGTTGGTTTCTTGAGGAATATCTTTGTGGTGTTCTCTGTATTTCCTGGAGCTGAATATTGTCCTACCTTGCTAGGTTGGGAAAGTTTTCCTGAATAATATCCTGAAGAGTATTTTCCAGCTTGGATTCATTCTCTTCGTCACAATTAGGTACACCTATCAAATGCAGATTAAGTCTTTTCACATAGTCCCATATTTCTTGGAGATTTTGCTCATTCCTTTTTATCATTTTTTCTCTAATCTTGTCTTCTCATTTTATTTCATTAAATTGGTCTTCGACCTCTGATATCCTTTCTTCTGCTTGATCAATTCAGCTGTTAAAACTTGTGCATACTTCGCAAAGTTCTCATGTTGTATTTTTCAGCTCTATTAATTCACTTATCTTCCTCTTTAAATTGTCTATTCTCGTTAGCATTTTGTCAAACCTTTTTTTTGAAGTTCTTAGTTTATTTGCATTGGGTTAGAACGAGTTCTTTTAACTCACAGAAGTTTCTTATCATCCACCTTTTGAAGCCTACTTCTGTTAACGGAACACACTCATTCTCCATCAGGCCTTGTTCCGTTGCTGATGAGGAACTGCGATCCCCTGCAGAGGGAGAGGCGTTCTGATTTTGGGTATTCTCAGCTTTTTTAGGCTGGTTTCTTCCCTTCGTTATAATTTATCCATCTCTTGTCTTTGTAATTACTGACTTTCTAATTAGGTTTCTGAGTGGATGTCCAACTTGTTGATTCCCAGTGCCAGAAACTGAGCAACCCACTGCGCCGGGTAAAAAAGTGGTGTTAAGATTGATGGTGCTTTTCTGATTCTGCACCAAGAACCACAGCGCCAAGGTGCCAGCAAAACCGCCACACTGACCACGAGAGTCGTGCTGGTGACCTCTGGGGCTCCTCCACTGGGAATCTCCTGGTCCATGAGCAATTAAAATTCGTCTGAAAGCGTGGCATCCTCTCGTTCTCTGCGCCTTCACTGGGATCAGTTAGGGATCAGCCATCTTGGATCCCTAACTCATTCTTTAAGGCCAAAACCATTCTGACACTGAAACCTGATAGAGATATAATGAAAAAATAAAAGTACAGGCCAATATCCCAGATGAACATACTGTAGATGGAAAACTCCTCAACAAAATAGTAGCAAACCAAATCTAGCAGCACATCAAAATGCTAAGCCCTCACAATCAAGTGGGCTTTACTTCTGAGATGCAAGGTGGGTTTAACATAAGAAAATCATAAATGTGATTCATCAAATAAACATCACTAAAAACAAAAACCATAGTATCATCTCAATAGATGTAGAAAAAGATTCTGATAAAATTCAACACCCCTTCATGTTGAAAAACCTCAACAAACTTGGCATTGAACAAACATACCTCAAAATAATAAGAGCCATCTATGACAAACCCACAGCCAACATCATACTGAACAGGCAGAAGCTGGAAGCATTCTCCTTGAGAATGGGAACATGACAAGGATGCCCACTCTCACAATTCTATTTAATATAGTACTGAAACTCTGAGCCAGAACAATCAGTTAAGAGAAAAAGAAAAAGTATCCAAATAGGAAGAGAGAAAGTCAAACTATCTATTTTCATATTCAGTATGATTCTATAATACCTATAAAACCCCAGAGTCTCTACTGATGGAACCCTAGAACTGATAAACAACTTCAGCAAACTTTCAAGACAAGAAATCATTGTAAAAAAGTCAGTAGCATTTCTAGACATCAATAATGTCCAAGCTGAGAGCCAAATCATGAGTGCTACCCCATTCACAAGAGCCACGAAAGAAATACCTAGTAGTACAGCTAACCAGAGAGGTGAAGGATCCCCACAATGAGAATTACAAAACACTGCTCAAAGAAATCGGAGATATTACAAACAAATGAAATAACATTCCATGCTCATGGATAGGAATAATCGGTATCATTAAAATGCCCACACTGTCCAAAGCAATCTACATATTCAATGTTATTCAATCAAATTACCAATAACATTTTCTAGAAAATTAGAAAAAAACTATTCTAATATTCATATATAACCAAAAATGAGTCCAACTAGCCATTGCAGTCCAAAACAAAAAAGTCAGAGGCATCATACTACTCAGCTTCAAACAATACTATAGGGCTATAGTGAGCAAGACAGCATGGTATTGGTACAAAAACAAGCACATAGACCAATGGAACAGGTTAGATAACTCAGAACTAAAGTTTCACCCATATAACAATTTGATCTTTGACAAAGTTGACAATAACAAGAAATGGGTAAAGGCCTCCTTATTCAATAAATGGTATTGGGATAACTAGCTAGCCATAAGCAGAAGATTGATACTCGGCCTCTGCCTTGCATCACATACAAAAATAAACCCAAAATGAATTAAAGACTCAAATGTAAAACCAAAAACTATAAAAAGCTCTAGAAGAAAACCTACAAAATGCCTTTCTAGATATTGACCCTGGCAATGATTTAATATTAAAGACTCTAAAAGCAATTGAACCTAATTAAACTAAGAAACTTCTACACAGTGAGAGAAACTATCAACAGAGTAAGCAGAAAACCTACAGAATGGTAGAAAATATTTGCAAATTATGCAACTGACAAAGTTCTTATATCCATAATCTAAAAGGAACTTAAACACATTAACACGCAAAAACCATATTAAACCACCATATTAAAAATTTTGAAAAGGACATAGTCACCCTCCAAAAAAAGACATACACATGGCCAAGAAACATAAAGAAAAAAGTGCTCAACATCACTATTCATTAGAAAAATGCAAATTAAATCCACACAAAGATACCATCTCACATCAGTCAGAATGGCTATTATAAAAAGTAAAAAAAAAAAAAAAATAGGAGTGAGACTGTGAAGAAAAGGCACATATACACTGTGGGTGGGAACATAAATTAGTTTAGGCACTGTGGAATATAGTTTGAAGATTTCTCAAATAATTTAAATGGAGCTATCATTTGACACAGCAATCCCAAGATTGGGAACTATAGACATGGGGGCTTTCTTGAGAGTTGAGGGTGGGAGGAGGGTTAAGATCCAACAACCACCCATTGGGTACTATGCTCATTGCCTGGGTGAAAAAATAATCTGTATATCAAACCCCTGCTCCATGCAATCTATCCATGTAATAAACCTGCTTTTGTATCCCCTGAACCTAAAAAAAACTTAGAAAAAGTAGGAAATAAAAATTGAAAAAAATATATAAAGTTCAAAAATAAATATTTTTTGAAACTTCAGACCTAGCAGAAGCAACAATTTGAACTTTTTTAAAAGAAAACAACAATGACTGACCTAAAATTTCTTTCAAAATGAAGACTGAACTCTGCAAGACATATCCATTCTATCCACCTTCACTGTGTCTCAAACTACAACCAGATTTAGGTCTCAGTATCACTAATGGGTAGCCTAGGCCACTTTCTATCATTGTTGGGGTCCACATAATACCCCCATTCCAAGTTTAAGAATTTTACTCTCGGTCAAATATCCTAAATTTTACATTGAAAATTGTACAGGGTTGTTAGCTGACATTGTATTTCTGAAAACAGTATGATTATATTTTATGTCTGATTTTCATCAAATTTCATTTGTTTCTATAGCATACAAGAGATGCTTTTAAGGCCATCTTAGAATATCTCTTATTTTATACCACAATTAGAGTTAAGAAATTAAAAATATGAGCTTGCCATTTTTATTTATGTAAGTATGTCAAGACATTTTAAAACATTTACTCATTTTGTAAATTTTGTAATCATAATTTTCTTCATATAAGTGAATAGAAACTTGATCTCCCAAGGCATTTGCTTCATGAGTACTTAATCGTAGTGAAAAATAGGTAATAATTTGATTAATGATGATGCTTCTGTATATCAAGGATAATAAGCCCTCCATTTCCCATTGGCAAGATGTTAAAACCCATCTGAAAATTCTTCATTTTGGGTCTATTTTCTGAGCTTACTTATGGTATTAATTAACTTACTGATGAGGCCCTGTCAAAAGATAAGTCTTAACAGTATTTCTAACTTAGAAAAAAATTATTGAAAGAATTTTTAAACATGCTAAACAAGTTTTAGAAGATTGAAAGGCAAGAACAAAACTCTGAGGTTATATAGAAAAGAACATGTAGAAGTAGCTACTATGCTTAGAGTAGGGGAACAAAATTAAGATGTTACCTTTAATAGTATTAAGTGGTGTGGAGGAGCTGTCCCTGTCGAGCTTTGAACCCAATCTCTAGTAAGTGGTTGATGCCAAGTTATTACTGTTCCTTCAGGTCCTTGAAAAAGGGAATCCAGATACCTATAAAAGAAACATTGCCAAAGTGTTTCTAGAGCCCCATAAATTCTAAAAAGAACTCTCTTAGAGCTATAAATCAGTTCATTGGGGAGGGAATGCCAGCCTACTGAGATATTAGCCAGAAATAAATTGTTGGTGCATTACAGCTCTTATCCCAAAGTGATAAAGAGAAATTCTCCAGTGGACAGAACTACAAGCAATACATCTAGTTTTCTACTCCATATGAAGAAAGAATTCATCTCACCTGTGGTTATTCCCTAATCCCTTGGACATGGCAAATGCCTGGGCCAGTTTTTCTGACTCCAGACTGGAATAAGATGAAAAATTCTGTGACAGAGTTCTAAGGATGAAGTATACAAATGGACTTATGGACAGAGGTAATTAGAATACATATTTACATCTCATGTTAATTTTTACTGGAGGTTATTCATCAAAAGGATCTCTCAACAAGCAGGTAGATATGTGAATGTAAGTCATGTATCTCCAGACAATTCAGTGCTTGCGTAGTCCCATGTATAAAGTCTATGGTGACAGGGAAGAAGGCTGTTCATATGCCCAACTGCATAGGCTAACCTTTTACGACAGCTTTTCTTGCTACTCCCACTACTGTGTGTGCAATTTTCCAGCACCATAGAATAACAATTAGATGTCAGCGTTGTTGCTTGGGAATTGGTACCACTCTGGCAAAGGAGTTACACTTGAACCTTCAATCTTCAGGAAACTATATATCCATAAATGAGTTTTCTTTCTTATTTAAAGTGCCCCAGCCAACACCATTACCTAAAGACTTACATAAAGCCTTTTTAATATTCATGATATTCCCTATAACATTGTTTTAGACCAAAGGATCTATTTTATGTCTACAAAGTGAGTACAATTGGCTTATGACCTTGGGATTTATAGATTGTGCAACATACTACCCCTTTTATTAAAAATCAGCCTGATAAGTTTGGGAGCAATCTGTTTAAGATTCAGCTAAGACCCTTGCTCGTGGTCAGCAACATGTAAGATTAGGGTAATATTTTCCAAGATGTGATAAATGATATAGTATCTCCAGTAGCTAGAATATAACAATCCAGGAAACAAAAGGAAAAGGAAGAAAGGCATCTCTTACCATCTCTCATAGTGAACCATTTGAAAATATATATGTCTAGTCCATACAAACCTAGCCTCTTCTTTACTAGAGATCCTGGAAGGGAGCATCATTTGTCCACTACGGTCTACTCACGGGAGTGGAAAAGCAAGCAAAGGAGTATTCTACTAGCTGAAATAATGTCATGATGACCGAGAGACATTAGAATTAGTGCCACATGTAGTATGCCCATTCTGCTGCCCCTTCTTTAGTCTGGGATTGCAACTAGTAATAAGAATTTACACAATGCCATAAGTGCTTTCTGAAAAAACAAGTTATGATAAGATCATTTCTCTGAGAAAAATAATCCGCCTTTGTAAGAATGCTTTTGCACAATAACGATAATAAGCAGTTAAAAAAAAAAGGCAAAAAAGCACAGTCCAGAGTGACCATTAAGTATTGCTGGATGTTTGTGTTCTTAAGGCCTCCTTAACTAAAGATGTGATCAACTAACCGTTCTTTTGTTTTCTATTCCTCTGCCATTAGTACTCCAATTTTTGCCCAATGTTTGTGTTCTCAATTTTTCTCCTTCTCCAGAGTCAAAATATAATCTGCTTATATGTTTCAAGGTGAACATCTTCACTTGCTTCCTCAAATCTACGAATCCAGCTGACAATCCTTCAGGCTCTTGCATATGGATTATCACCTCCCAAAACATGAAAAATGTTTTAACACTAAGACATTTCTTAGTAAAAGAGATTTAAATCAGTAAACATCTATATATTAATCTCATGTTCCTCAACATTTTATTTTTTCTCCCCTCCTATTTTTTCATTATTATGATACGTAATCATAACAATGATACATGATCATAATAGCATCTGATAATGCAGTTATTCAACTTATTAAGCTCTTGCTTTCCCTGACCTACAGGAAACAATGCAACTTTTTCTCCCTTGTCTCTGATTATTCCTTTTCTGTCATTATTTCAAGCTCTTCTTGCACTTTGTTCAAGGTTTTCATCTCCTTTAACTCTCTACAATTACAGTGGATGATGGCATACATGTATCTTCCTTTAGTTCTTATTAGCATGGCAAAACATATTTTTAAGCTTTTATATATCTTGAGTGACAGTCTGAAATTGTTCACTGCTTTTGTATATGAGACACCTTACAAGATAAGCATCTCAAAATTGAAACAATCATCTCTCGCAAATTTGCCTCTGCTCATACAGCATCTCCTGGCATCAACAAACTTGTCCAAGACCAGTGATCATATCATCAGGTGTACTAACAAATATCAACATAGAAATATTATCAACATGAATATGACCTCTCTCTCTTCTTTAATTATAATATCTGAATATTCACTTTCAAGTATAATTAAAGTATATAATAAGAAAATCACCCCTTATATTTTCATACGTTAAAATTGAATATAGTTTAATTATAATAGTGTGTTCATAATCAAAAAAAACTACAATAATTAATACAGATTGTAAAAATTATTAAATTTATCAACAAAATGATTAATGTCTTTCAAAGAAATATGGGAATATGCATTTACAGTTAATTCAAGTATTTAGAGTGAGTGTGTTAGTTGAATAATTTTAGGAAAGCTATCATATTTATTTTGAAAAAACAAATGTTTAAAAAAGCATTCAAATTATAAGCAGAATACTAGAGATTATATAACAATTTTAATCTATATGGAATTGTTTAATGCATTCGCATTTGCAACGCTGAACATAGTAACACAATATTTAAAATTTATATTTAGCAACTTAACTTCACTTAGTTCATTTGTCTCATCATAAAAGTTATTTTTCTGTTTTGTTGTAGAGCTGGTCAAAAAATATCTTGCTGTGGTACAGGTCACAATCGAACTAGATCATTCACTTGAGATTGAAACTGTATGGTACCATAAAGAAAAGCTTCAGTAACTATAGGATAAACCTAATATCTAGCATTTATGAGAAATTATTGTTCCCATATTACACCTCAAAATTTAAGTATTTCTACCTAATTTTAATCCTTTCAAAATGTATCTAAAATAACATTATGCATGTATCTCTCCATGATGATGAATTTGGGCTTTAGATGCAAATTGATTTTATCCTTTGGGCTTTTGGTCCAGGTGCTTATTCATTACACCTCTACATTATCATATCCCATCATAATGCCTCATCCTTAATAAGCTAAGAGATACATGTGTGTGTGAAATTAATTAAGAACAAGTCCAAAGATTATGTTGGCTACCTTTTAATTCTGCCTCTCATTGTGATGTTAGTCAACATAAGTTATAGAATGCTAAAGAGTTACTTGCTACAGCTGCAGTTTACCTTGTCTCAAAACTATAGCAATAGATTCTAGAGAAATGTCATCATTTTTCTATAATGCTTTCCAAAATAATATACATAAACACAAAATTCAAATAAAAAACTCTAATACTTTATTGGAGGTTCAATATTAATAACACTGACACCGACTTACCAATGACTCTTACTGCTAAAATCTTTTGCTAAATCTAGATGTCATTGTGATAGTCCATATGAATAGGATTCTAGAATTGTTCCTGATTTCTCTCAGGGTTTTTAAATTTCAGACTTAAATCCATAAAACTTAAAAAGGTAAACTCTTTAGCTTTCAATTTCAAATTTAAAGCAAGGCAGAAGAAAATTGAAAAAAAAAAAAAAAACTACAGTTGGGGGGGAAATTAAAATATATATATATGTAGAGAGAGATAGAAGACCGTTCCTTGGCTGTTATTTGTCCCTCAGCAAGAGCCATAAACCAGTCATATGTCAGACACAGGGCCCTGAGAGAACTGAAACTCTGTATGTCATATTGACTGTTTTAATCAGCCAGAATCCTTCCACACCAGGGGAACATTCACTCTGTGCAATATCTCAGATAAACTGGAAAAGTTTCACTGCCATATTAAGATCAAACACTTTAAGTGCATCTAAGGTAAATGCATTTGCTACCTTGCATCCAAATATTTGTCCTTATGTGGGTATAATTTTACATGATTTTGCATGTATATGTCTTTCAAATGCCCACTGAGATATTCATCTTAACATAAGAAATATAAGAAAAATTCATTATACAGAGAAATTTTTAACCGATTTATGTCATAAAGTATAATTATAAATTTAGAAAACTCAATTTTTTAAATATGAGGAATTTATATGCATCATTTTGCTAAAATTCATGTATTGTAAAATAATCGTTTGATTCATCTTGAAAGCATGGGTGCATTCAAAGAGTAAGTAGCCTCTTCTGGAATCCTACAATAAAACTGCCACTAATAATGCTCATAATCATGTAACATAATAATGTATTTTCAATAGGATGTTCCTGGCTCAATTCTGACTCATTTAACTTATTTAATACTTTTAGCAATGCTTTAAGATACCTAAGAAAATTTATTTGGAGATGAGAAATATAATATCCCCAAGCTCACAATTGCTCAGTTATTTTGTTTTTCACCAAATATTTTGTTAATATTGCCTATGTGCTGAAAGTATACTTATTAACAGATAAAATTTCTGTTTCTGGAGATCACAATTCTTTGGTTTCTTCTATAAACTAATAAACAGCAATAACATTACCTTTCTGTGTTTTCATAGAAAAGTATATACACTTAGTACTCATAAATCTTTACCTCATATTTTGAAAAAAGGGGGGCAAATTTGACTATTACAAATTTATTTAAGTTTGCAGAATTCTTGTGTTAGTACCTTCTGCATCAAAACAGGTTATTAATAAAATTGTAGTCTAACCACATAGTGTCTAAACACACTAGCATCAAATGGATGTTAACTTTGTGCTTTCTAATAGAAATAAAACAATTTTCTCTAGGTTAAGGAATAATTTAAAGAAAACATTAAAATATCCACTAAAAATATGTGATAAGAATATCTACAGATATTCAGAGATTTTGTGTACAAGAAAAAAAAAATGGAAAATGCTAAGAGCCAAAGTGAGTTGATTAAGATAGCTATTATCTGGAAGTTTTAGATTTTGAATTCAGATAGCCAAGCATGCATTACCTGCTATCTTGTAAATCTCCAATTGCAGCTGTAAGGCTCTGTGCTCACTTATCTGAATTCCAAATCAGACCCCTAAAATGGAATCTTTTATACAAGACGCAGTATCTCGAGCATCAAAAAGTGGTGATAGGGTTTTTACAATAAAGCTTTGAGTTATTGTGATTCTGACTCCTTGGGCTAGAAGAGTAAGCAAGAAAAAGGGCATAATGTTTCTAGGACATCTGAGATTAGTGTCTTTTATATACTTCATAAAAATAAATGTAAAGGATTTTCTTAAAAACTTGACCTTTTATCCAGACTTAAATGAAACTTTAAGTTATACATATTATATATAACGTAAGAAATAAACATCATTTTGCTTTGTGACAATCCTTATCTTTTCTAAATTAACTCTTTTCTAATTCAACTCTTCATATTTTTTCTACCCTACCCTCTGTATATTGTCTTTCCATACTGTCAAGTCCCTATATCAATCCTTTGCATGCCTACATTTTAAGAAACAAGCTTTCTCCTTCCATTCTCTTCACTAAAATAAGTTTCACCTATTGAGAGTCATATTTTCTTTCTCTCTCCTTCTTTCTTTCTTTCTTTCTTTTCTTTCTTTCTTTCTTTCTTTCTTTCTTTCTTTCTTTCTTTCTTTCTTTCTTTCTTTCTTTCTTTCTTCTTTCTTTCTTTCTTTCTTGAAATGGAGTCTCCCACTGTCACCCAGGCTAGAGTGCGGTGGCACAATCATGGCTCACAACAACTCCGCTTCCCAGGTTCATGTGATTGTTGTGCCTCAGCCTCCCAAGTATCTGGGATACAGGTGCCTGCCACCATGCTCAGCTAATTTTTCTATTTTTAGTAGAGACATGGTTTCATCATGTTGGCCAGGCTGTTCTTGAACTCCTGACCTCAAGTGATCTGCCCACCTCAGGCTGCCAAAATGCTGGGATTACAGGCATGAGCCACCAGGCCCAGCAAGATTCATATTTTCTATGAAAATACCAGACACAATCTTTATTTCTAAGTTTGAATATTATAATCATTTAAAATGTATTTATATAATCTTTAGAAAATAAGAGTGGGGCTTCTTAACATGTCACAGCTGTGTTTAATAATTATAATAAAAATGACAAACACAAAGTACCTTTTATGCTACACACACTTCCTAAGTGCTTAAAGCATGTGAACTAATTTAATAGTCACAAAAACTCTAACAGAGATACAATTGCCATTCAGGTTTCACAGCCTGTATTCAAACTCTAGCATTCTGATTTCAGAGTCCAAGATCATACCACTTCCACTGGTACCCTTTACTACCTTAATTCACTTAAAACTTTCATCAAGAACAAACAACACTGGAGAAAAGCTGTCACTGAAAGGGTCTCTCACAGTCCAACAAAATTCCAACCTGAATACTTTATTTGATTCAGTACAATAAATTTAACGGTTGATACCAACATATTGCTATGCATTTATTTCATGTGCCAAAATTCCAAAATAATGTGAATTGTGCTATAGAATTCAATGTGGCTGAATTTTGCTCATTTAGGATTTACAACATGTCCAACCTGAGTGGCTAGCATCCTTAGAAGAAAAGAGATGAACTCCCAACTCATTTGTTTCTTTCATATATTTGGTATATGCTTGGCCTACATGAAAGAGAGGGAAAAAAAATCTTTTTAAACTGAAAGTTTAAGAAATTGTAAACAAAAAAAAAAAATGTGGGCGAGATATACCCCTAATGATTAGAACAGGAGATAAAGTCAAGGCCAGTAACAAATTTTGGGGACAGCAATGAACAATGCATCTCTTAGAGAACAAGTACAGTGTATTATCTATTTGCAACACTGAAATAGAAGTTGTTTCCAGGGCTTTGATTCTTCTGAATTTTTAATTAACTTGAAACTTCAAAATTTTCAACTAAAAACACTTTGGTATGGTATTCTTTAACTTATTAAAGAAATATTAATTTTCCTTAATAATAACTTACAGAAATTAATATCTATAATAGGGGATACAGGTACCAACCAATAGGGAATATCAGCCAAAGCAGACAGAGGAGCCTAACAACAGAGACATAAGTGCTAGCACCCTTTTTTTTTTTTAATGGAATCTCACTCTGTGTCTCCCAGGCTGGAGTGCAGTAGTAAGATCTCAGTTCACTGCAACCTCTGCCTCTCAGGTTCAAGCAATTCTGTGCCTCAGCCTCCCAAGTAACTGGGATTAGAGGCACCCACCACCAAGCCTTGCTAATTATTATATTTTTAGTAGAGACTGCATTTCCCCATCTTGGCCAGGCTGGACTTGAACTCCTGGCCTTGTAATCCACCCACCTTGGCCTCCCAAAATGCTGGGATTGCAGGCATGAGCCACCATGCCTGGCTAAGTACTAGCATCTTAGACAACACCTCTCCAAATATACCAGTTGAGAAAAACTGAGTTATTTTAGTGCATGAAGTGCAAGTATAAACTACTACTTCTTAAACCTCAGAACGACTTTGCAAATTTCCTAGCTGGGACAATGGGGATAAAGTACACAATTAAGATAAATTATTTAAAAATTTAAAAGTCTGCAAAAAATTACTGTGTGTCTTTTAAAGTTATTCTTGAGCATTAAAATTTAAAGCTAAAAGTTTTAGAAATGCAAAATATATCACCAAATGCTGTCCTGTAGGAAATTAAGCTTACTATCTAACTTAGAAATCTTATATTTAGCTTTTCTCTTTCTTTATTTTTTTCACTGGGTATATAAATTGGTCTCCATATTCTCCTTGGAACCAGTTTTTGTTATCTTGCTGATTTCCTCATTAAAGAGATAAAGAAATCTGCAACACATGACATATTTGTGAGTTATGTTCTTAACTTTTGCAAAGAATACTTTGACAACACATAGACTAATCCTATAACAAATGCTACTAACAAACACTACATTGCAATGTTTCACAGATGAACATCAAAAAATTTCAAGAAATCTTTGAGATGTCAGAAATAAAAGCAGACTTTCTCTCATTAAAAAAGAGAGGGAAAGGAAAGAAAATTAATTGAGAAGAAGCTCAGAAGTCTAGAGATGTCAAGGTACATTTTCAAGCACCTAGCAAGAAATGTGTAGGTATCCTCAATGCCAGTCCTATGTCTTAATCTCAGATCACTGAGGTCTATCACCCTACTTTCACGTGGAATGTGCTTTTAACTGTTTTATCTCTGTCATGGTTATTA
The DNA here is from genome assembly GCF_009761245.1 of Sapajus apella. NCBI lineage: Eukaryota > Metazoa > Chordata > Mammalia > Primates > Cebidae > Sapajus > Sapajus apella. The sequence continues at coordinate 3,813,903 of NW_022436949.1, read as the reverse complement.
CATACAAACCAAGTGTTCATGTCTCATTGTCATAAATGGCCAAACAAACAAGCAAATAAACCTGTTCTTTAGCAACTGGGCCTATATTCCTTTTGCTCAATTGTTCTGTCATGCTTTGAAAGACAATGTTTAGTAGCATTAGGGATGCAATCTTGCACCCAAGTCTTGTTGATGAGTATGCACTTATTTTTGCATTTTTTTCAGACTATTTTAAGTTTTATATAAACTTTACTACTGCTCTCTCTGTATTCTCATGTGCTTCAAAAATATATTAAAACAGTAATCCCAGCACTTTGGGAGGCCAAGGAGGGTGAATCACCTGTCTAGAGTTCAAGATCAGCCTGGATAACATAGTGAAATCCTGTCTCTACTAAAAGAATACAGGAAAATTAGCCAGGCATGGTGGCACGTGCCTGTAATCCCAGATACTTGGGAAGCTGAGGCTAGAGAATCTCTCGAACCAAAAAGGCAGAGGTTTCATTGAGCCGAGATAGCACCACTGCACTCCAGCCTGGGCAACAGGAGCAAAAACTCTGTTCACAGAAAGAAAAAAAAAAAAAAAAAAAGAAAAGAAAAGAAATATACTAAAACATAGTCCTTTCAATATGTCCTTTTAAGTATATTTTCATGTAAGAATCACAGCCTCTGAAAGTATGTAGTTTAAACATGATAAATTCTTTGTCCAATCACGGGTCTGTTTATCAGACATAATCTCTGTACCTATGTTGATGTAAGTCATAAAGAAATAATCAAGTATGCTTTTCTCAGAAAGATATATTAGAAAAAAAACTCACAAAACCCCTAAGAATTTTATTGCCTGCTCAATGTTACTTCTCACCTCAAATAATAACCTTAAATATGGCAAATATAACCAACAACAAATTCCATTGACCAACCTGGGATATTCTCAACAGCCTTTTACACTTTTTATACTGACTTTTACACTTTAAAACAGACTGTGAAAACACTGCCCTATTTGGGTCCTGTCCATATTACGTCTAATTTTGTTTTTACTGATTTATTTTCTTCTACTCTGCAACTTAAACTGGGACTTTAAACCATATATATATAATATTCATATAAGATCTTTTTTTAAATTTCAGAGTCCATGACTAAGTTTCAGAGAGATTAAGTGAGAAGTCTAAAGTTAGAAAGTTATGATGTGATTGAGATTGAACTTAAACAAGACAGCTTGAACACCCAACCAACACCATAACTATCTGCTAAAATGCCCTTTGTTCACTCAGTGACAACTTTACGTTAAGTAAATAATATAATGAAATATATTTGGAATAAAATATTAGAAAACTACTGGCTTAGATGAAACCATATTGCAGTTGGCCCTTCGTACATGCAGGCAGTTGGTTCCCAGACCCCTGAAATACATAAAAATCCATGCATTACGCAAGTTCTACAGTCAGTTCTGTAGAACCCTCATGTAAAGAAAGATGGCTCTTATGGGCAAATATTTTATGATGCCAAAATCAATCTCAACAAAAGCAAAAATTGGCAAATGAGATCAAATGAAATCAGAGCTTCTGCACAGCAAAATAAACTATAAACAGAATAAACAGAAAACTTACAGAATGGGAGAAAATTTTTACAAACTGTGCATCTGACAAAGGCCTAATATCTAGCATCTGTAAGACACTTAAGAAAAAAACAAACAACTTTTCAAAAGAAGACATACATGCAGCCAACAATCATATGAAAATAAGCTCAACATCATTTATAAAAACCACAGTGAGAGAACCATCTCACACCAGTCAGAATGGCTATCACAAAAAGTAAAAAAACAACAGGTTTTGGACGGTGTGTGGAGAAAAAGGAACACTCATACACTATTGGTGGGAGTGTAAATTAGTTCAACCATTGTGGAAGACAGTGTGGCAATTCCTCAAACATCTAAAGATAGAACTACCATTCAACCCAGCAATCTCAATACTGGCTATATAACATAATGAATATAAATAGTTCTATTATAAAGATACATGCATGTGTATGTTCATTGCAGCACTATTCACAATGCAAAGATATGGAATCAACCTAAATGCCCATCAATGATAGACTAGATAAAAAAAAAATGTGGTATACATACACCATGAAATACTATACAGCCATAAAAAGAATGATATCCTGTCCTTTGCACGGACATGGATGAAGCTGGAGGCCATTGTCCTCAGCAAACTAACACAGGAAAAGAAAACCAAATACTGCATGTTCCCACTTATAAGTGGGAGTTAAATGATGAGAACATGTGGACACATAAAGAGGAAACAACACACACTGGGGCCTATCAGAGGGTGAAGGAGGGTGGGAGAAGGGAGAGGATTGGAAAAATAACTAATGGGTACTAGGCTTAATACCTGGGTGATGAAATAATCTGTACAACAAACCCCCATGACACACGTTTACCTATGTAACAAACTTGCATATGTACCCCTGAACTGAAAATAAAACTTAAAAACATTAAAAGAAAACTTGGCTCTCCATATCTGAAAGTTTCACATCCCTTGAATACTCTATTTTCCGTCCATCTTTTGTTTAAGAAAAAAAAAATCCACCTTTAAGTGGATCCACGCAATTCAAAGCTATGTTGTTCAAGGTTCCAATGTACTTGCAAGCCCTGAATATTCACAAGTTTGCTTTCATTGTGTAATATAAGTAGAATTCAAGGAAAAGTCTGTTGATGTTTTATATTTTCTATTTAAAACAGCATATTTCCTTTAAGGATTTAACTTAGAAACATCTTGATGAAGAGAAACACAGATTGAATTGCATACTGTAACTCAGTTTAGACATATTTCAAGTCAAAATTTTTAAATGATAATTAAGATGACTTAGTTTGTATGCTTTAGTTTTATTTCAGTATACAGGGCCTAATGTTTTCAGTAATTCTAAAAAACTGAAAGGCAAGAGAGAGTTCATGATTCTCTGAGCCAGGCCACCACGAAGAATTGCTAATTATAAGTGCATAGCAATTTCACAAAAGCCCTTATAAGAAAACAGTATATGATTCATAATAGCCCATAAAAAGTAAATTAAACAAACATTCTTATATGGAAAGAAAATCATAATTTTGGTTAGTGGAAATAATATAATTATACTATGTGTAATACTGAAGTAGCAATAGGGCATGCCCGAGAAAGTAAATTTCTCTGACTAATGGTTGGACAATTTTCCTAATTATTGAGTTATGTACTTGTTTATATAAAATGTTATAATTTATGCTAAATTATAAGCATTAATTTCTGTATGTTCTAAAGTGATTGAATGATCATCATATTTTACCATTTTTTTGCTGTGATTTCATAATTGCCATGTTTGTAAAATGTACAGGTAAGAATATTATTTAGATAAATGACACATATAATTATATATACTTATTATTTAAATGGTGATATATAATCCCAACAAAGAGGATATGGGTAGAATAGTGTTTCATTTTTATTAACTAGAAATATCACAATTTTGACATACTACTCTAAGCAAGAATCACAGTTTTGTTCCTCATACATCAAAGAAGTCATTTTATAATTTGAGTAACCCCAGTGCTATTTGAATAAAAAATGATGTAGGGAATAAAAGACACTTCACACAGAAATTAAAGAATTTCAGAACAACAGAGCTTGTCAATAATATCTAATAGAAGCCTTTTAGTATGTGGATGAGGGAACTGACTCTGTGAGACTGTGTGGCTAACTAGACAATTTATCTGTATATTGGCAGAGCCATAATTGAATGGAAGAATTTTTATTCTGAAATTTTATCAAAATATAATTATCAGTTATATGTCTTATCCATATGAAAGGTATGAATTAATACGTTAAAGGATAAATATTATTGATGCACTTAACAAATGTATACATATACCTTAAATGGTTTCCTCTATCTAGCTAATTTAAAAGTTGATATTTTCCAAAACACTATTAATTTTTAAGATAGCTTTTTATTGTTTATTCCTCTGTTTTGAACTGGGGATTTATGTATGCAAACAAAATTCAGGATTATCTATAACAAGATTTTAAATTTCTAGTGGGTGCTAGTGGGAAACTCATGGAATTATTTTGTTAAATCTGTTTAAGTGAAATTATCATGTCATATGACCTTCTTGTTTTTGAAGCCCGGATCCCAAGGAAAATCCAAAGATTGCAACTAACTAGCTAAAACTCAAACTAAACTAAGAATACTTTAGCCATAACTTAGTAGTCATTTTTTTTATCATGATGTCTTACTAAAATCAAACATCACTGAGCATGGTGATTTATTCATTCATTTGCCCAATGTAGTCATTTATTGAACCATCAAGTTTTTCTTGAGTGCATATGATGGTCCTGACATTGTTTGAAACTATGGGATATATAGGACAGTTTTTCTGACTTTTAAAACCTACATTTCACTAGGATGAATAAGTGATATACAGAAAAAATTAATCCAATATATTATAATAGACATATACAATGACACATATACACGCATATATTAAAGTGCAAAGGTAATTCCTTTGGATAATGTAGTGCTTGAGTTGATTCCTTTACAAAAATATGGACCTGAAAATGCATCAAGTTGAATGATAGTTACTGCATGGGAGTTGATGAAGATCACATACGGAGGTTTTCAGAAATCAGAGAGCATGCTGTGGTGCAGGATGTGGCCTAAAGATATAAACCTAGAAATATGAAGAGTTTAAAGACTGTGAGGTTGAATGGCACATCCAATATACATCTAATATGAGTTTCTAAAGAAGTCAATTTTTACAAATAAGGAGAGCCAGTATACAAAAAGATCATAGTAGGCAGAATAGTGATATCCCAAAGATGTTCACATTGTACTCCCTGGAACCTGTGACTAGTTACCTCATATGGCAAAAGAAACATTGTAGATATGATTAGGGATACAGAAGTTGAAATGATAAAAACATCCTAGATTATCATAGTAGTTGCAGTCTAATGACAAGTCTTTAAAGCCAGAAAACCTTTGCCAACCATGCTTAGAGGAGATGTAATGACAGACAAAAGTTTAGAGAGACACTACATTATAAGGACTTGACCTGCCCTTGCTGGCACTGAAGATGGAGAAAGGAGGCTATAAACCAAGGTAGGCAGATGCCTCTAAAAAATAAAGAATATTCCCTGAGTTTACAACCAGCAAGAAAATGGGAAACATGGTCCTTCAGTTACCAGGAAATGAATTCTACCAGCAACCCTAATGAAGAAATGACTTCACAGAGCCTCCAAAAAGGAAACGAGCTCTACCAATATTTTGATTTTCAGCAATGTCAGACTTCTGACCCACAGAATTGTAAGATAATATATTCATGCTTCTTTAACTCATGAAATATATGGTAATTTGTTATGGCAACAATAAAAATAAATACAAAATAAATATCCCAAAACTAAGTCATAGTGTAGCTAAGCAAATGATTATATGGCATAAAGTTGTAAAGCAAGAATTTATTCTAGAAACCCCAAAGCAGGGATCTTTATCTTAATAATTTACACTACGGTAGTAACTATGTCCCTGAAGAGTATACATTACTTTTTTATAGCTAAAAATAATTTTCAAATCTCATCTACAACTGTATCTCCCATGAAAACCTCAATGCAAAAATTGTAATTGTAAAAAGCTGCACTTTTTCTAGAAAAAAATAAAAAATACATAATTAAAATACTTTTAAATACCAAATATAAAAAATATAAAAATATATTTTCTAAAAGATAATGTTTGAGGGCCGGGCGCGGTGGCTCACGCCTGTAATCACAGCACTTTGGGAGGCTGAGGCGGGCAGATCACGAGGTCAAAAGATCAAGACCATTCTCACCATGATGAAACCCCGTCTCCACTAAAAATATAAAAATTAGCCGGGTGTGGTGGCATGCGCCTGTAGTCCCAGCTACTCGGGAGGCTGAGGTGGAAGAATCGCTTGAACCCAGGAGGCGGAGGTTGCAGTGAGCCAAGATTGCACCACTGAACTCCAGAGCAAGACTCCATCTCAAAAAAAAAAAGATAATGTTTGGAAAAGTAGTAATCAAAGTTATAATTACATATAATTCATGATTTATTAGAAGTGATTACCACTGAGGGACCTTACTTGACTGAAAAGACAGACCACTCTGCTTAAAAAAATAAAAGTTATAATATTGGTATTAAATAATTTTAATACATAGTTAGGTACAAAATACACTTGAATTCTCTCCAAGCCAGAATTGAAATAAGAAATTAAGTAAAAGGCTCAATTAGCCTTTTAAGACCTCCAAGTTGCGCTATTAATATCCATGAGGGATAGTCTTTGGCGTTGGGGCTAACATAAGGCAGGACACTTTTGTCATCTCTATTTATGTATAAAGTTGGTAAACTAAAATTTTTGACCCTAAAATATCTCCACAGAGTAAAATAACACTAAAAATCATCTTTCCAACTGTCCAGAAAATTACAATAAATTGTACTGTGTCCTATATATAGGGCTTAAACAAAAGGTGATATTCAGTAGTGACTATGAATTAAATATTTGGATGTTCCTGAATAGCTCAAGCTGAGAAAAATTCTAAAAATGATCCCAGATAAGAAATATTTCTGAAATGTTGATTAGAAGCAATTTATACAACTAAGTACTGGAATTTCTATATCCCAGGATCCAATTAAGTAATCTTTAGCTGTGTTCATTTAAAAAAAAATACAATTTACTTTTTAGAGAAGTTCCACATTCACAGAAAAATTGAGCAGAAAGTATAAAGTACCCATATACCTACTATGCCCACAAATGCACAAGTGCTACAACTATCAACTACCTGCATGACTGTTGCATTTATTAAAATTGATGGACCCACATTGACAACTTATTAGCACTCAAAGTTCATAGTTTTTATCGAACTTTACACTTGAAATTTTACATTTTATGGCTCTTAACGAATGTCTCAAGACACGGATCCACTATTATATTATTATATGGAATAGTTTCATTATCCTAAAAATCTTCTCTTCTCTGCCCATGTATCCTTCTTTCTTCCCAGCTCCTGGAGACCATTGCTCTTTTAATTGTCTCCCTAGTTTTGTCATTTTCAGAATGCCATGTAATTGGAATTACATAGTGTATAATCTTTCTGTGTTGACTTATTTCACTTAGTAACATGCATTTAAGATTCCTTTATGTCTTTTCATGACTAGATAGCTCATTTATTTTTAGCAAGGAATAATATTAAATTGTCTGGATGTTACCATAGTCTATCCATTTTGTTTAATGAAGGGAATCTTGGTTGCTTCCCAGTTTGGGCAGTTATGACTAAGCAGCCATTAATATAAACATCCTTGTACAAGTTATTGTGTAGACATAAGTTTATAATTTTTGTGGGTAAAAACCAAGGAGCAGGATTGCTGGTTCATTTGGTAAGAGTACATTTAGGTTTTGTATGAATTCTTTCAACTGTTTCTAAAGTGCATGTATCAATTTGTGTTTCCATCAGCAAAGAATTAGAGATTCTGTTGCTTCACATACTTCTCAGCATTTGTTGTTGTTTTCAGTGTATTGGATTTTAGTCATACAAATATTTATTGTAGTGGAATCTCATTGTTTGAATTTGCAATTCCCTAATGGCAAATAATATTGAATATATTTTGTATACTTATATGCCATCTGCATTTTTTTGGTAAAGTGTCTGTTCAGATTGTTTGCTCATTTCTTAATCAGGTTGTTTGTTTTCTTCTTATTGAGATTTAAGAGTTCTTTATATTTTTGGAATAATAGTTCTTTATCAGATGTGTTTGAAATATTTTATTCCAGTATGTAGTTTTTTCTCTCTTTTAATAATGCCTTTAACAGAGTAGGAATTTTTAATTTTAATGAAGCCTACCTTATCAATTTTTTTTCATAGATCATAACTTTGCTTTTGTCATCAAAGTTAAAAAACTAAAAACCAAACCCAAGTTTACCTGAGTTATCTGGAAGATAACTCTTATGTTATCTTCCAGAATTTTAAAGTTTAGCACATTATATTTTGGTCTCTGATGCGTTTTGTAGGCAGAATAAGGTCTGTGTCTATATTCATTTTTTTGCACGTGGAGACCTTTATTCTAGCATCATTTTGTGAAAAGATTATTTTTTCCTACATTGTATTGCTTCTGCTCTTTTGTCAAAGATCAATTGACTATATTTTTGTGATTCTATTTTTTGGCTTTTTATTCTGGTCCATTGATTATTTGTCTATTCCTTTGTTTTTTTTTTTTCTTTTTTGAGATGACTCCTGCTCTGTCACCAAGGTTGGAGTGCAATGGCATGGTCTTGACTCACTGCAACCTCTGCTTCCTGGGTTCAAGCAATTCTCTTGCCTCAGCCTCTCGAGTAGCTAGAACTAGAGGCACACACCATCATGCCTGACTAATTTTGTAATTTTAGTGCATATGGGGTTTCACCATGTTGGCCTGGCTAATTTTTGTATTTTTAGTATAGATGTGGTTTCACCATGTTGGCCAGGCTGGTCTTACACTCCTGACCTCAGGTGATTTGCCCACCTCAGCTTCCCAAATTTCTAGGATTATAGGCATGAGCCACCATTCCTGGACTATTTGTCTATTATTTAGTCAGTATCACACTGTCTTGAATACAATAGCTTTAAAAGCAAACTTGAAATCAGGTAGTGTCAGTTATCTGATTTTATTTGACTAGTTCAATATTGTGTTTACTATTCTGAGATTTTTGTACCTTTATATAAACTGTATAATAAGTTTGGTGATATCTACAAACAACAGTCTGTGATTTTGATTGGAATTAAATTGAATATGTAGATAAAATTGGAAAGAACTGACATAGTGACAATATTAAGACTTCTTATGCATGAACATAGACTTGTTCTTCATTTATTTATTCAGTTATTCTTCAATTTTTTCTTATTAGAATTTAGTAGATTTTCTAATACAAATCTTGTACATATTTTGGGGATGTTTTACCTAAATATTTTACTTTGGAGATGCTAATATAAATAATATTGTGATTTTAATTTTGAATTTCAATTTCCCATTGCTAGGGTACCAATATATTTAGGGTCACTAAAAACTCAACAATGACACAATTGATTATTAAAGTCAGAAAACATAGAAAACAATAGAAGTACTTCAATAATTGAATATTAAAATATAATAAAAAATTTACATATTTGTGCAAATAAAAGTACAGAGAAATTATTAAAATAAAAAAGTTTATAGAAAATGTAGTCATTATAATTAAAGATCTATGTATAGGTCACATAGCACATTTGACATAAGTATATGTAGAATTAATGCTCTAGAAGAAAGATCTAAGAAAGTAATAACATAAAACATAAAATATTGAGAAATAATGGAAGATCAAATATAAAGGGGGAAATATAAAATGGAAAGTTAGGATTGAGCATCATGCCCAACCATCGTGTGTTCAACCTGGTAGTCAAAGTGACTTAAATGGATGATAATTGAATGAAAGGTGTAGATTCTAAGATTCAAGCCATGTAATTGATTTGCATATGCATAGCATTACAATGAAAACTACAACACATCATAGTAAAACATTGGAAGAACAAAAAAACAGAAATCATAAAAAAGTTAAAAAGATAAATAGTATTTCTTAAACTTTGAAAATATATTTCTTATGAACAAAAACAAATATTGTCATAAGTCAATGTAATTAGGTCCTTGTAATGTTTGGGAGAAGGTAGAAATGATGATTGCTCTTAAATATTATCAAGTTTAAATGCACATTAAATTATTTAGGTAATCAGATTTCTGGCTTCACCTCAGGAAACAGAAAACTACAAAGAGACATTTTTACATCCTAATGTAAAAAAGCTTGATAATTTATAAAGCCATAAGTTTTCTTGAACTCACTGAGGTGTCGAGATCACAAGGCAATACACTAGCCTGAAATCTAAGGGAATTCAAGATAGAACATAAGCACTGGCTCATTTGTGGCAGTTAAAATCAATAGAAGTCTCACTTCAAGTAGGTAAGAAGAATCCAACTAAAATGTTTAACAAATGTCTAAAGACTGAATAGAACCCTTAAAAGTTGCAGACATTACAAAAAAATAAAAGCTACAGACATAAAGGGAACTCACAATCACTTGCAGCCTACAAGTTCCCTGGACCTGACCAGGTATGTATGATAAAAATTACAAGAAGGGAGGGTGACCAGAGAAAACCCCTATTGGAAGTTTTGGCCAGGACAAGTGGAGTGGCTACAGATGCATGAAAAATACATAGTTCTACCTGTGCCCTTTTCCTCTCAGGAACAGAAATCCTAAGCTATTGGGGAAGAATAGCAAACTCTTTTATCCTGATGACACAAATGAAGGTCTACAATGGGGGAAGGAATATTAAAGGGGAGAAAATGTCCTTTCACCCCTGGGAATGTAGCAGAAAAATTTCCTGGGCCCAACCCACAACTTTTAACAGTAAAAAAAAGCCGCAACCTGAAACTTGGGGTCACAGAGCCTGCCTTGAGGCGGGAAGAAACCAAGAGAAGAAAGTACACTTCCACCCAAAAAACTACAATGGCAACACCTGAGAACTAGAAACAGCAGCCTATTATTAAAGGAAAGAGCAAGGGTATGAAGCGAATGTAGAAAGATGCTTTCTAAGTGCAGTTTCAAAACTTAGATTGAAGAACAGTGATGAAGACCTCTGGCAAACAAATGTGTATCCTAAGTGCAAGATAACACTAGAGGAATTAAAATCCAGTGTTCCACTGAAGCTTGCCACAAGAAAATCTAAAGACAGCTCTACTCTAGATGGTATTGAATCAAACACCCATGCTAATGACTTAGTAGTCAGAGAAGTCACCACTAAAATCCAGATAATATTCACTTCTGTCTCTCCTGTTCTATACAAAATGTGTCAAAATCAGCTAAGAATTATGATATATACAAGAGCAATTAACTGAACCAGACTCCAAAGTTACTCAAATATTGAAATTATCAGACTCAGAACTTAAAATAACCATAATTCATATATAAAACGCTCAAATGGAAAAGATTTACAACAAACAACAGGTAGGAAAATTTCAGAAGATAAACTATACAAAAGTGTCAAAAGTTAAGCCTAAAACAACAGCAAAACCCAACCCGGTAACAAAAACAAAGTTTTGTTTTAACAGGCTCATCAGTAGACTTGACAGAGTTGTGGAAAGAGTAAGTGAAAAGTTAATTTAAAAAAACAATCAAAGGGCTAGGTGCAGTGGCTCACATCTGTAATCCCAGCCCTTTGGGAGGCTGAGGTGGGTGGATCACTTGAGGTCAAGAGTTTGAGACCAGCCTGGCCAACATAGTGAAACCCTGTCTCTATTAACAATACAAAAATTAGCCAGGTGTGATGGGGCATGCCTGTATTCCCAGCTACTCAGAGGCTGAGGCAGGAAAATGGCTTGAATTGAGGAGGTGGAGGTTGCAGTGAGCCAAGATCACACTGCTACACTCCAGCCTGGGCAACAAAGTGAGACCCTCTCTAACAAACAAAACAAAACAAAAAACCAAAACACACACACACACAATGAAAATTAGCCAAATTAAAAGACAAAGAGAAATGAGAATAATAAAAAAAACCTAGAGCATCCAAGAGATGTGCAGCAATATTAAATGATCTAACATCTACACAATGGGAATCCCAGAAAAACACATACAAGATAGAATAAATATTTAAAGAAACAAAGGCCATTTTAAAAATAATGAAAATCATTACAAAAAAGTCTCAAGGAGAATAAGTTCTTTCAATAAAACATACCAGGAGACATAACAGTCTAAATGTTGTAAATTCAAGATAAATGAAATCTCTTTATTATAAGCAATAAAAGAGAAATAAAGAGGGGAAATACATCAGATATAACAAGTACAGCAAATTTCTTACTTTAAAAGTACTGGAAGACAGGGTACTAGAATATATAAAATCAAACCAACAAACAACACAATAGCAAAAATAAATCCCTGCTAACCCAAGAGAAAATATATTTCAAACATGAATGAAAAATAAATATTTCAAGAAAAAGAAAAATAAGATCATTTATTACCAGCAGATCTAGGTTACAAGAAACTTAAAAGAAGTCATCATGGCAGAAGTAACATGATTATAATTAAGAACTTGCTTCTGTAGAAAAAAAGATAATTCCTGACAATGGATAAAATAAAGGTAAAAAAAAATCACTTTAAAAATTATTTTAAATCTCTAAGAAATTGGGATAAAAATTTATTTTAATTTAATTGATTTTTCTTGAGATTGTAGTGTTTATTCCATCAAAGTTTTATGTAATTATTGATATGTGTGAATGTTTTGCCTTTCTCCCTTTTTGTTATTTTGTTCTCTTGTTCATCCTTTTTGACCTCATTTGGATTAACTATTTTATTAGTATTCTACTTATTTTATTTTTATTTACATTGAAATATTTTGCTTACGTGTAGGAGTGCTAATCATGTAGAAAGTACGCATCTATATCAGAATCCATATTTACCTATTAAGCTGAGAGTAGGTTAACTTCCCACAGTTTTTGATGTTCCTAGTTCCTGTATTTCACCAGAATGTGATTAAGTTAGAAAAAGACAAAATAAAGAAGTGGTATGTGTGTATGGAGTGATGAGTGAGAAGGTGGATGGAGGAGCTGGTATGAATGTAAGAATATATTTGTTATAATTGGCTTTATGGAATAAATGCCAATAAAAATGTCCACATATGTCTTCCATCCTAAAGACTATTTACACTAATGGACAAATTATGAAGCATTACTTATAAAAGTATTAAAATGTTATTTTCAATGTACTTTTTAAACGAAATCTATGCAATCCTATTATAGTCAAAGTGTCATGGCTTATAAGATTGGTGGTGGAGGAGGATTTTCTAAAATGTAGTGTTTGCTGTATTTTCAAATAATTTACATTCTTTGCTAATGATCCTCTTTTAAAGGTTGTAAAGAGTAGAATATATAGTTTTTGAATTTTTAATGAATATATCATACTTCACTCATCAATTCAAGAACATTTGAGTTGTTTCCATTTTACTCTTAGAAACTTGGATTAAAATATATGTGTATATGCACTGATTTTTATTGATTAGCTTTTATTCAGCTCTATCAGCGTTCACATGCCTGTTTTAGGTTGTGTTGGTAAAAGCCCATCCTGTTTGTTTATATTAGCAGACAGTCCTCCTCATTCTGCCTTTCTTCAGTTTTGCTCACTGCAGGTTAATTTCTCTCATGGGAATGTGGTTGGTTTTTATCTTAACAAAAGTACCAAGGTGGAAAACTCAATTTCTACCATACTAAATACTGGAGCTGGAAATGAAGTTGGCGGGGAACTAGAGGCAGCTGTGTGTGGAGTCTAATTTATGGGATGCAGAGATGCAGAGAATGCTACAGGGCTCGGTGCCACAAGCACCTTGTGCTCTGAGACAATCTCCAGGGCTATGTCCAGTGCTCACTGGGTCTCAGCACCTTGTGCACTGCCCCGCACTCGTGAAAAACCTGCACACAGTTACCAATGGCCAATGAGTTGTCTGAGATGCCATGTCCTGTGTGGGAATTATTTCAAATGAAATCAATGACCCTTCCCTGTATTAAAACAATGTTTTGTTTTGTTTTTACTATAGAATATTTTTATTTGTATGAACTTATGGGATACAAGGGTAATTTTGTTACATTGATATATTGCATAGTGACAAAATCAGGGCTTTTAATGTATGCATTACTGGAGTAATGTACATTGTACCCATTAAGTAATGTGTCATCCACTTCCCTCCCACCCCCAAAGTTTCTATTATTAGAATGTAAGAATTTCTATGCTTAAGAGGTTTGTTTGAAGTGGAGTATAATATTATTTTGTTCACAATGATTCATATATAGAGTTCTAAAAGGAGATTGGAAGAAAATGTGAGGACTGAACCCATAGGAACATTTTTCTTCCCATTTTTATCAGGGGACATTTTAACCATCTGCATTTTTATTTACTTGCTCTGGCTTTGGCATGATTTGCAGTTGGAGAGACATAACAGTATTAGTTCTCTTCTAATGGAGACAAAATATTCATTTGTAATCCTGCTGGTAAGTACAATGCAAATAATACCATACAGGTCAATTAAATTTTGTCTCTTCTTAAATACCATGAGTAGAGACATATTCAAAATTCAATAAATTAATGTTTTGGAGTTCTGTATATGGGGAAAAATCGTATTCCTATAAGAAATTGGATAGCAATTGCTTCTTAATGAAATTGATGTATACTCAGAATAAGCAAATATGCTATATTAACTTATATTTAGCAAATTATATTAAAGGCATTGAAAATACTTTTCTGAAAAGAGGGTATTAAAAATACCTGAGTACTTTATTTATTCTTGTTGATTCCCTTTTTCTAGCAGCATAAACAATTGATAACTGAGTGACTCTGTTCTCTGCTCTCCTTTAAAAATTTATTATTACTTTCTTTGTGGCTTCTCTGATTTCTGACATTTTTTTTTTTCACTTTTCAGTGTCAGTTTCTGTCTTGTAGTTTTATATTTGGCCAAATTTAAGTTTCTTTCTGTATTATTAATTCTGTACTCCTTCAACTATCTTTGCATTCATCCCTAAGATATTTTTGTTCATTCTTTACCAAAAATTGAAATTTCTATCCCTATAAACTAATTTGTGCTCTCAAAAATACCAATATTTATACTTATTTTAATTCCACGAATGATCATTTTTTAATAAAATATTCAAAATATATATTCTTGATAAAATAACTCTTACACCTTTGTTTATTTTCAAACTGAACACAAATGGGATTATATTAAGGTTCAGCAAAAATATGATTAACATTTTCATTAATTATTTTTCATTTTCATGCTATTTTGAGTTATTTGCTAACATGAAAATGTAGAAATAAAATACCGAGGTATTAAATAAATTTGTATTTTTAACACTCATTTTAATTAAGAAATAAAACTACCCATAATCTTAACAATGTTTATAGTATCCTCACGTGGAGCAAATTTGATCTTAAGATACCCTCTTCTTTACTCACCCATAAAGAGCAAATTCACATCCTTTCAAATTTTATCATAAGATTGTAGCAATTCGGTCACATCTTTAGACTCCCATTCTAATTCTAATTATCTTACTATTTCCATGACATCTGCAGTTCTTCCTTCCACTGAAGTCTTGAACCCCTCAACGTCATCCATGAGGATTGGAATCAACTTCTTCTAAACTTCTGTTGATATCGATATTTTTACCTGCTCCTATGAATCACAAATATTTTAATGTCATCTAGCCAATAAGTTAATTTTGTCCAGAGGTTGTCCATTTTCTTTGTTCATATCTATCACATGAATCAATACGTATGGCAGCTAAAATTATTGCCCTTAGATTGGTGAACTCTGATTAGATCACCTTATGTTAAGAATCTACTTCTGTGGCAAGACTCAGAAATTGTGATTGACAGTCTTCAAAACAACAACGTGTTTTGTTCTAGAAGTAATTTTCTCAGAGTTTCTATGTTTTTGTACTGACATACATTCAGTATATACTTTGTAACCATAAAATCTTCAAAATGAAAGCCAAATTAGTCACTTTGGTAAATATGTGTTTACTACTTTGTTGTGTTTTGTTTGCTAGCCTCTAGATTCTACACCATTAAGGATGCAGTCTATTACATTCACCAGTGAATCTCCAGCATCTTGTTGCCACAAATCACGGGGTAGGAATGCAAAAACTGAATAATGAAAGTATGAATAAGAATAAGTGTAGGTATCTCTACCTTCTTTGTTTGCTGCATTCCCAGTAAATAGGCCTGTGTCCTCAAAGCTAAGGTATTTAAAGTAATTTAAATTATACCTGTTATTTATTTTGCTAATTTTTCATTATGTTAAGTGTTTTGAAAAAAAAAAACTGTAGAAAAGCTAGTGATATATAATATTATGCTAGTAGTATAACTAGTATGAAAGGAATCATTACATGATTGGATAATACAGCATAATATATTATGTAATATTATATGGTATATTATATAATTTGTCATACTTTTAACCTAACGAGATACTTTCAAATGACTTAAGATAAATTAGAAATGTATTTTAAAACAGTCCTGCTTATGATTTATGCTTTGCTACAGACAAAAGTGTCTTTAAGTTCTTAATACAAAACACAAATCAAGTTTTACCATATTGAGCTATAAAAAGTTTTCAATTTTGTCTATACTCACAAATGTTTGCTTCAACTAATAGTTCAGTTATTTAAACAGAATTATTATGATAGCTTTTTAAATTATTCTAGCAAAAAACTACCCTTTCACATTAAAATAAACAAAAGCAAATAACAATCTGCATCAGTAATTATCACAATTACATAGCCCAGATCTTAGTATTTCTGCTTTGAAAAAGTCAATATTTATTATTTCAGCACAATCATTTGTCAAAGATTATCTCTTTACCGAATATGTTATTTTACCAGTAGAGGATTATTTCAAAATTGTTTCATTTTACTATGTTAATCATATTGTTCATTTTATTATGCTGATAATAATGTATACTTCTCTACTATTTGAAAAGCTACCTCACTTAAATATTATTAAACCTAGAGAATACTATGTGTTATATTCAGTAAAATGCAAAGGAATCATAACACATAGAAATCTGTCACACAGCCTGTAGTTCTAGCACTTTGGGATGCTTGAGCTCAGCAGTTCGAGACCAGCCTGGGCAACACAGTATATTTTAGTCTCTACTAAAATACAAAAAATGAGCTCGCCGTGGTGTTGTATGCCTGTAGGCCCCGCTACTCAGGAGATTGAGGCAGGAGAATTGGTTGAACCCAGGAGGCAGAAGTTTCAGTGAGCCTGAGCCGAGATTGCATGACTGTGCCACTGCACTACAGCCTGGGCAACAGAGCGAGATTCTGTCTCTAGGAAAAAAAAAAAATGTCACACATGGAATTCAAGAGCTGCTTTGTAACCAGTAGTCTGAGTATGTACTGGTTCATTGCTCTGAAATAGAAAGCAGACGTCCTAACTAGTTAGGAAGTAACAAACTTAACCAACTATTACTTAGAAGGACAAGCAGATTGATAATGACATTCCAGTTCCAATTATTGAACCACCATATAAACAAACAATAGTAACTGGAATCAGGGGAATTTTGAATGAGAAAAATGAATATTTGTATTACAGAAGCATAATGTATGCCTCAGATAAATGTAATTGCTAAAGACCTAAAGGGATGATTATGTAGATGAATGAAAGAAATTTGGTTTTCCAAAATTTAAGATTTTTGTAAAAGGGCAAAAATCTCTCCAAGTATTAAGCAGAGATAATTTAATAATATGAGTGATTTAAAAGAAACTTTAGAAATGCAATTCATCAGTTATCTATTATTTTCTTATTTAATCTTGCAGTTGAGAACATTTAAAGTTCACAATGTTCTACTTTTCCAAGAATTTGCTAGTTCCCTTAAAAGATTGTTTTCCATTGTAATCAATTTCAGAGAAAAAGAGATAATTGAACTCAAAAATTATGTCTATAATTAAAATGCTACAAGATAGAAATTTTGTATTTTTCATTAAAAACAAATAAAAATGGTAGATTTAGTACAGCATGATTATTTTATTCTAAAATAAATCATAAAATGTAGATTTTAAGTTTTTTATATTGACCATCTGCAATTCATTTTATAGTATATAGAAACAACAAAAATTTCCTTAATGATATTTTCAAGCACCTGAACAAGTAGCAATTATGTTCTCCTTTCACTTCCATAACTTTCTGTTTAGTTTTAATAGTAATGAATTTGAAAATTAGCTGTATCCTGTCAAATGTCAATGTCTTCAGTTTTTAATTTTAATGAATAACCTCAGTAGAATACAAGCATAAGGAATAATAATATTCAAGAAATTATATCAATTACCTTGTTTTCAGAAATGTGTGTTCAGTTTTAGGCTCACTGGTTAGTCCTGAGAAAAGGAGGGAATTAAATATTTGGTCACAAATACCCATACAACTGTAAAAGCATATCAAAAGGAGAGGTGATTTTAAAAGAGGAAGAACTCACATTTTATATAAAGGCAATGAAAAGATTATTTTTGTTTCTTCTTTTAAAGTAAAAAAAAACCTATGCAAAAAAAAAAAAGCTGTGTTTGAGTAAAGAGAGAAAATACAAGGGAATATTAGAGGAGGTAGTGTTTATTGTAAACATAACTGTTTTGGGCTAAGTTCTTCATAGATGCATTCCACTATTTAATTTCATAATACCCATGTGAGGAAGAAATGTTATACCCAGTATGCATATAATGAAATTAGACTGTTAAAAATCACGGAACATTTAGAACATAGAAATGACACCTTCGATATTTGAATGCATGGTTGTCTGATTTTTAAATTTTATTTTTCATTATACAACATGTTTTATAATGTATCTAAACTGCTTTACTCCTAGAGAATGAGAGATATAGGCCGGGTGCGGTGGCTCACGCCTGTAATCCCAGCACTTTGGGAGGCCGCGGCGGGTGGATCACGAGGTCAAGAGATCAAGACCATCCTGGTCAACATGGTGAAACCCCGTCTCTACTAAAAATACAAAAAAAAAAATTAGCTGGGCATGGTGGCGCGTGCCTGTA